>NC_061119.1:73001955-73103801 GCF_002878395.1 Capsicum annuum | reverse complement strand
TTAGGATTTTGGGGTTTTCACCCACAAATTCCAATTTAAATATCAAGATTTAGTGAAACCCAAAATAAATGAAAATCTATCATAGGGAAAGGATCGTCCAACATTATCACAAACAACATAAAAATAAAATAAAAATCTAAGAATGAAACAAATAATTAATCCATGAAATCTAGGCCCCATCGGGGTGCCCAATTATTACAACCTAAAATAAAAATCATCCAAATCAACATAAAAACATCCAACAAATATCTTAATAATTCAGACCAAGGCATAATAAATGAATATAGAGAAGGGCACCCCTATCTAAAAGCTTGCAGTGACCTTACTGCACAATCAAGAAAGTATAAAAAGAGTAAAGGGTGCTCCCTGTAACCGCATCAAGGACTATTGTCGCCCTCGATCTATGCATCACCTCTAGCATCATCTACATTTAACCATGAATCTGGGACCTCATTATTACTCTTACCTTTAGGAGAAGGAAGTCCGTCCTTGTGTTTTAGGACCTTTCAAAGGCACTTGACCATCTTCCACATCTTTGTATCTCTCTTCTCCATCTTCTTCATCTTCTCATAGAAATCCCTGATCTCCTTGTGTGACTATGCCAAAGATGAGTAAGCCCTCTCAAGCCTAGAAATAGTGGCTCCCTGATTCTTTTGTTTCGTCATGTATTTCTTATTATCAGACTGAGCAATATAGGAGTGGGGGGTAATGGAAGGCTCTCTCGGCCCCGTGGGCAACCCAACCATAAGTTCCTTGATTGACCTCATCTCAATTGAGATCTCCTCAAAAGGACTTGATGTGGATGGCCTACAAGAGTTGGTATCCTCATCTATCGACTTGCCTAAGTCAATATTCCTCTTCTTTGTCTTACCAGGTGCGCTTTTACCCTAAATCTTAAGAGGCTAAATAGGGGTCTTTGGTTACACCCAAGTATCTCTGGGGTACTCTTTAACCCGACTCTCCTGTAAATCTCAGTAATTAAGGATGGGAATAAAAGCAAGGATCCATCTTTGAGCTTGAAATGTCGCATATCTAGCAGAATAAGACACCCAATATTCATAAGAATGTTGTCCAAAATAGATGCAATCATCCGGGCTCTCACATCAGGGACATAGGTCATATTGGTGCATGGAGAAATTCAGCTATTGATGATAGCCATCTAAATTCGAGCATTAGATGTAAAATCATGCAATGATATCCCTATCTTCATGGTGGCCCACAGAACCTTTCTACCAGGATACAAATTATTAACAAGCCAGCTCCCAGGTTCATACCCCTTATCTTTATATATTTTCATGTCAGCATCCTGTAGCCTATATATGTCATTTATCTTCTCTGCTCCAAAGTGAATTTACTTTCCTTGGATCTTCATAATTGGATCCTATATAGAGGCTACACTAAGATTTGCATAGAACTCCCTTACCCAATGCTCATTTTCCCGACATGGATCCGGGGCAAAACACCTCCACCTAGTGGCCACCAAGCATTCATGAAAGGCCGAGAGCTTCCCAGGCACCTTGTCCAAGCAGATACCTCACTCTAGGAGAAAATTGATTCTAGGAAAGTCGATACAGTACAAATTTAGACACTTAGCATCCATGAAATGAGTTTGGTCATAGTCACCCATTTTTAGCTTTAGAAATATAAGAATAGCACTAAAGCATTAATTATCAACATTTACATATGAAAACTATGCAATGTTATTAAATTAAGCTAATGGGGTGGTGTCTTGTCTATTTTTGGGCAAGAAATAGAGTTGAAAGATTTTTGGTCCAGGCTGAAAAACAACCCCAGATTCTACCATCGCAGGCCACTGAGCCACAATCACGCTAATGAGATTGCAATCCCTCTAACGTGATTGCAATCCTGTGACCGTGATCACTGTAACTAAAGCATGCTCGACGAAAATTTCCAAAGATCAAAACTTCCAATTTTCAATGCCTATTTGTCTTCCAAATAAAAAATTTACATTATGCACATGAAACTTAGTCTCTAGATGTGTGATCATGTCCTTAGAACATAGAAAACTAGTAAGAACTTCTTTTTGGCATTTAATCGAACACTTTGTGTCCACATTCTTTTTCTATCATTTTGAATAATTTTGGGTACTCAAGACTTCCCCAAGTGTGTGCACACCAATAGCAGCAACGAACCATACCAAACAAGCATAATTTTAGCAAAGTTTTAGCATATAAATCACAATTTTAGGCCATTCCTAAGACATGAGTTCTAAGGCCTACCCATACGTATAAAAAAAGAATTTGAATCACATAATGTATTGAGATATGCAGAGGGGTTGCTTATGCACTTTTGGATGCCCAAAATACATTCAAAATCAATTGCAATTTGAGGGAGATTTGAAAGAAGTATGGGGGAAAGTGGGGGTGCCAATTTATTTTTAAAACTAGCTTAGCCGTGATCGTGGTCAAATTTTTGTGATCATGGCTATGAGGTGATCACGATCGCAATAACATTAAGTACCACGATCGCAATAGCATTACGTACCACTATCGTGGTAACTGAGGCTAATTTTTGGTCCTCTATTTTCCCCTATTTATCCCTTTACCTAAATTCATCATACATCCCCTTTCTCAACCTCAAAACACCTCATACTACCATAATTTCCTAGACTAATCACAAACAAAAATAAAACCTACTCTACTAATCAAAATTCAAAGGATGTGGGCTACTATCGTGGCATTGGGGGGTTGCCTCCCACCTTGTGCCTAATTTAACATTGCAACACAATATTCTTCATCTTTCAAGTTGGATCCTTAAGGGATTCATCCGCCACCTCTTTGTCCACCATATTAATGATGGATACTACTTGAAGATCCATTGGTTGTTTTTAGTTATACAAATTGGGAAAAATAGTTCATCATTTTCAACCCAAAATTTTATTTCTCCTTGCTTTATATCAACAATTTCCCTCCCGATCACTAAAAAGGGTCTTCCAAGGATAATGGGTATTTCTTTGTAAATTTCACAATCTCGGACCACAAAGTCTGCCGACAAAATGAAGCGATCAACCTTGACCAAGACATCATATAAAACTCTAACCAATTTCTTAATAGAACGGTCCACCATCAAGAGCCTCCTTATAATTGGAGTAGGATTGTGCAAACCAAGTCTTTGATAAATTTCATATGGTATGAGATTGATGGTTGTACCAAGGTTGCATAGACTTTCTCAAATTTGGGTGTCACAATGGTGCAAGGGATTGTGAAGGCTCCTGGATCCTCTTTCTTTTCTGCCATAGCACTACAACCATGGGTAACTTCAATGGTTTTACTATCGACAAGATGATTTTTGGACATCAATGTCTTCATTAGCTTCGCATATCTCAGAATTTATTAAATGGTTTCTAGCAATGGGATATTGATTGAAAGATTACTAAGCTTGGAGAGGAACTTCTTGAATTTGATATTCTCCTCCTTTATCTTGAGTCTTTGAGTGAATGGTGAAGTGACTTTAATTTAGGACAATGAGTCACATTGAATTTTATCATCCTTAACTACCTTAGAAGTTCCCTCCTCATCAACCATCTCTTCATTTATCATCGGCTCTTTATCATCCTCTACTCAAGACTTTGGAGTCTCATCATTCCACTCACCCACATACTTTTTATTTGTGTTCACTAGATCATTATGAGACTTTTCTTTGATCTTAACCTCTTGTGCACCAAGTTCTTTACCACTCTAGGTGACAATTGCTAAGACTTGAGCATTATTTTTTGGATTTGCCACCGTATCACTAGGGAGGCCACCCTTGGGCCTAACATTACGTGTGGCTGAGATTTGACCAATTTGGGTCTCCAATCTCTTGATTGAAGCGGGGTGGGGGGGGTACATATATATCCTACTCTCTTTCTTATCCCTCGAATCACAATCTCTATCTCTATCACACCATTCCGTTTATTGATCACGATCGATCTAACCTTGGTTCCTACTTTGCCTTTGATAGGTCAGGAGAGAACCCCTAAGTAGTTTGCCAAATATCTAATTTATTCATCTAGCCTTTTGGTTTCTTATTCATCATATCCTTTGGATTCCATAACATTTATCATCTTTGTGGGTGTATCCATCACATACTTGGTAAGGAAGTCTAATTGTGTCATTATTTTTACCATATTTTCCTTTCTCTCTTGTTCTTTCTTCCTTTCCTATTTATTCAAATATGAGGTGTTAGAGTAACCTTTAACTACCTCGATGTCCCATGTATGCCACTCCATATTTTGCTTTGTGATTTGCTTAAGCAAAGTTGAAGCCACTCCATATGATAATCTCACAATGATCCACCGGTCGTGTTATCCACCATGATCTTATTAAGTTGGTTCAATGCCCTATAGAATATTTATAGGCGCATCTTATTTGGTACCTCATGGTTAGGACATTGCACAAGTTTTTTATTAACTATCCCATACTTCATATAGAGGCTCCCTATTGAGTTGACAAAAGTTAATGATTTCATCCCACAACTAAAATATATTTGATGGTGGGAAGTAATGATCTAAGAAAGTATCGGTAATCTTGACCTACGATGTGATTGACTCAGTGGGAAGTGACCTCAATTATGGGAAGAGGCATAGCCAAATAGATTCTTGTGAGATGTGAGCAAAGTCGAATGGGGCACACACTTCCATAAAAATTTTCAAGTATAAGTTTGGGTCCTCATAAGATTGACCCCCAAAGAGTCCTTTTATTTGAAGCATATGTAACATCACACTTGTAAAGTGGAAGACCTCATTCCCCACATTCGGTGGAATGCAGATGGCACTAGAATGCCTCACATCGTGGAGATTGTCTTCATTATCAAGGGCCCATAAAAGGTCCTGACATTGCTTACATGATCACTGATTGTGTCATGGACAATATTGAAATCACCTATAAAGAAACAAAAACAATAACCAAAAATAAATAACACACAGTATGGGTAAACCCAAAGTCACTATCAATACCACATAAGTGAAAACTAAGTTTCACTCCCCAGCAATGAAGCTATTTTGATCACGTTCACCTATACCATTATTTTGATGTAGGTAAATCATTGTTAATATAATAATCCAACTTGCACAAGCTTTGACTGATTCAGCCTAGGTGCAATCGCGACCCTCAAACTACGATCGCGGTAACTGAGGGTCAGTCCTTGTTCTGGATTTTCCAACTTTTGCACTACTTTTCCCATTTTGTTTTTTTCAGCTCACTTTATTTTTTCCCTTTATTTAACTTTAAACCTACAAACCATGGGAATTAGTGAATTCAAATAGAAAATTTGCCTCATTTACATAATTTATTTATCGTAGTGTGTAAAAATTTAGATGTAAATATATGGCAAGTTTACCACTCATCAGTTTTCCCTTGTTATTAGTATGGAGTTGGATTCTTCATTCTTGATGTGATCTGGTTCTTGTCTACAACAAAGTATAGATAGAGGTAGGTGGTCTTTACTGTGATTGCTTCTTGAGTTGGCAAATTAGAAATTCTCTATCTTGAATTGATTGGTTTATTTCCTATTTTGTGGCGCTGGTGTTGAGATTTTCAGATGATGTACTCAGTGTGAGTAGTATGCTTGAGTGGGATTGTAATAGCCCATACTTTTCTGAGCTCAGTTTAGCTTATAGTGCTTGCATAAGAGGCTTAGAACCTGAAAATTTCACTAAGTGTTGGGGACTTAGTATTATTTTTGGTTTCTTAACTCCAAGGATTTTTCAACTTTCCTTCTTGACCCAGAGACGTAAGTTTTTGAGTTAATTCTAATTAGGGGTGTAAGGAGCATGTCTCAGGGAAGTTTTGGATTTTTTGAATGAGGATTAGGTCGTGTTTGAATTTTATTTCCAGCACTTCACCGCTATTGTGGCGTGTCGTGGTGGGTATAGCGATGAGGCCCTTGGCACGTCACAGTGCTCCTCCAAAATGCATTCCAGTTATGAATTTAAATATCTGAGGGGCAGTAGCATCTTTTCCCCTCAATCCAAGTCGTCATAACCCAACTTATATCAACAATTTGGGCATTATTTGCCCATTATTCTCCAATTTTTTATCAAAGAAACCCTAACCCTCTCCCAAGAACATCAAATTCAATGATTCTCTTCAAGAAAAACCAAGAATTCAAGTCTCCCAATCCAACAACTTTAAGAAAGCTTTCAAGATTGTATTTCCCTTTTAATATTATGGATTTAAGGTATGTGTGATGTTCATCCATGGTTTCCTTTCACCATGGAGCCTATGAATTCTTTTTTATGTTGAATTATTAGTTTTCCATGTTTTAAATGAATCATTTCCATAAATTACTTGTTATTTTGATTTCAAATTAAGATTACAATGTTTTATAGTGAAATAATTTATAATATGTTTTAGATGTTGAAGTTCCCATGTCATGTTCATGCAATTCAAGATAAATCCTCAATTTATGATTTTTGTCATGTAATCATGATATCACATCATGTTTAAAAGCATCCCTATGTTAAAGTCTTAATCTCCATTTATTTGATGAAATACCAAAAAGAATGATTTTGTAAAATGATTCCCCATTATGGTTTTCAAAGCTTTTACATACCTCTATTGTTATTTACATTCAATGGTAGGGGTTATGAATACCCGATACTTAGCGGTTCTATAGTTTTAATATTTCTAGAATGGTTTCAGATAAACCACGAGTATTGTCATACAGTTAGTCACCATGATCAGTTGTATTGCTCAGTGAAATTTAGTTCAGTCCAATAATCAATGTCAGTTTAGTTGGGAGTGGGATTTAGCACCGAGAGAACCTAGGGATGGGGGCTCTCCATCAGTTAGGATTGGGTCCTTAGAAGCAGTCCCTAAGTTCCAGAACTACGTAGCCAACATAGGATTATAAGATGTCACCCGCTAGTTTAGGACTGACATGCTCTGATATGTCACCCACCAGTTTAGGGCTAACATTATCTTAGGGGTCATCCACCATTTTAGGACTGACTCCCTAGTCCTTAGGGATACTATTTGAGTGGATCCACACATCTAGTGTTAGTACCCGTGTCATACTATTGACATCCTTCCAATAGGGGTTACAGGTTGGACCCCGATTAGCTCAAATTAAGGTATGTTGATTAGATGATACCTCCCACAGTCTCAGTTTAGTATTCAGTACAAAATCCAGTTCAGGTTTGCTTGACCATAGCATACAGTACTCAGTTACTCAGTTATCAGATTTGAGTATTTTAATTTACAGACTATTTCAGTATCATATTATATGCTTGGTCATGCATTCTCAGATTTTACAGCTTTCACATATTTATGCACCAGTTATCTCATGCTATTCAGCCAGTCAGTATTTCTTGCACAGTTAACCTATGCATTATAGCCTAACCTCATCTCATATACTAGTATATTTAAAGTACTGACCACATACTTTTCTTCATGCTATGATGTCTTATATCATAGGTTCAGATGCTTAGTTTCCTAAATGTGCATAGATAGTTCAACTTATCAGCAACAATATTTATGGTGAGTCCTTATATGTCGAGGACCTGTTATCTTATTTCTATATTTTTATGCATTTTCTTTTAATTAGTTCAATTTGGAGTTAGTTGGGGCCTGTTCCATCAACTTTTCAGTTAGTTTAGAGTCTTTCAGATGTTTTTAGTCATTTAGACAGTAGACAGTCTATCAGTTTAGTCATTTTATCAAACTTTCCAGTATGTCTTCAAACGTTCATATTTATGATTTAAATCACAATTATCAGTATATTATTTAGTACTCACAGTAGGTACCAGCTCTTTGGTTAGCTTATAGTCACTTATGACCGTAAGCACTATTGTTGCAACTAGGGGGTAGCCTTGGGTATTGATAGGGATTTAATATGGTTTCATTCTCTATTTGTGGAACATCTCGGAGTGAATCACATAGTGGTGAGTAATTGTGCTTTAGACCCCTTGATTTTTATTTTTGAGGATTGTCTGAACCAGTTGTAGCATAGGCAAATTGCTGATCTTGGTTGCCTCCTGTTGTATGCCCGAATAGCACCTTTATGAGATTATTCTCATGTTTTCCATATATACTTCCAGTAGATTAGACTCAGTTCTTTAAGTTTTCTATGATAAGATTGCACAGACGAAACTCAAGTGATTTTTCTCCCTGTCTGGAGGTTATAGCAGGTATAGAATAGTGAAAATGGTTATATTTTGATTTGGAGTTGGTTGTATGAATCATGCCTTGGATTTCTTTTGGCTTGGGTAAGCCTTTGATTAATTTTTGCAAGTACCAAGATGGTATCAGTGTGTGATGGTTCAAATTTGCATGCATTTACCTTCCTTGGTTTAGTTTAAGGCCAATTGGTGGTTGAGGTTGAGTTTTGGCTTTTTGGAAGTGGAGTGAGAGAGCTGGTTAAAAAAGGGATACATGTTTCAAAATCCCTTAAAAGTTCTCTCTCTTCATGAAGGTTATGATAAAAGACATACTAGGAGCATGCGGGCCCAGTACCTCTTCTTTTCGAGCTTTTGAGATCTTTCTATTCATTGACTTTCATAGGCGAAAGTCCTTTTAGTAGTGGATATTATTGTAATGACCCTTTTGGTCATTTTTTATATTTACACTTATTTTCATCATTAGGGCTTTCTCATAGATACCCCAAGTCATTATGACTTGTTGGGACTGACAGTTTAGTTAATAAACAGTTTGTTTGGTTTTTAGAGCCAATTCCCTGGTTAGAAGTCTTCGCTGGTCCAAGTGACCACCGGGTGAAAACTTCGATATAACAATCTTGGATAAAATTTTTAACTGTGCTAGCAACTCCAGAATATTGAGTTTAGTCTAGGTAGACCTTTATTTTGGGTCCCAATGCAGCTGAGCGCATTTTGACCTATTAGTCAAACAGTTGAAAAATTGGAAATATGGGTGTAGGACCCATATTTGATCTAAATGACATCAGATGAAAAATCTGACTTTGATATCGCTCCAGAACGTCGAATTTAGGCGTGGTAACATATTTATTTGTGTAAATCAGAGTTTGAATAAATCCTGAGGCCTAAACGAATTCCAAGTTTCAGATGATATCTGGTGCCGAAGAGGATGGTACAAGCATACCTAGAGGTATTTTAATCTCAATACTTGCTCTGCAACCTGTGTAAGACTGAAACCCTTAGGTGTGTGATGGTAACATCTGGGTACCTGATATGGGGCTATAAAGGACCCGTTAGGCCGCATTTTGGTTTATTTCCACTCACTCTTGAGACCCAAGAACCCTAAAAAGAGTGTGCTAACTCAAAAATGAGTCTTATGGGTGACTTGGGAGCTTTATTAACATCTATTATCACGAATATCTTAGGATTTAAGGTAAGATTTCATAACTTTCTTGATGAATTTCTTAGTTCTTGACCCAAAATCCTAAATAGCTTGAGCGCTTGATTCTAGCCCTAAATTATCTTGGTTTTAACCTATTTCTTGAGGTTTATGATTCCTAAATCATGTATGAGCATTGGGTTGACTTCAAAAATATGATTTCCATAAGTAGGACCCACTACCCAAAGCACAATGGTGCAATATGGGTACGTTATTCTCGTATTAATGAGTAGATTGCAATTTTGAATAGTGTGATGGCATTTTGGGATTGTGAAGTGAAGATGGATATTGTGTGAATAATGCAAGCATTTAAGGTTTGGCTTTGAGGTAGGCTTCTATCTATTCTTCTTCATAATATGATGTGTTATATATTGCGTGTGAATGTGAATGTTAAGTTTGATTATGGGTAGAATGACTTAGTGTTGAATATTGAAGTTTGAGGATTAGATGAGTGTTTTGACACATAAGTTAAAGTGCTTAATACCCATTTTTGAATCCTATTGTCTTCTCCCTAGATTGAACTAATTCGTAGCATGGATATGATATAATGCTAGGTTTGGGATGTGGTTTTAACATTTGAACTATGTTTAGCATATTTGACCTTATTTGGGCTATTGTGGTGATCTTGAAATTGTAATTTGGGTCAGTTTACTTTATTGCCCTTGTTTCTAGATGAAGTTCCTATCTTGGGTTTGGTTATGACTTACATACCTCTAAAAGTTAAAATATATACCTTAGCCAAGTTTGGGTATAAATTTCCTAAATATGGACATTGAGGATTAGAAGTGGGTTCTTCTGGCCCACCTTAGGCAAGACTTATGTTAGCCTATGTGGACTTATTGGCGAATTTGAGGCATAGTTGAGACTAGTAAGCCATTAGTATAAGGTTACTTTGCGACTTGGTGAGTCATGATGTATTTTTCCTCGAATAATGATTAGTATATTATGGCCATGATATTCCTTATAGATATTATAATAGGCCTTTAGAGATGTTATTTCCTCTTAGATATGATATCGGGCCTTTAGAGATGTTATCTTTCTTAAATGTGATATTCGACATATAAAGATGATATCTCCTCATAGTTATGATATACATGACCTATATATATGAGATGTATTATAGATGTGATATGCCTCATAGTTATGAGTTATGCGTTATTATTATTATGCCTCTTAGATGCGAAATTCCTCCTAGATATGAGTGCTTATTCATATATTATGCCTCTTAGATGTGAGATGCTTATTATTAGTACGCCTCCTAGATTTAAGATGCCTCCTATATGCAAGTGGAGTGTAGCTATGTTTTATGGTTTATACAGGTGCTATGCCTCGTGAATATGATATGACTTATAGATATGAGATGAATTATAGACATGATTATTGATATGAGTTTCGGATATGTATGTGGGCCTTAGACCGTAATTATGATGTTGTAATTATTTCAGACATATTATTGGGCCCAAGGCCGTGTTATGATATGAGTTGACCATCCGAGAAGTGTTTATCCTTGTAAAGGATATGATTATAGTTTATTAATATATCGATGCTTATGGTTCCATTGTATAAATACTGGTGGCGCCATGTATAGATTTGGTACATTCATAATTGTTGCATCAATTATTGATACGATTCCAATTAGACTATAATATTATTACTGTTATCACTAATTAAAGGTTGAAGCCCACTTCCCACCTTAAAAATAGATTTTTTCATAATAATAAATGCCTGTCTTAATAAATAACTTATATGTAAAAGAGATTAATAATAATGCTTAAAAGATGTGATCGAGATAGCATCCGGTCTATGTTTAGATACTACTAATTACTTCGGTCATGGGAGATTCCAACCCTTTCTACACTTTTATAACAATTTAATCTCGAAATTCACTCCAGCCAACAAACTTACGAATTTACACCCTTTTCGCCACGACTTAAGTCTGTGCACCTACTATATATCTAGATACATATCTCTACGGTATGGAACAGAGAAAGATGTTTTATTGATGATATTAATTTTAGATAAAACACAATTATAATTATAATATTCATGCTATGTATATATGCTAATTGATAATGTGACATTAATGATGAACGATGAATATTGGAAATATACTCTACCTTGCCTCTCTTTTTATGTTTATTTACTTTAGCCCTCATGGGGCTGGCTCTTTACTTTAGATCTCATGGGGCTTGCTCTACTTTAGCCCTTGCAGGGATTGCTCTCTATTATTGAGATTGATTTGGATATTATGATCATGTGATGATACTCGGCAAGGCTGAAGAATATTATGATAATGTGATGATACTCGGCAAGGTCAGAGGATATTATGATGATGTGATGATACCCGGCAAGGCCGGAGGATATTATGATAATGCATTGATACTCGGAAAGGATGGAGGATGGTTTTGGTGATGCATTGATACCTAGAAAGGCCACAGGATGATTTTAATGATGTGCCTATGTGTGCATCTACCGGTTCGAGTCCGGCTAGCCCTATGTATGGAAACTATATAAATATATATACCCGGCTAGGCCGGAGGATGATTGTGATGATAATGTTATAATTGTTTTGTAAAGTGGCCTAACATCATAATCACAACCTTTGGCCAACATACATATTCGGAACCCATATTAAAATCATATTCATACGTCATTTTATATTTATAAGATGTAGCATATTCACGTGGTCTAACATCCTTAGAAGCCAAACAATATATATTTAATCATCTCATACATAGGGGGAATCTCACATGTAAGAGGCATAATGCATTAATGAAGCATAACTTATAACTATGAGGTTTATCACATTTATAAGACATCTCATATCTATATCGATCATATATCATGAATATGAGGGATATCATCTCTATAGGCCAAGTATTATGTCTAAGGGGAAATAACATCTCTAAAGGCCATTAATCATAATCCGGGGAAAGTCATCACAATTTGCCAAGTCATGAAATTAACTTATCCTAAAGTCTCAATAGTCTCAACTAGGCCTAACCTTCGCAACTAAGTTCACAAGGGCTAACACAAGTCTTGGCCTAAGATGGCCCATAAGAACCCACTTTTAATCCTCAATCTCCATATTTAGGCAATTTACCCAAAATAGAGAAATCTAGTTCAATTTGTAGATGTCAAGTAAGCCATAACCAATCCTAAGATAGGAATTTTGTTTAGAAATAAGGGCATTTAAGTCAATTCTACTCAAATTATAGTTTCAAGATCACTAGACTAGCCCAACTAAGGTTAATCCTACTAACCATGATTCCAATACTTATACCACATCCTAAACCTAGCATCATATCATATCTATACTACAAATTAGTTCAATCTAGGGAGAAGGCAATACGATTCAAAAAGGGTATTTAGCATTTCAACTTATGGGTCAAAACCCTCATCTAATCCCCAAACTTTAATATTTAATACTAAGTCATTCTACCCATCATCAAAGTTAACATTCATATTCACACACAATATATAACACATATCATCTTACAAAGAAGAGTAGGCAAAAGCCTACCTCAAAGCTGAACCATAAATCCATACATCATTCACCAAAAACCCATCTTTATTTCATAATCCCAAAGTACCATTACACTATCGAAATTGTAATCTACTCATCTATATGAGAATAACGATATCGATATTGCACTATTATGCTTTGGGTCAAAAAATGACACCAAAAACCCAAAGTAGGTCCCACTTATGAAAATACCTTTTCGAGGCCATCCCAACATAGTATCAAGCACATGAAATCAAAACCCTAAAAATGGGTGAAAACCAAGCAAACTTTGGGCTAAAATCAAGCCCTAAGTGAATTTGGGGTTTTGGGTCCAAAACCAAGACATTCGTCAAGCATGTGATGAAATCTCATATTAATTCGGGTTATAATCATGATAATAGATATTTATCAAGATTCCAAGTCATCCACAAAATTAAATTTTTGAGTTATCAGACCCTTTTTAAGGTTCTTACCTCTCAAGGATGAAGGGAAAATGACCAAAACATGATTAAAGGGGTTATTTCATGCTCATACCAAGTATAGAGATATTGCTTTCACCATCTAGGTATGACAATCACACTAGGGCGATCATAATAGCCTTTGTACGATCATAGTATCCCCCTTGTGCACTAGATATCTGCAAAGTTAAACCTTATTTTTAACCCTCAAAACCGATTTAAAACCCTATGAACATGATCCAGTATTAAAGTTTGAGTGTAAACCACATTTTAGATCCAATTTAATCATCAAAACTTTAATCCAAGATCGTTTCAGGAAAAAGTAGGACCCACATCTATAGTTCCATTTTTCATAAAATCACTCAATAGACCAAAATAAGTCCGTAAGCCTAGGAACCTGAAATGAGGGTCCCCTAGCCTAAAATCAATGTTTTGGATGTGATGGAATAGTCAAATTTTCCATACAAGGTCATAACCAAATATGGGTCCCACATCCAAATTACTGATTTTTAACTTTCCGACCTATCGGTCAAAATGAGCTCGGGTGCAATGGGACCCAAACTAAAAGCCTACCTAGCTTAAAGTTGATATTTTGGAGCTATTGGTGTAGTCAAAATTTGTATCCGAGATTTTTTGCTGAAGTTTTTGCTTGGTGTCCATTTGAAACCAACAAAGACTTTTTAACTGGAAATTGACTCAAAAAATCAAATAAACTGCCTGATAACTAAACTGTCAGTACCAACAAGTAATAAATGACTTAGGGCAGCTATGGGAAAGCCCTAATAGTGGAAATAAGTAGAAATATGAAAAATAAAAAAACGGTTATTACAACGGGTTACTCGCATTGTCATTGCTAATGTTATTATTATTGTTATAATCATTATTATAGCTAATTTGTGGAAGTTTTGTTAACGATCCAGTATTGAGACTCGAGTTATAATTTTGGCTCTTCTATTTGAAGATTACATTATCACGCATGATTACCTTATGATTAGATATATGAGTTAGAAACCCTGAGTATACTAGAACTAGTTCCTATTGTGATTATAAGGTCCTAAAATGCTAGTCTGATGATTTAGGCTGTACTTTGAGTTAAACTTGTTTATGTATATATAAGTATATCTATCTATGGTATTATGATATATCCCTTTATTCCTTTATTTACTTTAATCGTATATACATTCCTTGGCCTTGTATACTGTTATATGTCTTTATTTCACCCTTTATTTATATATTTACTGGTGATAGATGGTATAGTGTTGATATTCCTGAGTATGGCTGGAATAGGATAGTTTATCCTTAATACTTCCTTAGCCTTATTATGTTAGTTCTTAGATATGAGTAGGATAGTTCACCCTCACTAACTCACTGGCTTTATTATATAGTTACTAGATATTTGGGCTTAGACTCCAGCTCAGTCGATAGTTTCCTACTGAGTACCACATATTTGGTACTCATACTAAACTTCTACAGCCTATAAATCGTACAACAAATTATCATCTGTGTTGTGTGCGTCGTGCAGAGAAGCCATTATTCAGAGATATAGAGGTAGCTCTCGATGTTTAGAGCATTACTTTCCTTCCTCTTATGTACTAGACTAGTCTCTATGTTGTATTTGAAGATGAGCTATATCAGTGTAATTCCCTTGGTACTTTATTTTGTATTGTTATATTACTAGAAGCTCTTGTATGGATTTTACCAGGTTTTGGGATTACCTTATGTATGTTAGCCTTTTATTACACTTAATGCATATTCTTTCCTTTATCTCTTTTTGTAGTCCATCACTAGTAGTTTCAGACTATGGGTTGGCTTTTCTATTGGTGGGTTATAGTAGGCGCCATTAAGACCTAAGAAATTGGGTCATGATAAATTGGTATCAGAGCCTAGTTTCATTGATGTGTTAGTACAAGAGATAAGTTTTTGGTAGAGTCCTGTATATCAGTGCAAAAACATCCGTAGCCTATATTTGAGAGGCTACAGGACATTTTTAGGAAATTTATTTCTTGGCCCTGTGTCATGTGTTTGTATTTCTTTGGGCCTTAAGCTTATTCTTTAACTTTATTCTGCCTTAAATGGATGATGTGAGATTATCGATAGATGCAGATGAGACTTCAACGTGTATTTTCAGAGCTTCAGCATAAAGAAGGACTAGAGAGTTAGAGATGGCTATCAAAGATCTTTAGTATCAATCAAAGGATTTAGGGCCAGCACAGGCTCCAGTTGGGCACATGACTAATTTAGCCTTTGAGGTTCAGTATTAGGGATCCCAAGTCTAATTGCTGATACCCTACAACTAGGGATGACATCTGATTCATTGAGTAATTCTTAGGCTAGAGTTGGATTTTTTAGTGTTTAGTAGGGTTCCTTGTTAGTTTTAGAGTATGGGATTGGGTTTCATGACTGGTCTTACTATATCCTAATGTTATATCCTTTTGATTAGGCCATAGTGCATGGATTTATTAGAGGATTAACATAGTCACTCCATTCAACATCGAAGCACTTAATAGCAGTTAGGTCTTCCTTCTCCCAGGTTATTAATCATGCGAGGGCCATAAAGAGATAATGTATTGAGACTTATAGAGGTAGAGGCAAGAGGATATGTCATCAGTTTAGTGCTATTAGTATTTCACTAAAAAGTGAGGATCCTTCTCGTAGAGATCAGTTTCACTTAAAGCCTATCCATTCTATGCAGGTAGCATTTCAGATTATGGCTGACTTTGAGTTTATTAGTGATGATCATTCTAGATCAGAGTGCGTAGTACCTCAAAGTATTCTAGGAGCTTGTCTTGGTTATGGCAAGATTGGAGATTAGATTAGAATGTGCCCCAGATGTAAGGTTATTGTTCAGACAGAGTTAACATATATTCCCTGCTATCCTAGAGTTCTTGAGGTAGGATATGGCTATGGGAAGGAAGATCATGGTAGTGGAGAGTGCTCTCAGCATCAGTTGGCTAGCCATTTGGGCTCAGTCGTGTTTCTAGCTAGGTTAGGGCTTCTAGAGTTTGCTACAATTGTAAAAAAACTTGGTCACTGGTCAAGAGAATGTCCCCGACATGGGATTACTAGTCATTCAGGTCATCCGTATTAGCCTTGTAATGTTATGGCACCTTTAGTTGGAGATATGTGCTTAGCACCTTAGTTAATGATCCAGTCAATCTGAGTTTGGACCTATTCAGATTTATTCTCTCTTAGACCTATCAAGTATGTGATTGTGGATTTCACCATGATAGGTGTGATTTTATTTTCCATATTTACCTTTTTTAATTGTATGTATTGGGGTTTCTATACCCATTGATGATTGTATACCTTGATAAGTTCATATTGGTTATTGTGTGCCTTGTTATTGAATTCATGATTATGTGTCTACCCTATGGGCTATTTGTTTTAATAGTGGATGGAATAAATCTATATTGATATTTTATCCCTATAGGTGCAGCATTAGCTTCAAGTCTTACCTCAGCACATTGGCCTTATTGTGGCCCTTGAGTGGTACTTGCTATTGATTTTCATTTTGGTATCGCCTATTCATGATATTAAAGGTTATATTGCTATTATTGTTATTATTTAATGTAATTTATCCTTGCTTGGTAGATGGCTATACTATTGGCATCTAGTTAGAATTTTCCTTTTTATCGGTTCTTATTCATTGGCTTGTATAGCTATATCATAGTTGGATGATTTTTTTTATTGCGAGGTGAGGTTTGCTATTTTCCTCTTTTGTTGACTGTGCTAGACTGACTTTGGAATGGATTATGGTATTGAAGTTAAGTTTTCCTTCTGTGGTCTTACTATGGTTCTAGAGTTGGCAATTTAGCTATATTATTATTCTTGAGTTTGAGATTCTTAGACTTTCCTCGTGGGTTGTAAATATTTTTGTATTGGCTATCCCTATCTATATAACCCATTTTGAGATTGACCAATTTAGGTCCAGTTCTTTATTTGTGGCTATTTCATTGCCCGATAGTGGTTTGATATTGATATCGAGATGTCCTGGATTCATTTCTCAAATTTCTTGGGTTCGTCTCCTAGTGATGGTTTGCCCTTATTATTTGTATGGAGTTGGATGCTTCCTTCATGCTGTGATATGGTTCTTATCTAAAATAGAGTAGAGAGTTAGTGGCAGGTGGTCTTTCCTGTAATCGCTTCTTGAGTTAGAGAATTAGAAATTATTTATCTTGAGTTACTTGGCCCATTTTCTGGATTTTGGCATTGGTGTTGAGATTTTTAGATGATGTACTTAGTGTGACTAGTATGTTTGAGTGGGATTCAGCATGGTTTAATTCTCGGTTAATGGGACATCTTGGGGCGGATCATCCTGTAGTGAGTAGTTATGCTTCAGATCCCTAGATTTTTATTTTCAAGGATTATTTAGACTAGTTATAGCATTGGCAAATTGCTGATCTTGGTTGCCACCGGTTGTGTGACCGAATATCACCTTATGAGCATACTCTCGTGTTTGTCGTATGAAATTTCAGTAGATCAACCTCAGTTCTTCGAGTTTTCTGGGATGAGATTGTGCGAATGAGACTCAGGTGATTTTTCTCTTGGTTTGGAGTGGATATGAGGTGTGGAATGGTAAAAGAAAGTTATATTTGGATTTGAAGTCGGTTGTATAACTCATTCCTTGGTTTGCTTTTGTATTGGGTAAGCCTTAAATTGATTTGTATAGGTACCAAGATGGTATCAGTGTGTGGTGGTTTAGATTTGCATGCATCTTCCTTCCTCGATTTGGTTGGAGTCCAATTGGTGGTTGTAAGACCCCATAAAAGTCATAACCTAATTCAGCCCTAAATAGCATAAAGGAGGGGGGGGGGGTCCCAGACTTAGAAATTTTAGTGAAGTGTTTACACTTAGAGTTATTTTAGCCTTCATAATTCGACGATCTTAGTTTTGATCCTTACAACATTAAATTGTCTATTTTTAAGTCGATTCATGATCAGGGATGTCAATAGGTCACTTCGGGTGAGTTTTGAATTTTTTGGATATTGTTGAAGGCATGTTTAGGAATCCAAAATAGTGAGTCGATGCGATCTCGATGCGTCGCGTTGCCCATCGCGTTGACCAGAACTTTTCACTAGCCTTCAGTCCAAATTCCAAAGAGCCAACACAAATATTGATGCATCGCGTTGGCTATCGCATCGGCCATCGATGCGGCACGTCGCCCAACGTATCACTGGGTACATTTTTCAGTAATTAAAAGTCCGCATCTAGAGGGGTATTTGGGTCATTTTCTCACTTTTATTCTGCCCTTAAACACTAGATTAAACTATCCTAAGGGCTAAATCACTTATTCTCTCTCAAATTTCTCAAGAACAAACCCTAGGGAATCCAAATTCAAATTCAAGATTCAAGAACATACCATTAATCTTCACGAATTTGATTACCAATGTATGTTAGGTGTCATCCATGGATTTCCTTCCACTCTTGGAGTTCAAGAACCTCTTTAAAACTACAAGTTGATTTCTTTCATAAATTTCATATTGAATTTGATTGTATTCATGTTCATGATATTATTTGGGTTTCAATCCTTGATTTACTACAAGTTTCATGAAATTAAAATAGTATGTGTGGTGTATTATATGATTTCATGGTAAACCCTTAAAACTACAATTGATTATTATATCCATGATGTTATGTGTTAACTATTATTATGTGAAATAGTCATGCTCCCCAAGTGTTTGATAGAATGCCTATGAGATTGGAATAGTAAAATCATGTCATGTCCTCATGTGGTCCCATTCATGTAGAAGTTCATGTATCTCAAAGTGTTTGACAAAATTTTTAAATGAAAGCATTGTTAACAAGTTACTATTGTATGTTATTATGACCATGCCTTGTTTTACTTTCAATGCTACCGAGTCCTGAGGGTATTCTATACCCGAAATCTAGCTGTTTACCTAGAATTACAGTAGCTTCAGAATAGTCTAAGTGATGTCATATATAGTAGTACTCAGTCAGTTACAAAACTCTGTGTATTCAGTCAGTTAACAGAACTCAGTGAACTCAGTACAGTTCAGTCAGTTAGCACGATCAGTAACAGTTCAGTCAAGCCTAGTATAGTCTAGAAATAAGGTTAGTGTCTATTTAGTTAGGAGTAGGAATCAACACCGAGTGAACCCAAGGATAGGGGCATTCCTGTCCATGAAGGGTTTGACCCTTAGTAGCAATACCTATTACAAAACTACGTAGCCAGCGTAGGTTGAGATATCTTCCTGCCAGATAAGGGTTTATACATCTCGTATGAGTTTTACTGCCAGTGAGGGTTGACAGGATGTCTTCCTTCCAGATAGAGTTAACTCACAGCCATTGTTAGTATCTCTTTTACTGCCAGTGAGGGTTGACAGGATGTCTTCGTTCCAGATAGAGTTAACTCACAGCCATTGTTAGTATCTCTTGGAAAGGTGCTAACACTCTTCCAACTGGGGTCACAGGTTGGAATCCAACTATGTTTATAATCAGGGTATGTCGGTTAGATGAACATTCCCACAATTACAATTTTAGTTTTAGACTCTGTATAAAATCTCAGATCAGTATTCAGAATCAGGACTGTCAGACACAGTCATCCATCTCAATATAGAACTCAATTTAGTTCTACAGAATCAGGACTGTTAGAAATAGTCACCCAGTTATCAGTAACTCGGTTATCAGTAATTCATTTATCAGCGATCTCAGTTATATTTAAGTATATTCACATGCAACATTTCAAAAAAAATCAATATTTACAGTAGTTTGAGATATACATGTACTCTCATTTAGTTATATTCATGTTACTCAACCAGTTATTGTTCATGCATATGAACCCTTGAATATAAGCCTACCTTTCTTAGCATACCAGCATATTCAAAGTACTAATCCATACTCTTTCTTTTGCGTTATGATATCTTATATCATAGGTTTAGACGCACGGGCTCCTAACCGTACTTTTAGCGGTAAGTCCTCATAGTTCGACGACAGAGTTATTATTTCAGTATTTCAGTAGTTCAATATATTCAATAGTCGGAGTTAGTTGGGGACTTATCTTATCCACTCCATGTTCAAATAGTTAGAGGCTTTCAGGTTAGATTATTTCAGGAAAATGTTCAGTTTCTAGTATTTATTTATTATCACTCAGTATTTGTTTTTAGATTATGAACCTTATGGAATTTCATCCTATTTTTTACATTATTTCAGTATTATTGTTCAGTGCTCATAGCAGGTGCCAGTCATGGGTTAGCTTGTGGTCCTTCGGGGTCATGAGAACCGTGTAGCATTCAGGGTGCAGACTCAGGGCGTTACAAACTTGGTATCAGATCCTAAGGTTCAACAGAGTCCTAGGGAGTCTTAAAACCATGTTAGTAGAGTCTTGTGTATGGGTGTGTAGTGCGCCACACTTATGGACAAGACGCTATGAGGCATTTTTAGGAAAAGTTTCATGCGAGTGAGCATGAACTTAAGTTAAAATATCTATCTAATCCTTTTCTTACTTTCATTTACAAAACATGCCCTCCAAAAAGAACAACGGAAGAAGAACAGGAAACCAGTCAGCACCTCTACCCATTCAGGCAGATCCCCTAGACGAGCATGTCTCCCATGCAAAATTCTCAGTAGCTTTCACCACTCTAGCTTATTCTGTGGTAGACCAGAATGAACACCCAGCTACCATTCAGGCCAACCCAGTGGCCAATACTGCTGCAGCTAGAGTTCGAGACTTTACTTAAATGAATCCTCCATCATTTACAAGGTCTAAGCCTGAGGAAGACCCACAAAAATTCCTTGACATGGTGCAAAAAGTCACAGGTATCATAGGGGTGACTTCCAGTGAGAGTGAGAAGTTAGCCGCATATCAATTGTAGGATGTGGCTCATACATATTTTCAGTAGTGGAAGGCAGATAGGGGTGCAAATATAGGGCCCGTAGAATGGGAAGAGTTTCCTACTTCTTTCCTTGATAGGTTCTTCTTACTAGAGTTGAGGAAAGCTAAGGTTTTGGAGTTTGTTAATCTAAAATAGGGCAACATGACAGTGAAAGAGTATTCTCTCAAGTTTACTCAGTTAGCCAGATATGCCCCTCATGTGGTAGCAGATAGTAGATCTAAGATGAGTAAGTTTGTGTCGAGTGTGTCTAACAGTTAGGTCAAAGAGTGTAGGACCACAATGCTAATTAAGATGATGGAAGTATCTAGGATCATAGTCCATGCTCAGTAGATAGATCAGGCTAAGAATAAGGAGAAGAAGAGGGAGAACAAAAGAGCTAGAATAGGTAGCTTCAACTTCACTCAGCCCAAGATAGAGGGTGGCAATCGTTCTTAGTTCTGCCTAAAATCTTTAGTTCCAGCTCCATCCTCAGCCACTGCTCCAGTACCAAAATTCAAGGATGGCAATAAAGATAGGGCACCAGGCCCTAAATCCCAGGGTTGTGTTAGTAGTGCCCGAACAAATCCTCTTAGCCAGAAGTGTGGTAGAAACTATCAGGGTGTCTGTTGATTTGACAGTGATGTAAGTTTCAGATATAGCAAGGCAGGCCATAGGGTTAGAGAGTGTCCTCAGGTGGGTTCGCAGAGTCAGCATAATCATTCCTTATTTCAGTTTGGTCACCCGAATCAGCAGGGTGCCGCTTCCAGTGCCACCAGTAGACAACGCCCAAACGGACTCTATGAACTTCAGTCCCGATAAGATCTGGAGAGTTCTCCTAATATGGTCACTAGTATGTTACAAGTTTATCATTTACATATTTATGCTTTGCTAGATTCTGGAGCTTCTCTGTCCTTTGTAACTTCTTATATAGTTGTTGATTTTGAAGTTAGTCCTAAAATTCTAGTAAGCCCTTGTCAGTCTCTACCCTAGTGGGTAAATCTATCATATCCCGATGGGTATATAGGAATTTTTTAGTTATGGTATCTCAAGATTTACTTTAATAGACTTAGTAGAGTTAGAGATGACAGATTTTGATGTCATTCTTGGCATGGATTGACTTCATTCATGCTATGCTTCAGTTGACTGTAGAAACAGAATTGTCTATTTTCAGTTTCCAAATGAACCTATCCTAGAATAGAGGGGTAGCACTTCAGCACTAAGGGGTTAGCTTGTTTCTTACCTAAAGGCAAGAAAAATGATATCTAAAGGGTATGTCTACCATTTTGTTCGAGTTAACGATTCTAGTTCCTACACTCATAGTCTTGAGTCAGTCCCAGTAGTATGTGAATTTCCAGATGTGTTTCCCAAAGATTTTCCCGGAGTCCCTCCCAAGTAGGAAATTGACTTTGGAATAGAACTTCTTTCAGAAACTCAGCCTATCTTTATCTCGACTTACAGAATGGCCCCAGCAAAACTCAAAGAGTTAAAAGAACAGTTGAAAGATCTCCTAGATAAGGGATTCATCGGACCCTGCGTATCGCCTTGGGGTGTACCAGTTCTACTTGTGCATAAGAAAAATAGTTCTCTCAAAATGTGTATTGACTACTGTCAGTTGAACAAAGTCACAATTAAGAACAACTATCCACTTCCCAGAATCGATGACTTGTTTGACCAACTTTAGGTTGCCAACTACTTTTCTAATATAGACTTCAGATCAGGCTATCATCATCTTAGAGTTAGAGAATATTACATTCCTAAAATAGCTTTCAGAACTCGGTATGGTTACTTCAAATTCCTAGTCATGTCATTTGGTCTTACTAATTCCCCAGAAACTTTTATGGACTTGATGAATCGCGTGTTTAAGTAATACTTGGATATGTTAGTCATAGTCTTTATTGATGATATTCTTGTCTACTCCTGCAGTGAACTTGATTATGTAGACCATCCCAGAATAGTGTGATAAACCCTCAGATCCTATCAGTTGTTTTCCAAATTCAATTAATGTGAATTTTGGCTAAGGTTAGTAGCATTCCTTAGTCATATCATTTTCGGTGATGGCATTAGAGTTGACCCTCAAAAGATAGAAAAAATGAAAAACTAGCCCAAACTTATCTCTCCTTCAGATATTAGTAGTTTCTTGGGTTTGGCTGGCTATTACCGATGGTTTTTTGGGGATTTGCATCCCCCATATATAGATTGACTTAGAAAAAATTTAAGTTCCAATGGTCAGATTCTTATGAGAAGAGTTTTCAGGAGTTGAAAACTTGACTCATTACAACCCTAGTTTTGACTTTACCAGATGGTTAAGATGGGTTTATGGTATATTGTGATGCTTCTAGTGTTAGGTTAGGGTGTGTTTTGATGCAGAGAGGTAAGGTCATAGCCTATGCCTTTAGACAACTTAAGCCCCATAAAATAACTATCCCACTCATGATCTTAAGTTAGCAGCTGTAGTGTTTGCCTTAAATATTTGGAGGCATTATTTGTATGGAGTACATGTTGATGTGTTCACAGACCATAAAATCCTATAGTATGTGTTTTCTCAAAAAGACCTAAGGCTATATCAAAGAAGGTGGTTAGAGTTGTTGAAAGACTATGACATAAGTGTTCTGTATCATTCGAGCAAGGCCAATGTAGTGGCTGATACTCTCAGTAGGATATCTATGGGTAGTGTTGCTCACGTGAAAGATGGTAAGAGAAAGTTAGTTTAGGAAGTTCATCAGCTTACCTGGCTAGGTGTCCACTTAGTCGATTCAGCAGAGGGTAGCATATGGGTAGAAAATAGTTTAGAATCATCTCTGGTTTCCAAAGTAAGAAAAATAGGACAGGGATCTCAGTTTAGTTAAACTAAAAGAGTCAGTCAGAGATCAGAAAGTAGAGTTTTTCTCCCATGGGGGAGATGGTGTGTTGCGCTGTCAGGGTAGACTATGTGTGCCATGTGTGGATGGCATGAGACAGTGTATCCTTGTAGAAGTGCATGGTGTGCACTACTAGAATCACCCAGGCGCCACCAAGATGTACCACGACTTGCAGGAAGTCTATTGGTGGAGTAGGATAAAGAGAGACATTACAGAGTTTGTAGATAAGTGCTCGACATATCAGCTGGTTAAGATTGAGCATTAGAAGCCTAGTGGACCTACGCAGGAGTTTAGTATTCCACTTGGATGTGGGAGGAGGTGAACATGGATTTTATGACAGGCTTGCCCCGTACTCGCCGTCAGCATAATTTGATTTGGGTCATTGTGGGTAGGATGACCAAATCAGCTTATTTCTTACCGGTTCATACCTATTATTTAGTCGAGGATTACGCCAAGCTCTATGTTTGATAGTTGGTTAGATTGCATGGAGTTCCATTATCTGTCATTTCAGATATAGGTACGTAGTTCACCTCTCATTTCTAGAAAGCCTTTCAGAAGGGTTTTGGTACCCAAGTTTACCTCAGTCCAACCTTTCACCCTCAGACAGATGGTCAAGCAGAAAAGACCATTCATTCTCTAGAAGATATGTTAATAGCATGTGCCATTGACTTTAAGGGTAGTTGGTATGACCACTTGCCTTTGATTGAGTTCATGTATAATAATAACTATCATTCTAGTATTCCGATGGCTTTATTTGAGGTTCTCAATGGGAGAAGATATAGATCTCCGATTGGTTGGTTTTAAGTGGGTAAGGCCGCAGTGGTAGGGCCTGACTTGGTATTTGATGCCTTAGAAAAAGTTCAGTTAATCAAGGAAAGGCTTATGACAGCTCAGAGCTGACAGAAATCGTATGCAGATGTGCGAAGAAAAGATATCGAGTTTGAGATTGGTGATTTTATGTATTTGAAAATCTCTTCTATAAAGGGAGTAAAGAGGTTTGGCAAGAAGGGGAAGCTCAGTCCCCGATAGGTTGGTCCTTACAAAATCCTCAGCCATTTAGGAATGGTAGCTTACGAGCTTGAGTTACCTTTAGACTTTGCTTTAGTACACCTAGTGTTTCACTTCTCCTTCCTTAAGAAATGCATTGGTTACCCATAAGTTGTAATCCCTATAGAGGGTATACATGTTCAGAGTAGTATCTCTTATGAAAAAATCCCAGTCGAAATTCTTGTTCATCAGGTTCGCAGACTGAGAAACAAAGAAGATCCTTTAGTCAAAGTTTTTTGGTGGAATCAGTCTGTGGGGGAGATACTTTTGAAGCAGAAGCATATATGTGGACCAAGTATCCTCACCTCTTCTCTGCAAACTCAGACTCAGGTTAAGGCAACTATTTTCCTTGAATTTACTTAGTTCCATGCTCAGATTAACTTTACAAACTTGGTATCGGTTTCAGTTGCATAACATTCTCATATCATGCATACCTTCATGAAATAGATCGGTCATATGTCATGTCTTTAGAATTCAGTCATGCTTCAGTTATGCATGTTCAAAATGAAAACTCAGTTTATTGGTTATTTCAGTCATTTAATCATGTTTCAGTTGTGAATGATAGTACCAGTATAGTTCCTTAGTATTCTCAATTCTGTCAGTCTTATTCGGGAATAAATGTTCCCAAGGGGGAAATATTGTCAGACCACGTAAAAGTCATAACCTTATTCAGTCCTAAATAGCATGAAAAAGGAGGGGTCCCAGACTTAGAAATTTTGAAATTTTAGCTAAGTGTTTACAGTTAGAATTATTTTAGCCTTCATAATTTGATGATCTTAGTTTTGATCCTTACAACCTTAAAATGTCAATTTCTAAGTCGATTCATGATCAGGGATATCAATAGGTCACTTTGGGTGAGTTTTGGATTTTTTGGATGTCATTTAAGGCATGTTTGGGAGTCCAAAATAGTAGATCGATGCGATCTCGACACGTTGCATCGCCCACCGCATCGACTAGAAATTTTCACCATCCTTTAGTGCAAATTCCAGTAAGCCAATGCGATATTGACGCGATGTGTTGACTATCACATCGGCCATCGATGTGGCGCGTCGCCCAGTGCATCACTGGGAATGTGTTTTAGTAAATAAAAGTCCACGTCCAAAGGGGTATTTGGGTTATTTTTCCACTTTTATTCATCCCTAAAATATGAAATTAAAAATCCTATGGGCTAAATCACTTATTCTCTCTCAAATTTCTCAAGAACAAACCCTAGGCATCCAAATTCAAATTCAAGATTCAAGAACACTCCATCAATCTTTACGAATTTGATTACAAAGATATGTTAGGTGTTCATCCAAGGGTTTTCTTCCACTCTTGGAGTTCAAGAACCTCTTTTAAAACTACAAGTTGATTGCTCTAATGAATTTCATATTGAATTTAAATGTATTCATGTTCATGATATTATTTGGGTTTGAATCCATGATTTACTACAAGTTTCATGAAATTAAAATTGCATGTGTGGTTTATTATATGATTTCATGTTAAACCCTTGAAATTGCAATTGATTATTGTATCCATGATGTTCATGTGTTGACTATTATTATGTGAAATAACCATGCTCCCCAAGTGTCTGATAGAATGCCTATGTAAATGGAATAGTGAAATCATGACATGTCATCACATGGTCTCATTTATGTACAAGTTCATGTATCTCAAAGTGTTTGACAAAATGTCTAAATGAAAGCATTGTTGACAAGCTACTATTGTATGTTATTATGACCATGCCATGTTTTACTTTTAATGCTATCGAGTCTTGGGGGTATTCAATACCTAAAATCTAGCTGCTTACCTAGAATTACAGTAGCTTCAGAATAGTCTAAGTGATGTCACATACAGTAGTACTCAGTCAATTACAGAACTCAGTATATTCAGTCAGTTAACAGAACTCAGTAAACTTATTCCAGTTCAGTAAGTTAGCACGATTAGTAATAGTTTATTCAAGCCTAGTACAATCTAGAAATCAGTTTAGTGACTATTAAGTTAGAAGTAGGAATTAGCATCGAGTGAACCAGGGATGGGGGCATTCCTGTCCGTGAAGGGTTTGACCCTTAGTAGCAATCCCTGTGTTATAGAACTATGTAGCCAGTGTAGGTTGAGATATCTTCATGCCAGATAAGGGTTGATACATATCGTATGAGTTTTCCTGCCAACGAGGGTTGATGAGATATTTTCCTGCCAGATAAGGTTAACTCATAGCCATTGTTAGTATCCCTTGGCAATGAGCTAGCACCGTTCTAACTGGGTCACAGGTTGGAATCCAACTCACTTTATAATCGAGATATGTTAGTTAGATGAACACTCCCACAGTTACAGTTTTAGTTTCAGACTCAGTATAAAATCTTAGATCAGTATTTAGAATCAGGACTGTCGGACACAGTCACCCAGCTTAGTGTTGAACTCAATTTAGTTCTACAGAATCAGGATTATTAGAAATAGTCACCCATTTATTAGTAAATCAGTTATCAGTAATTTAGTTATCAACAATCTCAGTTACAGTAAAGTAGATTCACATGCAACATTGTAAAAAAAATCAATATTTACAGCAGTTTTAGATATATATGTTCTTGCAAAAATATCAGTATTTACAGCAGTTTCAGATAACATGTACTCTCATTCAGTTATATTCATATTACTCAGCTAGTTATTGTTCATGCATATGAACCCTTGCACATTAGCCTACCTTACTTAGCATACCAGTGCATTTAAAGTACTGGCATATACTCTTTATTTTGCACTATGATATCTTATATCATAGGTTCAGAGGCACAGGCTCCTGATCGTACTTAGCATCCTAGCCTATCAGCAGCAGATTTAGTGGTGAGTCCTCATAGTTTAAGGAAAAAGTTATTATTTCACTATTTTAGTAGTTTATTATATTCAGTAGTCGGAGTTAGTTGGGACTTGTCCCATCAACTCCATGTTCAGACAATTAGAGGCTTTTAGGCTAGATTATTTCAGACACATGTTTAGTTTGTAGTATTTATTTATCAGTGTTTAGTATTTGTTTTCAAATTATGAACCAAATGGTATTTCAGCCAATTTTCCATTACAATATTATTGTTCAGTACTCACACTAGGTGCCAGTCATGGGTTAGCTTGTGGTCCTTCGGGGTCATGAGCACTGTGTGTCATCCGGGGTGCTGACTCAAGGCGTTATAGTGGTTAAGGTTGAGTTTTGGCTATTTCGAAGTGAAGTTAGAGAGATGGTTTAAAAAGGGATACCTGTGGAAAAATCTGTTGGAAGTGCACTCTCTCCATGGAGGTTATAGGGGTAGTTATGCTCAAAGCATATGAGCCCAGTACCTCATCCTTTCGAGTTTGAGATCTTTCTATTCATTGAATTTCGAGGACGAAAGTCCTTTCAATAGTGGATATTATAATGACCCGTTAGGTCATTTCCTTGATTTACATTCATTTCTGGCATTTTGAGCCTTTGCATAGCGGCTACAGGTTATTTATGACTTTCCAAAATTGTCGGTTCGGTGATCAAACAATTTGTTTGGATTTTAGGCTCATTTACACATTCTGGAGCTTTTATTATTTAGGATTTGGCCTTAGACCAAAAGTCCTAGTAGATGACATCAGATGAGAACTCTAATAGTGCATCATCTTTGGAATATCGATTTTAGGCTAGGTAGGCCTTTGGTTTGGGTCCAAGGCTCCCGAGCTTATTTTGGCCTATTGGTCGAAAAGTTGAGAAATTTAAAACTTGGGTGTAGGACCCATATTTGGTTGAAACAACCTCAATTGGAAATTCTAAGTGTGACATCACTTTAGAACATCGAATTTTGTGTGGTTACCTAATTTGTTTGCATATACGGGGTTTCGAACGAAACCCGAGCACTCGATCAAAGTCTATTCTGGAATTAGGAAATTTGGTGCAACTGGAACCTGATGTGACCACAATCTCAATGCATAAATCACGATCGTGGAGGGCATTTTGATACTGCCCAAATTACACCTGAAGTTGTAGGATAAAGCGAGCACGGTCAAAATATATTAACCCAACTGGGTTTGGGTCGATCTCCTAGGGAAAATGTTTGAAATCTTTCTTGAACTTATTAAAATCACTAGTCGATACAGAAAGTAAATAGGGGGATTTGCTAAAATATTAAAAAGTCACACAAACTGGATGCTTAAGGTTGTAATCAATCTAAGACGAACACTAGGCTTGTGTTCCCCTTAGCTTCTAACTCTGTAGATTTATCATGCACTGTCAATCTATTCCAATACCTTACCTACATAATCTGATAAGTTATGTTCCATCAACTGTCTTGTGGACTCATTAATTTATTTCACCCTTTAACTTTTGAGTCTCAAGTTGTCGCCTTACTAACCCTTATCCTAGATCCCAATTTAACTATTAATTTTTGAGTCTCAAGTTATTAGATGAAAGATAATCGTCTTAAGTAGATAATGTAGGTATGCTTATTTTGGCAATTAACTCCAATTCACTGTTGTGATCTTTTTTTCCCAATCTCTACCTTTTGGTCAGGCTTGTAGTTAATATAGGTGAGATCCTAACATGCGTACCCATTAAGAAGACTATCAAATCTAACAAAACCACAATACATGCAAGAATCATTATCTAGAACGACTTGTCACTTCCTCTACTTCATTAATCCACCAGGGTTTACACAACCCTAGATAAGGGAATTAACTGCTCATATTTGCAAGATGATTCATAGAATTCACAGAAAAAAATTATAGAATAAATCTCACAATAGTGAATGAAGAAAACCCAATGTCTTAATTTTCAGAACAAACCAAAAACAAACCAAGAACAATAAGATCCCAAGATTACAAGTCAATCTTTGAATCAAAGATGTTTGTGAATGATGTGAACTCAACCCCAAAGGGCCAATCTATGGACTCCCCTAACTAGAAACGTAAAATGGGTATTTATAGATTATCAAGAAACCCGAGAATTCAAATCCTAACAAAAGATGAAAACATCAGTAAACATACATAATAATGACTAAAAACATCATAGGAGTGTATGTACGATACATTGAAACCATAAGAAACAACTTCAAAACTACCCAAAAAAATTACATCGGCGTAGGTGGCACCTACACCCCTTAGGTGGGGGGGGGGGGTCCGTAGGTTCTCACTAAAACTTTGTCTCTTTATTTCTTTCTCTGAAACCTATGAACCCACCTACGCCCCGTAGGTAGTTATTTTTTTGGTTTTTTATTCTGTTTTCTTCCAGTTAGCTTCCAACACCTAGTTTCCTGCAAAATCACTCTAAAAACACATCAAATCCCACAAAATATCCTTAAACACATGCATATTCTCCAAGTTTAAGCATCGAAAGTTTCATGAAACAATGGGACATTATGTTTTATAAACATTGACTATAAATTGCATATGTCAATGATGTTTTAGCTTTGCAATGAAAAAATTGCAACATTGACTATAAATTGCATATGTCAATGATGTTTTAGCTTTGCAATGAAAAAATTGCAAAAGTGAAGGGTAAATGGCGATCAAGACATAAGATTTATATGTATAGATCACGATCACGATGCTCAGTAGTGATAGCGACATTCGTATGTCTGGTATAGGTATAAATAGACCCCCTTTTCCTGATTTTGCTCATTTTTCATCCATTTCTTGAGAGCAAAAAACCTGAAGTGTGAGATAAGGTGAGATTAAATCTTGTAGATGATTTTCAGATCTTGAATAATGATTATTCCATGATTTCCCTTTGAATTCATTCTAAGATTCCTTCAGTTTCTTGATAAATTCTTAGAAATTAGAGCTTTGAATTCTCAAACTTTAAGGGTTGATTTGCGACCCGATTTGTGCTCCGTTTGTGCTCAACTTTTGAGCACAACTTTGTTCTCCTTCGAGTGACCTCATTATAGGTACAATTTTTGAAATTTTTGATTTTGTTCCCCTTTTACCCAAATTTTGACCCAACCTATCATTTGGCAATATGTGTCTCATTTGACTCCTAATGGCGCATAGATTATTATTTTGATAGCATAGCGACATTTTGAGATCGTGGAGTTAAGACAAATATTTTGTGAATGATCCAAGGATTTGCGATTCGACTTTGAGGTAGACTTCTGTGTATTTTTTTTCACAAGGTGATATGTTTTATATCTTATGGGTCCATCTACATACTTAATAATGTAGGTATATACATAGTTATGATATATGGCCTAAAGATATAAGATGCCTTATAGATGTGATATGCCTCTTAGATATGATTTATAGCCTATAGATATGATATGCCTAATGGATATGATATGGATTAGAGATATGATATGCCTCATAGATATGGCTTAGAGATATGATATGCCTCATAGATATGCTATGGCTTATAGATACAAGATGGTTTATAAATATAATTATTAATATGGGTTCAGATATGTATATGGGCCTATTGCCATGATTATGATGTTGTAATTATTCCAAATACATTATTGGTCCCAAGGCCGTGTTATGATATCGGTTGGACTTTTAGATAGTGTTTACCCCTGTAAAGGATGCGGTCATAGTTTATAGATATATTGACGCTTATGGTTCTATTGTTTGAATATTTGTGATGGCATTGATAGATTCTGTACATTTATGATCATTAAATCGATAAATGATATGATTCCACCTAACATATGATTTTGTTATTGTTGTTTTCCTAAATAGGGGTAAGGCCCACTTTTCATCTTAAAAATGTATTCCTTCATAATAATAATTGCACTATCTTAATGAATAACCTATGTGTAAAGAGATTGGACATGATTTTTTATAGATTTGATCGAGATAGATTCTAGTATATGATTTTGATACTACTATTTACTCTGGTCACGAGAGATTTGACCCCTTTCTCCACTTTTATAATGATTTAATCCCAAAGTTTACTCCAGAAAATGGATTTATAGATTTACCCTTTTCTTAGCAACGACTTAAGTTTGTGCACCTATATATATCTATATACACATCTCTTCGATTTGGGAAGGAGTAGGATGATGATATACATGATATGAATTCTGAGTAAAACTGATGATTGATGATGTTGACAGTATTGAGGGCATTAATTATATATTTACCAGTTCAAGTTCAACTATTGATTATATATTTACTGGTTCAACTCTGGCTATTGATTATATATTTACCAGTTTGAGTCCGGCTATTGATTATGGTATAGATGATGTGAGGTTACACACTTGGTTGATTCTGGTATTTTAGATTGGTTATGATGTTATGGATTGTATCTTGGCATTCATTCTTGCATGCGCATTGCCTATAACCAGTATGCGCCTATATCTATTAGCCTTATGGGGTTGTATAGGTATATGTGATGAGTATGAATTATGGTGCATTGTATGTTAATTGAACCTTCTGAACGTGGGGCGGTGCGGGTTCATGAAAGGCTTGGTTAGTTATCGGTTGTCCAGGCTAGCCGGTCACTCACATTGTCATTGCTATTGTTATTATTATTGTATGATCATTATTATGCTAATTTTTGGCAGATTTATTAATGATTTAGTATTGAGACTCGAGGTACGATTCTGGATCTTTTATCTAATTATTACATTATTATGCATGATTACCTTATGATTAGATGTATGAGTTAGAAACCCTGAGTGTACTAGCACTACTTCCTGTTATAATTATGAGGTCTTAAAATGCTAGTCTCATGATTTAGGTTATACTTTGAGTTGACCTTGTTTTTGTGTATATATATGTATATCTAGCTATATATATCTATGGTATTACCATATATCCCTTCCTTCCTTGTTTTATTTAGATTGTAAATTCATTCCTTGGCTTTGTATACTGCTGTATATCCTTCCCCCTTTATTCGTACATTAGCCTGTGATATAAGGTATAGTATTGAGATTCTTGAGTATGGATGGAATAGGATAGTTCATCCTTAATACTTTGTTAGCCTTACTATGTTAGTTCTTGGATATGAGTAGGATAGTTTATCCGTACTATCTCAATGTCTTTATTATGTGGTTGCTGGACATTTGGGCTTAGATTCTATTTTTGTTTATATGTTGTATATATTTGTATTATTTTTGGAGCTCAAACGATAGTTGCCTATTGAGTACCATGTGTTTGGTACTCATACTACACTTCTGCAACCTGCAGATCATAGTAAGGGTTATCACCGGTATTGTGTGCGTCGTGTAGAGCAGCCATGGTTCGGAGACATCAAGAGAGCTCCCGACGTTTGGAGTATTACTTTCCTCCCTCTTATGTACTAGACTAGTCTCTATGTTGTATTCAAAGATGAGTTGTATCAATGTATTTTCCTTGGTAGTTCATTTTGTATTCTTATTATACTAGAAGCTCTTTTATTGATTTCACCTGGTTTTAGGATTATCTTATGTATGTTATTCTTTTATCACACTTTTTCCAAATTCTTTCCTTTTTCTCTCTTGGTAGTCCTTTACTAGTAGTTCCGGACTATGGGTTGGCTTGCCGACTGATGGTTTATAGTAGGCACCATTATGACGTGAGAAATTGGGTCGATAAAGGACTATTCGGAATCACGTACACACAAATGGACTATGCTACCTCATCAAATTCGATATTCCAGAGTCAATGTAGCAGTCAAAATTTTTACTCGAGGTCATTTTGATATAAAGTGGGTCCCACACCCACTAACCCTTTCTCTTAATTTCCCGCCAATAGTTGAAATGAGCTTAGGTGCCTCGGGACCTAAACCAAGGGTCCATCAAGCCTAAAATCAACATTCTAAAGCTGTTTGAACAGTCAAATTTAGCAAACGAGATCATTTAACTAAAGTTATCGCTCGGTAGCCAATTTTAACCAGCGACAATTGCAAAATAGGGAATTGGCTCTAAAAACCAAACAAACTTCTAGGTAACTAAACTGTCAGTTCCAGCAAGTCATAAACGACTTGGGGCAGCTATAGGAAAGTTCTAAATAGAGAAAATAAGCAGAACTACTAGAAATAACCTGGAGGGTCATTACAATGTCCACTACTAAAAGAACCTTCGTCCACAAAAGTAAAAGATTAGGATGTACCTAAAGCCTCAAAGGGTGAGGGTAATGGGTCCGCATCTCTCTCTCTCTTAATATCCCATGTAGCTTCCTCTACTGGGCAGTGCCTCCACTAAACCTTAACTACTAGAATCTCTCTAGTGCGCAGCCGCCTGACATCACTAGCTAAGATAAGCATAGGCTCCTCCACGAAGGTTAAATACTCATCCAACTAGACTGAGTCCCATATAAGCACATGAGATGGTTCAGAAATATACAACCGCAACATAGAAACATCGAAAAATGGATGGACAACAATAGAATCTGGGGGCAAGACTAACTTATAATCCACTTCACCAACTGTGTGAAGAATCGCAAAGGGTTCAATATATCTGGGGCTGAGCTTGCCTTTCCTCCCGAACCTCACACACCCTTCATGGGAGATACACAGAGAAATACCCGATCACTAGCTCCAAATCTCAAGTAATGAATTCTATGATCTGCATAAGACTTCTGCCTACTCTGAGCTGCCCTAAACCTATTCTAAATTAGCCTAACTCTATCCAAAGACTCCTAAAGCAAGTCAGTACCATGAGGTCTAATCTCGAAAATCTTAAACCATCCAATCAAGGAACGACATCACCTACCATATAATTCATCAAAATGCACCATCTAAATACTCGAATGGTAACTATTATTATAAACAAACTCTACCAAGGAAAAGTGTTGCTCCTACTGACCTAAAAAATCCATAACATAGGATTGAAGCATATCCTCGAGAACCTGAATAGTCTGTTTTGACTTTCCATCAGCTTGCGACTGGAAGGCTGTACTTATATCCACCTAAACACGCAACTCCTCCTGGGAAGCTCTCTAAAATCTATAAGTAAACATTGAATCCCAATATGAAATGATAGATATAGGCATACCATGCAAACAGACTATCCCACTAACATAGATATGAGCCAACCTCTTGGCACTGAAAGACATCAGAATAAGAATGAAATGGGCTAATTTTGTTGCCCAATCCACAATGACCCAAATACTATCAGAACTACGAGAAATATGAGGCAACCTACTAACAAATTCTATGGTAATCTTCTCCTATTTCCACTTGGGAATGGGCAATCTCTAAACTAAACCACCATATCGATGATGCTCGGCCTTCAGCTGTTGACAACATAGTCAACGGGCAATAAAATCTACCACATCTCTCTACATACCACTACCAATAATTTTGCCTCAAATCCCTATATATCTTAGCTAAACTTGAGTGAATAGAATATATAGATCTATGACCCTTATGAAAGATCGACTGAATCAAGTCACTAACCCTCAGAACACAAATGCAGCTATCAAATATCAATAAGCCCTCAGAATCTATGATATCCCTCTTGGACTCACCATCAACACCTGATCACAAATGATGCAAAATATCTTATCCTCAAACTAGCGATCCCAAGTTTGCTCAAATTATGAGGATCTCACATCAACATTAGCAAGGATCCTCCTAGGGTCAAAAATATCAAGTGGCTAAGGACTAATTGTCCCGTGCCAATGACCTATGAAAAATTGAAATACAAGCCAAGCTCCTCATACTCACTGCTTTCTTGCTCAAGGTATGTGCTACCTAATTTGCCTTACCCAAATAATACAAGATAGAGACATCATAATCCTTAGCCAATTCTATCCATCTACACTACCTAGTGATGTGCCGTTGTTTCATGTCACATTCAATGCTTAAAATAGTGAAAATATGCATTGAATTAGGTCATTTCGTTGGATATGATGTGTGATTTATGTGTTTTCTAGGTAAACTAGGTCAAAAAGAATGTTGGACTAAAATAGGAAAATAAAGTTTTAAAAAGTTGAAGTACTGGTCAAGCTACGAGGTATTAAGTCACATTACAATTCGTCGCTAGACTCGTAAAGATAATAGCAAGCAAAGCTAAAGCCCAAAAAATAGGTAATATCAGACTGCGAGTCGTAAGGGTCAACTACGACTTAGTCAAAAGTCGTACTGTGACCAGCGTATAAGTTGTGAAGATTAATGCTCCAGTGGTAATGAGTGAAGACTATGAGTCGTAAGGACTGACTAAGACTTATGGTGAGGAATCATAAGAATAACAGATTTAAGAGCCCTGAAAGTGAAAAGCTATTGGAGTGACAACAATTAGTAGTATACGACTAGTATGGTGACACTACGAGTCATAACCACTGAATCCTAATAAAGATACGACAACAGGTAATGAGTCATAACCAGACCTAATGACTTGTTGTCAGAGGTGTGACCACTACCGACAAAGTTTTCCTATTTTGTTTTAATTAGGTTTCCTTTGTTATTTTGAGATACTATAAATACCCTAGGGTTATTCCTTTATTATGTTACATACTATTTTTTCTTATACATTGACTTTGTACAACTTGATATTTTTGTTCTTGGGTTTTGGTTTTTCATATTCAATTAAAGCTTTTGGATTTTACTCTTTTATCATTGTGTAATTAATTACATGTTTTATTTATTGATTTCTATGAATTATTGCATAAGCATAAGTGGCTAATTTCCTTGACTAGGTTTGTGGGAACCCTGGTGGATTAACAACGTAAGAGAAGTGGGAGATTCATTTATATTGTTGTGGTTGTATGTATTGTGATCTCTTTTATTTTAATTGTATCCCAAGCTACTGCAGAAGCTTGGATATTGCCTGTATTCGAGATTATCCTCACAAGGGAGTTTTAGATTGGGAAAAAAGATATTATAATACCAATTCGAGGCTATCAACCCTCATCCAATCAACTTGAGAACCAAAAGGTGATAGTAACACCCTGAGACTTAAAAGTTAAGGGTGAGATTTATCAACGTGTTCACATGAAGGTTGATAATACATAAATTGTCAAACTTTGCATGTAGAGTAGTGTATAGATGAGTGGAAGACGAGAATCTTACAGAGTTAGAAGCCAGGGGAACAAAGTCCTAGTGTTCATCTTCTATTGTTTACAATCTCAAGAACTCAAGTTCGGTTACATGTTACTGTGACTTCCAAGTCCCCCATTTACATCTCCGTACTTCTCGTGATTTCATCAAGTTTGAGATGTAATTCCATGCATTCCTTATGGGTTTGACCCCAACTTAGTTTGGGTTACTATATTTGACATCGACCGCAACATACTTCTTTGGAGGTTAGTTTTGGGTGGTATCACCTAGCATTAAGCTCTTTCTAGGTCATAATATGCTTAAGATTACTATGATCCACGAAGATCTCACAATGCACCCCATAAAGATACTACCGCCAAATCGTAAGCACAAAAACTACTACCTCCAACTCCAAATCATGAGTGGGGTAGTCTCGCTCGTAAACCTTCAGCTACCTCAAAGAATAAGCAATAACACGACCTTCCTGCATAAATACCCAACCCAAACTAATGCTAAAAGCATCACAATACATGATGAGTCCATCACTCTCAATAGGAAGAGCCAAAATAAGAGTTGAAGTCAGAAATCCCTCGAGGTTTCCATAGCTCAACTCACACTCCTTGGACCATTAGAAAGGAACCTCCTTCCAAGTCAATCTAGTCATTGGTGGTGCAATAATAGCAAAACCCTTAATGAAGCACCTATAATAACCAGCCAAACCGATAAAGATACAAACCTCAGTCGGAGATGTAAGCCTAGCCCAATCATAAATAGCATTAATATTTGCTTATTCCTATCCTTAGATACCACGCGCCCAAGGAATGTCATTGACTCAAGATAAAACCACACTTTCTAATTTGGTAAAAATCATATAATCTTTTAAGGTCTGGAAAACAATCCTCAAATGCCGCACATGCTCCTCTCTACTCCTCAAATACATAAGGATGTTATCGATGAACACAATTATGAAGGAACCAAATAAGGCCTGAACACATAGTTCATCAAATCCATAAATGAAACTAGGGCATTAGTCAATCCAAAAGACATCACTAGGAACTCATAATGACCATAAAACTTCCTAAAAGTTGTCTTTGGGATATTCTCATCTCGAATCCTCAACTTATGGTAACTGTACCTCAAAACAATATTAGCAAACATTGCTACTCCTTGAATCTAGTCAAATAAGTCATCAATACGAGGTATAGGATAATAGTTCTTTATTGTTACCTTATTAAGTTGCTTATAATCAATACACATATGTATAAAACTATCTTTCTTCTTCCAAAGCAACATAGGAGCTCCCTAAGGAGACACACTTAGTATAATAAAACCCTTACCAAGAAGATCCTGTAACTGAGAATTTAGTTCCTTAAGTTCTTTAGGAGCCATATGGTAAGGTAACATAGAAAGAGGTTGGGTACACAACTAAAGATCAACGATAAACTCAATATTACACTCAGGAGAAAGGCCAGGTAGATCAGTACGAAAAACATTAGGAAACTTATAAACTATAGAAATAGAGTAAAGTAATGGACTCGCCATACTAACATCACTAATATAACAAAATAAGACTTGCACCCCCTCAAAATAAGCCTCCTATAATGAACATTAGAAATAATCCCTATCAGCTCCCAACTAATATTCCCTTGCCATTAGTAGAGAAAATGCTAATTATCAAAGGACCATTTACTTGGTGGAATAGTAGAGAAAATAATGAGTGCACTATCAAAAGGTTAGATAAATTATTGATCAATCAAGTCTTTTAAGTATGTATGGGCAGGTATAAGTAGATCATTTAGCCAGGAATGGATCAAATCATGCTCCGCTGTTGCTCATATGTGGAAGTTAGTCTGATAATATATGTAAACTTTAAGATTTCTCCAATTCTGGCCATAAGAGGTAGATTTTCAACAAGTGGTAAGGTCTAATTGAGATTCTAATAAACCTGATATATTCATCAATTTAAAGAAAAAAATAAATAAAAATAAGACTACTTTGTCTAGCTGGAGTAGAGAAAAGTTTGGACGTATCTTCAAGTAACTTATCATCAGAAAGGAAATTGTTAGACTCAAGAAAGACCTTTTGAGGAAAATCCTACTACTATTGTGAATAAAATAATGTTACAAAGGGCTCAAGCTGAATTTAAAAAATACATTCATTATAAGAAATAGTTTTAGAGGCAAAAAATAGGCATAAAATTATTTCTAAAAGCGGGAAAGAACATCATATTCTTCCAGAGTTTAGCCAATGAAAGAAAGAATAGGTTTTCAATTTTTAAAATTTTAAGGGAAGATGGTTCATGGGATGAGGGTGCTGAATAGGTGAAAGAGGAGGCATTATCCTTTTTTTGTGACAAATTTTCAGAGTCTGCTGGAGATGTTGGGCTTTCACTGTTAGAACACATCCCTTCTTTAGTCATTGATGATTTCAATAATTCCATTAAAGCTTTTCCCATATTGAAGGAGGTAAAAAAGGTGGTAATTGAATTAAATAGGGAAAGTGATAGTATCCAGGGGTTTACTGTAATTTTTTTCCATAGTTATTGGAACTTTGTAGGTGAGGACATTTTCAGAGTGGTGAATGCATTCTATGAGTATTTACCCCTCCCAAATTCATCATTCATACTACTTAGGTACTCTTATCTAAAAAAGATATTGCGCAACTTTTTTTTGATATGAGGTCAATTAGTTTGAGTAATTTCTTAAATAAAGTAATTTCAAGAGTAGTTCATAATAGAATGGAAGATTTGTTACCTATTCTAATTTCAAAGAATCAATCAAGGTTTACGAAATAGAGAAACATCACTAAAAATATATTGTTGGCACAAGAGATTATTCTAACATCATAATGAGAAAACCAACAAATGTGGTGCTCAAACTGGATATGGCAAAGGCATATGACAAAGTGAACTGTCCTTTCTTTATTAAAATACTTGAAAAATAGGTTTTGATAATGCTGTGGTGGATAAAATTTGTAGACTTATTGTAAATAACTGGTATTCTAATCTCATTAATGGTTAAGTCCATGGGTTTTTTTCATTCGACAAGGGGAGTAAAGCAAGGAGATTTTAATAATGCTTATATATACCTCAAGATGTATGCATTTGCTGGAAATATCATTTTGACCCAACCTGGAGTCGGGGCCAATTTCATCGAGATTCAACTTCAGGTGTTGTAAGTGACTAAATATTTGCACATAATTCCAAAAATAAAGTAATAAAGTAAATGGGGGAGTTAATTCAAAATTATTAATTCAAAATTATTCCATGTTCAAATTACCAATTTCAACTTTGGTTGTTAAAAAGAATGCTAGAATATAATCGATAAGTAAAAGGACTTGGGGTTACGCCTTCTTAAGAGTGACTAAAAGTGTGCATAAGTGAAAATGCACCTAAATTTGATTGATAGTCATGAATAGGCTTGGTCTTAGGTATTGAGGGTAACCTTTCAATCTACCACTACATTTCATATGTTTTTTTTAAATACCCATATGTGTCCAATACAAAGCAACCAATTACCCCGAATTAGTTAGTCTATTTCTAGAACTACGTATTAAATAAGGATTACTCAAGTCTTTGTAAACTCAATCTCCCCACTCTTGTCTTTTCTTTCAAGAAAGACAAGAGATCTAAACATGATTAGAGTTTGCTAGAGAGTTAGCTAAAATCATAATATTCAATCAAATAAAAAGGTAAATAATCACTACTCACATAACAATCAACTCTAAGTAATGCATAACCCCAAGATTGGGATGTTAGCTACTCATAACAAGAGAAAAAGGAAATATACCTATATTTTCATTCAAATCAATCAACAACAACAACAATAAACCTAGTATATTCCTACCTAGTGGGGTCTGGGGAGGGTAAAATGTATGCAGTCCATACCACTACCTCCGGGGAAGTAGAGAGGCTGTTTTCGATAGACCCCCGGCTCAAGACAAAAAGACAAAGGACAAAAAATCCAAAGCATGCAACAGGAGTAAAATAACACAACAATAAATTACATAAACAGATAATGGACCCCCCTCCCCTACCTTAGACATGCCAACAAAGCTATACCAAATCCTCCTAACTACAGACTATGACTCAACCACCCACCTTAGCCGTCCACCCTAATGCTTTTCCTCCATACTTTCCTATCAAGGTTCATGTCCTTAGAAAGCTGTAACTGCTCTATGTCACATCTAATTACTTCTCTCCAATACTTTTTTCGTCTACCACGCCCCCACTTGAAACTATTCAAGGCCAACCTCTCACACCTACGAACAGGGGCATTCGTTCCCCTTCTCATCATATAACTAAACCATCTCAACCTCACTTCCTGCATCTTATCTTCCATCGATGCCACTCCTGACTTCTCCCAAATAATCTCATTCCTAACCCTGTCAGCCCTCGTGAATCCATACATCCAAAGCAACATCCTCATTTCTACCACCTTCAAATTTTGGACATGAGAGTTCTTAACAGGCCAACACTCCGCCCCATACAACATAGCCAGCTGGATCGTAGTTTTATAGAATTTGCCTTTGATCTTGAGGGGCACTTTCTTATCGCATAAAATCCCTGAAGAAAGGCTCTATTTCATCCAACCTGCCCTAATACGGTGAGAGACATCCACATCAATCTCTCTATCCCCCTAAATCATAGACCCAAGATACCTAAAACTATCCCTTTTACAAACGACCTGCGAATCCGACTTCACTACCTCCTCCTTTTCTTACCTTAAGTCACTAAACTTGCACTCTAAGTACTTTGTCTTGGTCCTACTCAATCTGAATCCTTTAGATTCTAGGGTTTGTCTTCAAACTTCTAACTTATCATTAAAACCTTGATGCGACTCATCAATCAACACTACATCATCAGTAAAAAGCATACACTAAGGCACCTCTCCTTAAATACTCCGTATCAACACATCCATTACTAAGACGAATAAAAATGGACTAAGAGTAGATCCCTGGTGCAACCCTATCAAGAATGAGAAATGATAGAAATTACCTCCCACCATCCTTACTCGGGTCTTCGCCCCCTCATTCATGTTCTTAATCAATTGTATATACACCACTGGTTCCCCCTTTACCTCCAAGTATTTCTGAAGAACCTCTCTAGGGACTTTGTTATACGCCTTCTCCAAGTCGATAAACACCATGTAAAGATCCATTTTTCTCTTTTGATATTGCTCTACCAGCCTCCGAACAATGTGAATTGCCTTCGTCATCGAGCGACCAGGCATAAATCCAAATTGATTCTCTAAAACAGACACTACTTTCCTCAACTTCTGCTCCACCACCCTCTCCTATATCTTTATCGTATGGCTCAATAACTAAATACCACAGTAGTTATTGCAACTTTGAATGTCACCCTTATTCTTATATAAAGGAATTATCGTGATACATCTCCATGCCTTGGGCATCTTAGCAGACTTGAAAATATTGTTAAACAAATTGGTTAGCCACCTCAACCTTGACCCGTTTATGAACTTCCAAAAGTCCATTGGAATCTAATCAGGCCCTGTCGCCCTGTCTCTTTGCATCTGGTGAATAGCCTTACATACCTCATCCACCCTAAAATGCCAACAAAAGCTGAAATCATGATATTCTTTAGTGTTCTCCAACTTTCCTAACACAATTCCTCTGTCCCTCTCATCATTCAAGAGCTTATAAAAATACGACTACCATATCTTATTAATAAGCACGTCCTCTACCAACACTCTGCCATCCTCTCCCTTAATACACTCTACTTGGTCCAGATCCTGACCTTTACGCTCCCTAGCTTTAGCAAGCCTAAATAAAGCTATCATGAAATCTAAATATATCCAAAGAAATTCCAAATTCCAATCAAAAAAATAAGCAACAAGTAACTAAGTTTCCAACTAGGGTTGCAATTACAAGATTTAGATTCAAGATATAACAAAAGATAGGGTTTCAAGATGCCAAAAAGTTATTTATACTAGAAGCAAAATCGAGCTAGTTAATTATTAAAATGCCACCGCGTCATGATCGATGAACTAAGATACCATCACCATACCTTCCAGTGATTGTATAATTGAACTAACATAAATCTTAAGCTTTATAGGTTGGCATCTATCACTTTGGTGATATGTACTTGCTTTACCGATCTCTTCGGTGATACATCGATTTGCCCTTCCTTATCAATGTTTTCCTTGTATAAGAACTGGGATAAACTATCACTTTTAGTGATGTAACTTTGTATTTATCAATATACAAAGCACTTTGACGACGTGCCAAAGTACTTTGGTGAGGGTCCTTTGTATTTTAGCTCCAACCTTCCATCTTTTTGGTCTTTCAACTATTTTTTAGTCTTGACCCTAAAATTAAACCAAGTTAACATTGAAGCTCATTTAAATTGGCATTGAGGACTTTATTTCCTTCCATTTTATGTCCAAATGAATCATAATTTGTTGACTCATCAGATCCTCTATCTCCAACTTTATTTATATTATCAGTAGCAGTTTTATTTTAAGTTTTAAATTCATTATTTTTGTAAGAAGAATTTAAATATTATGGTATGCCTAAGTGGAGTGAGAATATTAACCACTTATCATATGCTGATACTACCATTATATTTGTCATTATAGAAAAAAATCCTTACAGTTGATGATGAATGTACTATAGAATTATAAGACACAACCTGGTTCATTTATTAACAAGGAAAAGAGTGTTTTTCTTATTTATCATAAGACAACTGATGCTCATATCAGGGAGGTGGAAGAGTGCACCATTTTCAGTACAAGAAAATTTCCTCTAATCTATTTAGGTTGCCCTATTGGTCACAGAAAAAAGAAAAAGGTTCATTTCTCAGAACTAATGAAGAAAGTGCATAAAAAGTTACAAACATGGAAAGGGAAGATGATTTCATTTAGTGGTAATGTTGTTTTAATTAACAATGAATTGAACAACATCCCCATTTATTTAGTATCTGCTATTACCTCCTAAGTATGTTATTTATGATTTTCATAGAATCTTTGCTAGAATTCTATAGAACTTCAAGAATATTAGAAGAAATAAAAATTGGGTAGCTTGAACTAATATTTGTATCCTTAAAGAGGAAGGAGGTTTGGATTTTAGGTCCTTATTTGATGTGTCAAAAACACTTTTTCTAAGTTGTGGTGGATTTTCAGGACTCAAAAGTATTCGTTGACCAACTTTATATGGAAAAAGTATTGTAAGAAGGTGAGACCTCAAATAGTAGAATGAAAATATGGAACTTTAACATGGAAGTATGTGCTCGAGGTTAGGTAAAAATTTGATCGAAGATATGGTGGGAGCCCACATGTGGTCACTTAAGTTTTTGGTATGATAGTTGGACTCAATTAGGTGCACTTCATTATTATCTACTACTTAATAGTAATAATAAACTACAATTAGAGGATGTGATTCAAATTTATGCAAATATGAGATGGAATGAAGAACTTTTGCAATAATCCTTGAATAAAGAGGTGTACAATGGAAAAGAATGTGAATTATGAGGAGGACTCAGAGGAATAGGATAGACCTTTATGGATGTTGAATAGTTTAGAAAAATTGATAGTGGGGTCTGGCTGGGAATAATAAGAAATATAAGAGGCATGCAATTAATTTTTAAGTAAATATAGATAAAAGGTGTTCCATTTAAAGTGCCTTTGTTTATATGGAGGTTATGGGAGAAAAGGCCACCTATTGGGGAAATTCTCACAAGAAATAGAATTTGTGATGATGTAGTGTGTTGTGTTGGTAATGGGGACGGGGTACAAGGGAGATTTAAACACTTGTTTATGATTTGGTTTACTGCTAATTCTTTATGGAATTATTTTATAGCTGTAGCACGAGTGGATGGACCTTTTTTGCTGATCAAGGATTGTGTTTTGAAGTGATGGAACACTATAACCATTCCAAAATTTAATTTAATATATGTGGTTGTTCCAATGTTTATACTATGGTAGGTTTGGAAAAGGAGGAATGCTATTAACATGGGGAAGAATGTCTGATGGTAGAACAAGAATGGAGATCACTAGAAACCTTGTCTATATAGCTAAATGCTTATACCCTTGGATACTAAATATCCCCGATTCTTGGCCTGAATTTGTAAAGTTTTTAAATGATTACACACCTAGTATTTATTGCAAGGTGGTGTATTGGAAGGTTCCCAGGATGAGAGCTTTTAAATGCAACGCAAACAGTGCATCTAAAGCGAATCTTGGACCTAGTTTAGGTGCTTTTTGTGTCAGAGATAATATAGGCAATGTGGTATATGTGGAAGTAGTATCACTATGGTTGGATTAGAAGTTTGCAATGCTATGAATTATTTTTCTTTATTCCTAGAAACTGACTCACTTTCTGGGAAACTTATTAAGCTCAACCTGTCAAGGAAAAAAAGTTAAGAAGAAATTGATAGTCAAAATTGAACAATATAAGAAATAAAGATGCTGATGAATACTTATGTCAGTCAATAGAGGCTAGATCAGGTATATTGAGTTAAAGAAGTCTTTGGTTGAAATAATTTCATGAAATTTGTGAGATATCTAAATGCACGATGTAAAAGCACCTAAAACTCGATTTCACTCTTAGATGTTACATCTCCATGACAACCAAATAGAGGAAGTTCAGCAATTTCCTTAGTCAAACGATCTACATCGATTTGGAGATGACAAATTTAGTAGTGAAGATTGAGTGGATGGAGATTGTAGAACTCTCTATAGCTTCTGATTTTTGTCATTTCCTTTTCGGCTTTTTTTCTTCTGAATATGGCCTTTTACTGGGATTGGGTCTGCTGGCTTGGACTTGGTAATTGGTCATTATTTTCATTAGTTAAATATTCTTGATTTTTAATAAAGGGTCTTCTAGTCCTCTTTTAATTAAAAAAAGTGACTTTACATCTAGATTTTTAGAACCCAACTAGGTTGGGGTTGATCCGACAAGTAATAGGTCAAAATATTAATTAATATGTCAGTCTAAGCAATCAACAACAATTTTCAGTAAAAGAGGGGGGGGGGGGTTGTAAATATGTAATTTAATAGTAACAATTGCTAATTTATTTGGATTTCTGATCAATTTGAGAAAGGCACTAGGAACGTGTTACCCAATAACTTTATAATTCTGTAGGTTCGTCGTACTTAGTGATCTCTTGTAGTGCTCGATATAAAGAATCGATAGGTTATGTATCATCTAACTGACTATGTTACGCTCTTTGTAGATGGCTCTCCCCAATCACAAAGGTTCATGTGTCATGGGTTTTGCTTTACTAACTCCTATCTGTCATCCCAATTCAGTCTTTCCAATTTATAAGTTAAATCCTAATTTAATGGAGGTTGGTATCTCCAAGTCTTGTTGTTGATTCTCTTTTTATATGTGATTACCTTATCTAAAGTCTAGAGTAGAGATAAGGCGAGTCCTAACATTGTACACTATTAGAAAGCAAACACTCTGAAAAGAATTAACAATATATGCCTAAACACCCTTTTGAGATTCACCTTGTACACATACTACCTAGTTAATTTGTCATGGTTCCCACAATCCTAGTTGTGGTTTTTAGATACACATAATTCCAAGAACACAAGAAGAATTATAATAAGAACGCATAATTATGAACATACAATAATGAGATGAAAAACTCCAAAATCTCACTTTGAAATAAAATCCTAAGAATCGCGATTTTTAATTCCATGCCATGATCCGATTTCTGAGTCATGATGGCACCTACTTTATCCCAGTAGGTAAGCCAAAACATAGTCTAGATCTATAAGTAATGGGTTGATTTGGTGGGAAAATGGCCTAAATGTAAAAAATATTCAAGTAAAAGACTTGCAAGAAATAAATAATGGAAATATTAATAAAATAGAAGATATACAAGAGAAATAACAATATCCCACAACCTAGTAATGTCGGTGCAAGAGCCACTAATCCAAAAGAATATGAGTACTATCATAGTAAAATATATATCAATCCCAAAAATTAAAAGACTGAGAAAAATACAAAAGATGAAGAAAGGTCAACTCTGACTCCGAGAGATCACCCTATCTCTAAACTTTGGCTCGCACTATCGCACATCAACTTTGGCAACTACTACTTGGATCTGCACCAAAAAGGTATAAAAGTGTAGTATGAGTACAAAAGCCACAGCTACTCAGTAGGCATTGTTGATTGATTGAGATAAGGTATAATATGAATATAATAAAATGCGAGATAAATAAGCTAAGACAAGGTAAGAGGTCAAACCTGGAATATAACATTAAAGGAAATATAACTATCACTACAAAACTGGCCCCTATAAGCCATTAAAAGAAATAAATTAAATAACCTAATGAAAGCCCCCATAAGCCTTGAGGGTGCAATCAAAGAGAAGTAATAATCGAAATTATGCTACTTTGTCGAATCTCTCAATCATAAGAATGGATCCTTCCATTACATAAACTCCGGACTTAAATCGATTCCATAACCATCATAAATAACTTATCGATGCCAGGCTTTAACCAAAACTCACATCAACATTTGCCAGGCTTGAACCAAAACTCATACCTTGAATAAGTTGGAATCAAACCGTTCTTAAGATCATAAGTCACGAGGCTTGAATTAGAACGTGTATCATCTCCCAAGTATCAATCTAAAATATAGTGTCATGTGTCTAAGCATCCTCAAGCTATAAAATATAAATTTAGATGATGTAACACGCCTTTTAAGTCTTTAAGGAGATAATAGTAGTTTTGGCCTAAGGTGGGCCGGAGGGGCCTACTTCTAATCTCAAACATCCATTCTATGGAAAATTCTAGCCCTAACTAGACTAAGGTATCTAATTTCAATAGTAGATATTAAATAAGCCACATTTTAGTCCTGAGATAGCAAATTTACTTAAAGAGCGAGTAACTAAGTCAATTATGCCTAATTACGCCTCTAATCGGCTAAATAATCCAATTCATTCTAAAAGAAACTCCCAAGTCCTAATTTCCAACCCATATCTAGCACATTATCATAAATATACTACAATTTAACCCAATTATAAGAAAGGTAAATCTAGCCTACCTGGATGCCGAAGAAAGCCTGGTGGAATCTGCTAAATCCTCTGTCTAGAAGTTTTTGCATGATACAATTAAATAAAAATGATACTATACTCATGGATACGGGAAGAACAATACCCATATTGCATTTTTATGCCTTGAATAAAAAATCACGGAAAAATCCCATGTGGAGCCCACTTACAAAATCATACTTTTGAACAGTCAACAAGTCCCTCTATGCTTAAGGAATATTTATCCTTAAGAATAGGAAAATTTTGAGTTCAAATAATACCTCAATATACTCAACAAGAATCTAGGAGTTTTGGGAATAATTGAGAAATTAACAATGAATTTGATGGAAACTTACCAAGATTTTGATGAAGAAATGACTAATCCGAGCTCACAAACACCCCAAAATCTCTGAATAACTTTTCTCCCAATTTCCCACGCTCTCTAGGGTCTTAAATCTTAAGACTTGTGAGAAAAATGAGAGAAAATCGGGCTAATGAGGCATTTAGTGGCCTCCAGGTGCCACTTAAGAGGACACTTAACTGCTTAAGTAGTCATTGCTAAAGGGGCTAAGTACCGCTAAAGCGGCTAAGTACCGCTAAAGCGAGACCCATTTGGGCTGGCAGACCGCTAAAGCAGACAGGCTGCTGCTAAAGTAGCTTCCACTTTAGTGATCAAACTACCGCTAAAGCAGCTCACTGGTCAAGACAGGACCGCTAAAACGGCTAAAGGCTTGCTTTAGCGGATGCACTAGCTGAAACTTGGATGTCATGACCCCTCAAGATGTCACGACCCAAAACCAAGGGTCATGATGGCACTTGTCGCGGCGAACCTTGACAAGTTAGCCTATAATACAAACTGATACAAAAAGGGAAATAACAATCCAAACCCAAGGCTAGGCTTCTAGAACAAACCCGATCCATATCAATATAACAAATGCGGAAAGAAACATACACAATAATATCCAGTCCCAAAACCTAGTGTACAGTATAAGAACACAACTATTACAACTCGAAGTCAAATGCAAAAGACATCCAAAATAGGATATAAATATGTCTCTGAAATACAATAAAGAAATAGTCTAATGAGGAAAGATAGAAGTAGACTCCGGACGCTTAAAATGAACCACTTCCTTAAAAAGCTCCAAATGATTCCCAAAATCAAACACCATGATGAGCACCCAAACTAAAATTTGCACCAACAGGATACAGTAGGAGTGAGTATGGTTCACTTGTACTAAGTAGGTTTCATAGGCCGACCGAGCAAATAGAAAATAAAACATAAAAAATACACACTATGGGCACGTCATCTGCATTCAGAAAATGCCCCATAACGGTAGCCCACATCGTTGGCGCTAATAGTTCAATAATATCCGCATATAACACAATAAAACATAAGGAAGGAATACAAGTATACATTTATACAAAAAAAACCAGGAAGGAATATAAGCATATATTTATACCATATATGTACAAGGAAAAGAGACAACACACACTGGAACATTAAATACAAGTCAGGGAAGATAGAACAATGGATAGGCAACAAGTCAAACAAAATATACAATCACATCACAATCATATCAAAGTAAATGTAATAAGGATGATGATGATGTAATGCACGAGGTTATTGCACAAACTTTTAGATCATCACACAACCTTTAAGATCGTCGCATAGTCTCCATATACACCTATGGAGCTAGAGCTACAAGACATAGGACCCATGGGGGGTTCGTAAATTGGTAAACAATACATATATACTCATATCTTCTCCCCAACACATCCATCAGGGAGGGTTTTATAAGATGCCATATTTTCTTTCAGAAAAAAGTATTGCTAGTGTTTCTCAGAATTTTCTATGGTGGTACCAATGTTTTATGAATGAGTATAAGGATGTAATGCTCATAACCAACCACAATGAGTATTTCCATAACCAACCATAATGAGTATTTTTACAATCATCCAATATACCATCACGTGAGCCAAATATCCACTCATTATTTCCAACCATCAATGAAATCCAACATTAATCATATGCCAACAGAGTATGAATATATCTTGACATGCAATTGGTACCATAAAATGCTTTTCATTAAACAAGATTCAATTATCATCATGTATACAAGGCTATAAATATCACATAGGACCCCACATGGTCACACATAGCAAATAATGTTCCAAAACCACCACATAACATCACATGTAGGCCCCTATATGGGCACAACACGTTAAGATATCTATTTTTATGATTAGTTCACATACCATTAACATGCTTTTGTATCAAAATTAACTACCCAATCTAGTTTGAAAGAAGTTAAGCCATAACCTACCTCGAATGCCAAAAACTTAAAAAAAAAAGATTTCAATAGAAAAGACTCATCCCTCATGAACGGTTTTAGAATCAACTAAAACATTAAAATATAGAATCTATGTGTCAAAAAAAGCCAACGATACCCATATTGCCTATTTTCAAGTTGTGGTCAAAACGGACCCTCGAAATGGATTTTTAAAAAGAAATGAGAAATCATAACTTTGTTTCAAAATATGTTCCCCATATTTTTATAAGTCCACAGCTAAAAACCCAAGCAAAAATGAGTTATAAAGGAGGTCCAAATCAAAGAAAAACCATCTTCAAGCTTTAACGGGTAAAAATCCATGAAATTCATTTAACGATCAAGAATCAAAGTTGTTTTGAAGATGAAATTGAGAGAAAACTGATAATTATAGGATTAGAAACTTACCTAAGTGAAAAAGGTTTGAAATTGGGGTTTAAATTGGAAAATATTTTTTAGGCCTTGCGAGCCAAATTCCCAAATTCTATACTTAATTTAAGTTTAAAACAAGAATCAGATGATGAATATTGAAGAAAATAATTATAATGGGTTTTATAGAGCTTACCCAAGCTTAAAAGTGGAAGAAATAGCTCAAAATCCCAAAACCCTAAGATCCAAGTCAAAAATAGTGAAAACCAGGTATTTATATACCCAAGCTTCATGATCGCGGACCAGGATCGAGATCGTGGTACCTAGCTTATGAAGGATATTCTGATCGTGCAAAGGGTTAACGATCGCAACACTCCAACTGCAGGCCCAATCACAATTGAGATAGGAGCATCGCGATCGTGGTTACACGAGCTGAGTGGTGCACCAGTTAGGGACTTGGTGCATTCAAAGTCTCTGAAGGCCCCTCGAGATTCATCTAGAATCCTGTGAATGTAAACGAACTATGCTAGCCTATCAAAAACAATGCAACGAACTCAATGAATATTTCATATTTGAAAAGACATTATATTCACAAAGCTGACCCCTAAAACCCAAAATCACAACTTTCTAAATTGAGGGCCAAAATAAGATTTAAAGGCCATAAAATCATTTTACCACCCTAAAATCGATGTTTTAGATCTGCTGGCATAGTTCGTTCTGCCATTCATTGCACGAACCAAAAGATATCAACTAAAATTACCTATAAGGCTCTCAAAGCTGTCAAACATCATGAAATCACACCAAAATGCACCAGGAATAGTGCTAATACTCCCTACACCTCAGAAATACCACAACAAAATTATGGGGAGGGGTAAAATAGTCAAATCACATAGAAATACCTATTTTATCAAAATTCAGGTCGTTATATCATACACAACTAAAGATCTAGTTTGAGCTTGAACTAAGGAAAAGGAAATACCTGAATCACTAAAAAAGTTGGGGATAAGAATTACGCATATCAAATTTGACCTCCCAAGTAGCCTCATCTACTTGTCGATGCCTCCACTAGACCTTAACCACCTGAATAACTCTGGAGTGTAACTGTCTACGATCCCTAGAAAAAATGCAGACTGGCTCCTCAATAAAAGACAACATCTCATCTAACTGAACCAATTCACAATGACTGATATGAGACTCATCCAGAATGTATTGGTGAAGCATGAAAACATGAAAAACTGGATGAACATTTGATAAAACTGTGGGCAAAGCTAATCATAAGCCACATCAAAAATAGTTTGAAGAATCTCAAATGGGCTAATATACCAGAGGCTAAGATTTTTTTCTCCCCAAACCTCATCAAACCCTTCATGGGTAAAACTCAAAGGAAAACACGATCACCAACACCAAAACTGAAGAAATAAAGTCTAAAATTTGTATAGAACTTTGGCCTACTCTAACCCGCTTAAAGCCTATCCTAAATTATCCAAACTCTAACAAAAGACTCACAAAGCAAGTCTGTACGTCAAGGTTTAACCTCAAAAGCCTTAAAACAACCAACTATAGAGCAATAACGCCTACCATACAAAGCCTCAAAAGAATCCATAACGATAATGGAATGATAACTATTATTATATAGAAACTCTGCCAAGGATTAACGATAATAGAATGGTAGCTATTATTATATAGACACTCAACCAAGGATAAATGATGCTCCTACTGGACACCAAAATTCATCACACAAATGTAAAGTATATCCTCCAAAACCTAAAAAGTCCTTCTGACTGACCGTTAGTTTGAGTGTGAAAAGATGTGCTAAGATTAACCCAAGCACCCAACTCATCCTGAAAAGTCTTCTAAAATTAAGATGTTGTAGAACCTTGATCACAAATAATAGACACTGGCACTCCATGTAGTTGCACAATCTCATGAATGTAGATATAAGCCAACCTCACAGCACAAAAGAAGACCTGTACTGAAATCAAATGAGTAGACTTGGTCAATCTATCCATGATGACCCAACTACTATTTAAACCATGAGAAGTTCAAGGCAAGATGGTCATAAAGTCCATGGTGATTCATTCTCATTTCCACATGAGAATGGGTAACCTTTGCAGTAGTCCACCAGGTATCAAATGATCGGCCTTCACCTATTGGAATCAGAGGCAACGAGCTATAAAATCCACTATATCCTTTATTATACCACCCCACCAGTAATGCTATCTCAAGTCACAATACATCTTACTCACTCTTAGATAGATGAAATACTTGGAATAATGGGCCTCCTCCAAAATCTATCTAATACAATCACCCACTCCTGGGACACAAACTTAACCCTTAATCCTCAAAACACCAACAAAATAAAGTAAGGCTTTCTTAGCTTCACCACTCAACACCTTATCTTAAATCAACCTCAATCCTGTATCATCAAATTGATAAAGTTGAATCTACTCCATCAAAGAAGACCTAGCCTCCATAAAAGCAAAAACATACCCAAGTGTTAAAATATCAAACCTAACCATCTGGTGAGATAGAGAATGAACCTCTTAAGTCAAAGGCCTCTCTTGGGTCAAAAGATGTACCAAGCTACCCATGCTAGTTGACTTTTGACTCAAGGCAATCGCAACTAAATTAGCCTTGCCCAAATGATAGTGTAATACCACCTACTTTTATTAGTTTAATTTCAGCTCTTAGTGATTGCATAAGAGGCTAAAAGCTTGAAAATTTAGCTATGTGTTGAGGACTTAGCTATTTTTAAGACCTTCTAACTTTGAGGAATTTTAAGTTGACCTTCCAGACTCCGAGGCGATAGTTTTTAAGTTGATTCATGTTCAGGGTGTAAGGATCATGTCTCAGGTAAGTTTTGGATTTTTTGAACAAGGATTGGATCACACTTGGATTTCCAAAATAGTTAGTCACCGCGATTGTGATGTGTCGCGTTGGCTATAGTGGTGGCAGCCTTGGCGCATCGCAGTGATTCCTAAATTAGCAATGGTCCCATTCCAGTGAGCCACCGTAATTCCACCATATTGTGGTGGGAATAGCGATGACATATTCACCGCATCACGGTGATGACTTAAATGACGTTCCAGTTCTGAATTTTAAATTTCAAGGGCAACTTAGTCTTTTTTCGATGCCCCAAATCATGAAAATAGAAGATTTAACCCTATTCGAAGCATATTACACTCATTCCTCACCAAAATTCTCTCTAATAAAATCCTAATACTTAATATTAGACTTTAAGAAACCCCAAATTCCACTATTCTTTTTTCAAGATAACCAAGAATTTGAGTTTCCCGATTCAAGAACTTCAAGAAACAACCTTCAAGAACACCAAGAAGAATTCAGAGTCAAGTGTCTTCAACAATTTAATCCATTAAGGTATGTGGGGTTATGAGCAAGGATACTTCTTTCATCCTTGTGCCCAAAACTAGTTTCTAAAGTTGAATTTAAAGAATGGGTTATTAGTCCCTAAATTGAGTATTGATATTTCAAGAAGATAATGCTTTTAAGCACCTATGATTTGAGAATTGAATTTTACTATTTTGACTAGAATTATTATAGAATTTCAAGATTTTTATAATTGAGCATGACTTGGTGATAAATTCACATGAGTTTAAAGAATGGGTTATTAGTCCCTAAATTGAGTATTGATATTTCAAGAAGATAATGCTTTTAAGGACCTATGATTAGTTCATATTCAAATATTTAAAAAAGATTTGATTTTTTAATCCTCAACTTAGATGTAGAATCCACATTATAGTTTTATTACAGTTTTATTATAGTTTACGATGAATAAATGCATAACTGGTTTTATTATAAACCTTATGCTATTTTTAAAGTGAATTTCCTACAGATTAAGCATAAATATTTAAAGGGAGTAGTATTTAGCACCAATCCGGAAGTGAGGGTTTAGCGCATCCTACTTTCTCAGAACTATGACCCAACGTAGGTATAGATTATTCAGATTATTCCCATTTATGTAGATGATAAATGCAGGTTGTGATCAATTAGCTCAAGTTATACTCCTTGGTAAGAGTATGACACTTCTCCCCAATATGATGTTTTCCCCTTAGAGAAACTACCTGTTGGACTCTATGATAGCTCACATGGTTTATTTCAGTTAGAAAAACTCCCCTACAGAAAAGAGCAGCCCTAACAGAAAAGAATAACAAAAAAGCTTTTAGAAACTAAGTGTAAAGGCCTCATAAATTTTACTCAGATATTGTCTTACATAAGACATCAGTTATCAGATTTCAGCATTTAGTTTTCATATTATAATGGTGTATTTGTTTTACTCTTAGCCTAGATGATTTGAAAGCAGACTTAACTTCAGTCCTACTCACTTCATTATTAGAAAGAGTAAAATTACAACTTTTAGAACTAAGTGTTATGGCTCATAAGATTTATACAGTCTACTTATTTCTCATGATTTATGATTTTTTTCTTTTAGATATTCAAGCCAGTGTGAGTCATTTACACATAACATGCATTCTTTAAAAGTTATATGAGCATTGAATTAATGTTTTACTTAAGTATTCACCCCCACATACTTAGTACATTCTAAAAGCACTACTCCATATATACGACTATGTGCTACATTATTTAATAATGTAGGTACCAACTCAGTTGTTGTCCATATATCATGACCAGATAGCTGGAAATTCCAGTCAGTAGAGGATGAGTCTTTCTACTCTGGGGACTTCAGTTATATGTTATTTATGTTCTTTACTTTCTTATCCATATGCATTGATTTATGGTAGTTAGATTCACATCCAGGTTTCTATACTCAGTATAGTAGAGGCTTTACAGATGTCAGTCAGAGTCAATCTTGTAATTTTAGTTTAGCTCTTCAGTTTTATCAGAATATAAAATTTGTATCAGTATTGTATTTTCCTAGATTTTATCATGATTATGTTTCCACATAGTAAGATCAGTTATTTAATACATATTTGAATCAGTCGCTTTATAGTAAGCTAGTTCATGGGTTACCTTGGGATCACTTGTGGTCCTAAGAACTGTGTGATGTCCAGGCGGTAGTCTGAGGCATTACAAACTTGGTATCAAAGAACAAAGTTCAATTGTAATAGGGTGTATATGAAGCCGTGTGTATTAGAGTCTTGTGGAATTGTACAGAGACGTGTATACTTTTCTTCAAGAGGCTACAGGGTATTTGAGAAATATCTCCTTTCCTTCATACTCTAGATCATGCTGTAAAGTTTTTCTCTCAAAAATTTCTATCGATTCATGTGTTACTCTATAATTCTTCATCTCTGTTATATTATTGAGATACCATGATTTGTAAGTTCCAAATTCCCCCCCCAAGATGATGCTTCCCAATTTACTATTAATAACTTTAGAAGTCATACAAGGGGCTTGAGAGGAGCTCGCTAGTGTGATATAATTTTCTCAAGTTAAAAGTTATATCCTCATCCTTATGAGTTGTTTAATTAAGACAGAGTATGATATGTATACAAATTCCTCGTCAACCCTTTAATATAGATAGTACTCACGAAAGGAGATAGTATGAATCTAGATTGTTAAATATAGTTTGGATTCGAGGGATATGGTAACCTAAAGTGTTATGATTTATAAGTAGTAGAATCTTCTTATAGTTAGAAGTATGGGCTTAGAAGTGTAGTGTCAAGAAATGTGGTGATGATGATTGATAGAAAGTATATATATGAACTTATGCATGTTATCGAGTTTATGCTAAGGTGATATGTCTTTTTGTGTCAGCTTAGGAGTAATGAATATGGTATAGGTTCCTTGGTTGAAGGCAGTGAAAGAGTTATTAGTTAAGGTAAATTATTGCTTGCTTGAAGTAAGAAAGACATTATTGATGGTATTTATTGTGTTAGAAAAGTATAGGTTGATGATGAAAGTATTTAGTGGTAGAGTATTATGAATTTAGGCTTCTCTTGAGGTTTAAATGAGTTTAGTTGAAACTTATAGAGCTATGAAAAGAATTCAAATATATAGATAGGTGAATGGTAGTGATGCATAGAGGGAGGATGTGCTAATGGATTGTAATAAGATAGACCATAGGATCATGATCAATTATTGTTATTATAAGGCTTTAGCGGATTAGCGTTTCTTGATGTCTTATCTTATAGCTTCCAAGTGAGAATAGTGTGCGAGGTTAGGTTGTTAATCATGCCTAGGACTAGAACTAAGTTTGAATAGTGGATGATCATAAAAGGCGGAAATAATGATTTCTTGGTTGGTGATGCTAGCTATATGGAAGTGATCTAGTAGGCTTGAACAATGTATGCAAGAGTTTAAGTTCATGTATTTGTAATATAATTGTGAGTTACGATCTTGGTAGGCTATGATTATATGTTTAGTAAGGCAAGTATGTTTTTCGAGTTAATAGAGTGTATGTCTATGATGATGACTATTGGGATATAAAATATAGAGTTGTATCTCAGATGGAAGTATTAGTAGTGGGTTTCACCCTTTTAGGTGTAGTTCTTTCTAAGTAAGTTTGTTATTTATGTCTATTATTATACCCCAGGCTCAAGAGTAAAGTGATTGTAGTTTAGATTAGAATTTAGTAAAGGGTTCCACAGACGTAGAATAATGGTTTAAAGCTAAGGGGGAAATGATAGTACAAATAACAAAGTCAGATTCTCAAATTCCAGTAGTGTTGCCAGTGTGTTGCAGAACAACACTAGGGAGGAAGATGCCTGACCCATTCTTATTTCAATTTTTTTACTTTAGTTATCACGATATCTACTTATTCCTTATGTGTCAATTCCATGATCATAGTTCAACGTTCATGCACATAACTACTAGTGCTTTCATGGGAGGCTAAAAGCTCGAAAATTTAGCTATGTGTTGAGGATTTAGCCATTTTAAAGACCTTCTAACTTTGAGTAATTTTAATTTGATCTTCTAGACTCTAAGACGATATTTTTTGAGTGGATTCATATTCAGGAATGTAAGGAGCATGTCTCAGGTAAGTTTCAGATATTTCAGGTGAGGTTTGGATCACACTTGGATTTCCAAAATAGCAAGTCACTGCGATTTTAGCGAGTCGCGGTGGCATAATGGTGGGAGCCTTAGTGCGTTGCGGTGATGCCTAAATCACTAATGGTCCCATTCCAATGAGCCACCGTGATTCCACTGCATCGCGGTGGGAATCGGGATGACCCCATTCACCATATTGTGGTGACACCTTAAACGACACTCCAGTTCTGAATTTTAAATTTCAAAGGTAACTTAGTCTTTTTCCCACACCCCCAAATCGTGAAAATAGAAGATTTAACCCTGTTCTAAGCATATTACGCTCATTCCTCACCAAAATTCTCTCCAACAAAACCCTAATACTTCAACATTAGACTTCAAGAAACCCCAAATTCCACCTTTCCTCTTTCAAGATAACTAGGAATTTGACCGATTCAAGAACTTCAAGAAACAACCTTCAAGAACACCAATAGGAATTCAAAGTCAAGTGTCTTCATCAATTTAATCCATTAAGGTACATGGGGTTATGAACAAGGATACTTCTTTCATCCTTGTTCCCAAAACTAGTTTTTAAAGTTGAATTTACATGAATTTACATGATTTGCAATTTAGGGTTCATACCCAATTATCATCATTTGAAGATTATGATGTTACAAATGATTTAATTATTAAATTGCAACTCTATTTTGTATGTTTATGTGTGTGACGTGGTTATATATATATTGAGAATTGAATTTCACTATTTTGACTAGAATTATTACAGAATTTCAAGATTTTGATTATTGAGCATGACTTGGTGATAATTTCACATGAGTTTAAAGCATGTGTTATTAAGCCCTAGTTTGAGTATTGATATTTCAAGAAGATAATGCTTTTAAGCACCTATGATTACTTCATAATCAGATTATGAGAAAAGATTTAATATTTTGATCCTCAGCTTAGACATAGAATCCATATTAGTGTTTAATAACAGTTTACAGTGAACAGATGCATAACTGGTTTTCATTATAAACCTTTATGCTAGTTTTAAAGTGAATTTCCTACAGATTGAGCATACAAATTTAAAGGGAGTAGTATTTTTCACTAAGCGGGAAGTGTGGGTTTAGCGCATCCTACTTCCCCAGAATTATGAGCCAACGTAGGTACAAATTATTTTGATTATTCCCATTTATATGGATGACAGATACAAATTGTGATCACTTAGCTCAGGTTATACTCCTTGGTAAGAGCATGACACATTCTTCCCAACGTGAGGTTTTCCCCTTGGGGGAACGAGACGTTGGACTCCATGATAGCTCACATGATTTATGTTGGTTAGAAGAATCTCCCACCAGAAAAGATTAACCCTAACAGAAAAGAAAAATAGGAAAGCTTTTAGAAACTAAGTGTAAAGGCTCACAAATTTTATCAGATATTGTCTTACATGAGACATCAGTTATCAAATTTCAGCTTTCAATTTTCATATGATAAGGGTGAGTCCTTTTTAAACTTAGACTGGATGATTTGAAAACAGACTTAACTTCAGTCCTACTCAATTCATTATCAGAAAGAGTAAAAGTACAACATTTAGAACTAAGTGTTGTGGAACACATGATTTATACAGTACGCTTATTTCTCATGATTTATGATTTTCAGCTTTCAGTTATTCAAGCAGTGTGTGTCATTTACATTTAACATGCATTCTTTACAAGTAATATGAGCATTGAATTACTGTTTTACTTATGCATTCACCCCCACATGCTTAGTACATTCCAAAAGTACCGATCCATATTACGTCTATATGCAACATTATTTAATAATGTAGGTACCAAACAGTTACAGATTCCAGTCAGCAGAGGATAAGTCTTCCTACTCCGGGACTTTAGTTAAACATTATTTATATTCTTTAATTTCTTATCCATATGGATTGATTTGTGGTAGTTGCAGTCCCATCCCAACTATCTATAGTCAGTATAGTATAGGCTTCACAGATGTTTGTCAGAGTCAGTCTAGTAATTTTAGTTCAGCTCTTCAGTTTTATCAGAATGTAAAATTGTATCAGTATTTTAGTTTTCTAGATTTCATTATGATTATATTTTCACAAAGTAAACTCAGTTATTTTATACATATTTAAATCAGTTGCTTAATAGTATGCCAGTTCGTGGGTTAGATTAGGATCACTTATGGTCCTAAGCACCGTGTGATGTACGGGGTAGTCTCGACGCATTACAGAAAGAGAATAGTTAAGTCATAATCCTTAAGCAACTCAATCCAATGATGCTTCCTCATATTAAGATCTCGCTGGATGAAGAAGTACTGAAGGATACGATAATTTGAGAAAATCTCACATTGAACTCCATACAAATAGTCCCTTCACAACTTTAAAGCAAAAATAACCGTGCATAAATCCCAAGCATAGGTAGGGTAATTATTCTCAAGGGGCTTCAATTGATAAGAATCTTACGTAATCACCTTACCCTCTTCTTTAACATAACACCTAACACAACACCTAAAGCACCAAAAAAGATAGTGAGATCGACGCCCTCCTTGGGCAAAGTCAAGATAGAAACTGAAGTCAACAATTCCTTGAGATTTTGGAAGCTCACCTCAAAAGCATCTTACCACTCAAAGGAAATCTTTTTCTGAGTCAACTTAGTCAGTGGAGCTACAATAGATGAAAAACCCTCAACAAAACATCGATAATTACCTGCTAACCCAACAGAACTCCAAATCTCAGTGGGAGAGTAGGTCTAGACCAATCACGAACTGCTGCAATCTTAGATGGATCAACCGTAATACCCTCCTTAGACACCACATAACCCAAGAAAGAAATAGCTCTAACCAAAACTCACACTTGGGGAACTTGGTATACAACTTCTCATCGCTTAATATTTGAAGCACAATCTGAAAATTCTCCTTATGATCAGCCTCACTCTTTGAATAAACTAAGATATCATTTATGAATACAATAACAAAAAAAGTCAAGATACGATAAAAACACCCAATTCATCAACTCCATGAATGGGGCTGGGGCATTGGTCAACCCAAAGGACATGACCAAGAGATCATAATGACCATATTGAGTATGAAAAGCTATCTTCAGAATATCCAAAGCTTATCGAACAAATCATTAATATGAGGAAGAGGGACTTATTTTTAACCGTTACCTTATTCAACTACTGGTAATCAATACACATAGACCCATCCTTCTTATTCATAAACAAGATAGGGGCATCCTAAGGTGATGCACTAGGTGGGATAAATCCTTTATCCAACAATTAATCCTTTAATTTCTTCAACTCAGCTGGGGCTATCCAATAGGAAAGAATAAATATGGGCTTGGTGGATGGCTTAATATTAATAGCAAAATCAATATCATAATTCGGAGGACTACCATACAAATTCATAGGGAACACATCCATGAACTCACAGACAACACAAACAGAATCCAAAGAAGGAGATAAAGAAACACTAGTGTCCTAAATAAAAGCCAAGTAAGGAAAACATCCCCTCTCAACTAATCGATAAGCCTGAACATAAGATATAACCCTCTTATGACTTGACTAAAGTGTACCCTGCTAAGCTATCCTTGGCACACCCAACAAAGATAAAGTCATGGTCTTAGCATAAATATCTAGGACAACATGGTAAGAAGCCAACCAAACCATTCCCAAGATAACTTCGAAATCAACCATATCTAACACAAGAAAGTATACCCAAGTCTCTCACCCAGGAAAAGTCATAATACAAGATTGGTACACCTAATCCACCACTAAGGAATCTCCTACTAGGGTAGATACACAAATAGGCATGGCAAGATAATCCCTTATAAAATAAAAACCCAAAGAAAAATATGCTTACACATAGGAAAAAGTCAATCCCAAATCAAATAACACAGATGCAAATCTAAAACAAATGGGGATGATACTTGTGATCACAGCACCAAAAGCCTCTGCCTTTGGTCTGGCAGGTATAGCATATCACTATCCATGATCACCAATTGGCTGAGTAGCCCTGCGACCACCATCATAGGCTCCACTGCCTCTACCTCTCGCACCTCTTATAGAACCCATACTTCTCACAACTAAAATAGGAGTAGCTCTAATCACATGGAGGGGATAGTCCTTGGATAAATAGCCAATATTTTCACACATTAATCAACCTTTAGGACCCAAATTAATATTCGAAGGCACCACTAGGATTAGATAGCCACCCTGAACTACTGGGTCAGAAGATCCACTACCCAAACTCTACAAGTCTTCCTATTGATCACACCTAAGCTGCACCTTTTATTTAAAGATTATGCAGTCGCTATCAAATACAGTAATCCAACAAAGGTTGGGGGTCGAATCCCAAGGGAATACATAGAATAATGGCACTTAGCTGCTATAGTCTACGGGAAAAACTAAAAAGTAAATAAGGGGTTTGAACTGATTATATCAAACAAGTAGCGAATATTGACTCTGGTGGTAATTCAATTGTTGACAAACACTAGGGCGGTATTACTCGTGGTTTCTAACTCAGTAAGCTTCTCATTCTTACTCCAACTATATAACTACTGTGCATGTAGAGTCTAGTAAGATAGGTATCACCAACTACCTTTCAACACCATTTGGTAAATTTCACGTGTCGAATTACTAACCCTTACCTTAGACCCCAATTACAAATATCTTCTCTCGGTCTCTAGTTTATTAGATGGGAGTTAACTGGCTTAAGAAGATAATTTAAGTAAGCTTATATTGATAATCAATCTCAAATCACCGCTGTAATTTCCTTTTCTCAATCTCTACCTCCCTTTAGGATTCGTAGTGAATAAAGGCTGGGTCCTAACATGTGCACTCATTAAGAAATCAATCAAAGTGAAGAAAACCCTAATACATGCAATAATAATACTCTAAAAGGATTGAAAACTTCCCCTACTGTGTTATGTAGCCAAAGTTCCCACAACCCTAGCTAAGGGAGATTAGATGCTCATGCTTATGTAACAATTAAATGAATTCATTATTGAAGGTATTGAACAATCACATAGTAATCAACAACTAAAAAACCCAAAACTTTAAATTAATTAACAACCAAAGTTAATATAGAATAATTCCAAGACCAAATATGGATCTCAGAATCAAGTATATATTTGTGAGAACAAAGAGTGCGTCCCCTCTACTAAAAAACACATAAAGGGTATTTATAGTATATGAGGAAACCCTAAAAATCAAATCTTGGACAAAAACAAAAAAGGGTCGGTGGCCACTTACCTATGTCTACCTGCGGTTTGGTAGTGGGTGCATATACCAATGCGGTCCGCATATAGACCCAAGTAATTGCCTGAAAAATTCCTACACTATTTCCTCTTAGGATGTTGGACTACTAACACTTACCTTACCCACATACAGTCCCAAGATTTAATCACGCCCAAGATACACCATAAATTTAAAGATTATACTGCTGCTGTCAAATAAAGTAACCCAACAAAAGTTAGGGTCGAATACTAAGGGAATACGTAAAACTATGTTTCTTAACTACTATAGTCAATAGGCAGAACTGGAAAGTAAATGGGGGGTTTGAACTGATTATATCAAACAAGTAGCAAATATTAACTCTGGTTGTAATTCAGTCATAGACGAACAGTAGGGCGGTGTTCCCCCTAGTTTCTAACTCAGTAAGATTCTCGTGCTCAATCCAACTATATAACTGTTATGCATGTAGATTTTGGTAAGATAGGTATCACCAACTGCCACTCAGCACTATTTGGTAAATTTCACTTATTTCTTCTCGGTCTCATAGTGTCGCATTATTAACACTTACCTTGGTCCGCAGTTAAAACTATATTCTCTTGATCTCAAGTTAATTAAATGAGAGTTAACTGGCTTAAGAAGATAATACAAGTAAGCTTATATCGATAATTAATCCCAAATCACCATTGTGATTTCCTTTTCTGAATCTCTACCCCCTCTTGGGTTCATAGTGAATACAGGCTGGATCCTAATATGTTCACCAATTAAGAAAGAAATCAAATCAAAGAAAACCCTAATATGTGTAGCAACAATACTCTAGAAGGATCGAACACTTCCCCTACTTCCTTATGTAGCCAAGGTTCCCACAACTCTAGCTAAGGGAGATTAGCCTCTCATGCTTGTGTAATGATTAACTGAATTTATGTTTGAAGGCATTCAACAATCACACAATAATCAACAACTAAAAACCTAAAACTTGAACTTAATTAATAACCAAAATCAATACAGAATTATTCCAAGACCAAAAATAGATCTCAGAATCAAGTATATGTCTGTGAGTATAAAGAGTGTGTCCTCTCTACTAAAAAACACATAAAGGGTATTCATAGTAAAAGAGAAAACACTAAAAATCAAAGACCAGACAAAAGAAGAAAGGAATAATAGCCACTTAACTATGTCTACATGCGGTCTGGTAATGGGTGTATGTACCACATGCGGTCCACATGTAAACCTAGGTAAGTGCCTGAAAAATTCCTACACTATTTGCTCTCGGGATGTTGGACTTTTAGCACTTACCTTATCCACATACGGTCCGCATGTAACATAGGTAAGTGTCAGAACTCCTTCTTTAGCTTTTGCACTCTCAGGATCTTCAATTGTGGTACGTACTGATAACGCTCAACTTACACGTCAGTTTAAGTGCAAGGCGGTCGTCATCAATATAATTACCCAATAAGAGTCAGGGTCGAATCCACAAGGAACAATGTGAATAGCGATCAAATTAGCTCAAAATAATGGACACTCGCTCTAATTCAAACCTAGAGTACAAGAATGCAAAAATTGGGAGGGGGAGGGTTTGAATGGTACCACACCTAGTATTTCTTTTTAGGATTTTCTAGTTTTAATTAGGGGTTACAAATAATTAGAGTGTAATCAATTAGGTACGGATCTTGGGGTTATGTCTTACTAAGGTAATATAACATGAGGGTGTTAATAATCAACTTCATTTTTAGTAGATTAAATGTGGGTAGGTTCGGTTAGGGGTTTTAGTGCTAGCCTTTCAATAGAGCGCGAAACTATCTCCCATTGATTCTTTTGAATACCAAATAAGTGTGTTCAATAATTGGTAAACAAACCTCAATTTAGGCATCCCTATTTCTAGGATGATGCCTAAGTCATACCCATCCTGGAATTTATCTTTTTTTCTAAGATAACAAAAAGGGAACAACTACAATCTAAGTAATTTTTCACAAATACTCATGTCACCTTCAATCCCTCTTTCAAGGATGGTTGAAGGATCTAGGTTACCTACATCCCTTTGACAAGGATGATGTAAGGTTTAGGAAATTTGAGGCTTTCACCAACAAATTCCATGTTATCATCAAGCATTTGTCAAACCCATCCACATGAACTACTAATTAAAGCTAACAATAACAACCCACACACACTTTAACCCTATTCATACACAACCCTAAGAGAAAAAACTAGCTACTCATAAGATAAATAAGTAAAGATATACCCAAAATTTTCATTAATTTAATTTATAAGAGGATAAGTAAATGTTACTTCAAACATTGGACTCAAACAAATCTTCAATGGGAGTTTGCTAATTCTCCACTTAGAAGCAACTCCAATGTATTCTTCACCCAAAATTAATACAATATTTTCTTCTCCAATTGTGGAGGATGAGAACTAGAACAATGTTCAATGATTGGGAATTGAAGTATTGAATGATTGGGTTTGATTTTTCTTTTGGGAAAATTTGGGAACAACTGTGTGCGTTTACATTTTTGCCCTTAGGCTAATTTTCACCTAGTCCGCGATCGCACCAGATTTAGCACTATTGCGCATACCGCAACCGTAGGCACTGCCAGGCGATAGTGGTATCTTTACTATCTTGACTGACTGTGATCGTGATAACTGATGCCATGTTCTACTCTAGGTCTTTAGCTACACTTCTTTGCCCCCATTTGTTCCCTTTTTTAGCTCTAATCTATATCTTTCCATCTTATCATCTTGGTGCCTACAAAATATGAATATTAGTGAATATAATTACAATTATGTCTCACTTATTCATTCAAATCATAGTAATGTGCATAAATATGGAGTACAATTGAGTGGTAGATGTAGATTAAACGTGGGTAGGTTCGGTTAGGGGTTTTGGTACTAGCCTTTCAACAAAGCACCAAACTATCACCCATTGATTCTTTCAAATACCAAATGGGTGTGTTCAACAATTGGTAACCAAACCTCAATTTAGGCATCCCTATTTCTAGGATTATGCCTATGTCATAGCCATTTTGCAATTTATCTTTATTTCTAAGATAACAAAAAGGGAACAACTACAATCTAAGTAATTGTTCACAAATGCTCATGTCACTTTCAACCCCTCTTTCAAGGTTGGTTGAAGGATCTAGGTTACCCAAATACCTATGTCAAGGATGATGTAGGGATTAGGAAATTTGAATCTTTCACCAACAAATTCCATGTTATCATCAAGCATTTGCAAAACTCATCAACATGAACTACTAATTGAAGCTAACAATAACGACCCACACACTTTAACCCTATTCATACATAACTCCAAGAGGAAAAACTAGCTACTCATAAGATAGATAATTAAAGATATACCCAAAATCTTCATTGATTTGATTTATAAGAGGCTAAGTGAATGTTACTTCATACTTTGGACTCAAACAAATCTTGAATGGGAGTTTCCTAATTCTCCACTTAGAAACTACTCCAATGTATTCTTCACCCAAAATTAATACGATATTTTTTTCTCCAAATGTGGACGCTAAGAACTAGAACAATATACAATAATTAGGAACTGAAAGATTGAATGATGGAATGATTGGGTTTGACTCTTTTTTGGGCGAATTTGGGAACAACTGTGTGCATTTACATATTTTCCCTTGGGCTGATTTTCCGCTAGGCTGTGATCACACTAGCTTTGCCACGATCGCGTCTACTGTGACCGCGGGCAATGCCATGCAATAGAAGTATCTTTACCATCTTGGCTAACCACAATTGCGGTCTAAGGACCACAATCACGATAACTGAGGCCTTGTTCTGCTCTAGGTCTTCAGCTGCACTTCTTTGCTCCCTTTTGTTCCTTTATTAGCTTCAATCCACATCTTTCTATCTTATTATCTTGGTTCCTACAAAATATGAATATTAGTGCATATAATCATAATTATGTCTCACTTATTCATTTAAAATATGGTAATGTGCAAGAATGTGGAGTACGATTGAGAGGTAGATTCACCACTCATCACTTACCTTAGTGACATGTGGACCACATGTGCTATATGTGGTCCATATGTGGACATAGGTAAGGGCCAGACCTTCCAATTCTTTCAACGAAGATTGCGAACTTCAATTTTCAGCACATGCTTTGGTTACGTACATCAATTAGGTGCCATAAATGCCTAAGAATAATCAAGTTAGTAGCCAAGAACTCCACTGTGCATCATTTTCTCGAACTTAGAATCCAAAACCTAGTTTCCTGCAAAACATACCTAAAACACTTCAAATCTAACAAAACATCCTAAGAAGATTGCATATTTTCATCATTTTAAGCATCAAAAGTGCTATATTTCTATAGCACATCACCTGGTCTACCGTGATACCATATAAACCTTTGAAATCTCTTCCTTAAGAAGCCTGACCTCTGAACTCACAAAAATGACACACTTTCTTGGTGCCTCCCTGAGATTCTCAAAGAATACCCTCAATCAACTTAGCATGATCAACTATACTCTAAAAAGATGTTCCATATACAACCATCTGAGATGTAGCGATTAGAAGAGAGATATCCAAACCTTTCACTAACTTTAGAATCTTCTCAAGCCCAGTGGAAATGCTGGCATAAGAATATCGGGACAAGGCATGGAAGCATGCCTCGTACTGTACAACAGTCATGAAGCCCTGCTCCAGGAAATTAAACTCATTCCTCAGCCGATCCCTCAGACTCTAAGGCACAAATCTCTCCAAAAAGGCATTGGCAAACTGGTCCCAAGTCATCTCAGGAGAATCAAGAGGTCTGTAACTAACAAGCGACCTCTATCAATCTCTAACAGCATCTCTCAACTGATAAGTAGTACAGCAACCCAATGTGACTCAAGTGAACCCATATTATGCAACTTCTCCTAACAATAAATCAAAAAACTTATAGGTATCCTCGCCTACATTACCACTAAATCTAGGAGGACCCAAAGGAGTAAATCTCTCAAACCTCTTCTAATCATTAGAAGACATAACAGTACTCGCAGCAAGAGGAAATATGGTGAGTCTGGAAGGCTGAGATCCTATTTGGGGAGGTAACATAGATAAAAGATAAACTCTTAATCTCGAAATACTAGTATCAGATACTGTCGGTAAAGTAGGAATAATACTTGGGGTCAGAGGAAAACTAAGAATAGAAGCATGTGCAACTGGAGGATCAACACTTAGGACTAGAGAAACACCAAGTGCGCTTAAAGGATAATCCTCAAAATGGGTTAACAAGTCAACCAACAACCCCTCCAACACTGGGTAGAAGAACTCAATAGAACTGAAGTAGGACCCACATCTCTAACATGATCAACACAAGGCTCAGGGGAAATTCCCTTAGCACTACTCCTAGATGGGGTAGATCTACGTGCCTATCCACTACTCTGAGTCTGTCCATGACTCACAACACACCCTCTAGACTGGGCTCTCACCCCAAATAAAGGGTATACACCTCTAACTTTATGAGATATAGTGATCACATTGATGCAAAAAAGAGTGAAATATGAATTAGAACACATGGTATAAAGGAAGTTCACATGATAAAGAACAAAATAAGAGACATTTTCTTAAGACATCCTATAGCCTCTTAAAGATAGGTGCGGAGGTCTACATACTGATCTGCAAGACTCTATTAGATATCCCTTTCTTACACCATTGAGACCAATGAACCTGGTTACTCTAATACCAATTTGTCACAACCTAAAATCAAGGGTCATGATGGCACTTATCACAACAAACCTTGATACGTAAGCCAATCACACAAACTGATACAAAAGGGAAATAACAATCCAAACCCAGGACTAGGCTCCTAGAACTAAGCCGAACCATATCAATATAACAAATACTAAAAAAAAACATAATCAATAATATCCAATCCTAGAACCTAGTGTCATAGTGTAAATACATAACAAGTACAAGTTGAAGTCAAATGCAAAGATACCCAAAATAGGATATAACTATATCTCTAAACTACAATAAAGACATAGTCTAATAAGGAAAGATAGAAGTAGATTCTGGACACCTAAAATTAATCATTATGTTGGAAAGCTCTAATTAACGCCTAAAATCAAACATCGTGAGTCACACACAAACTTGAATCTACACCAAAAAGGAATAGTTGGCATGAGTACAGTCTACTTATACTCAGTAGGTGTCATAAGCCAACTGAGCAAAGTAGAAGTTAAATCATACAAAATACACACTATGGGTACGTCACCTGCAGTTAAAAAATATCCTATAATGGTAGCCCACACCGCTTACACTAACAGTCCTATAATATCTACATATAACACAACAAAACACCAGAAAGGAATACAAGTATAAATTTATACCACATATAAGCAAGGAAAAGAGACAAAATACATAGGAACATCAAGTACAAGTAAGGAAAAATAGAATAACAGATAGGTAACATGTCAAACAGAATATACAATCACATAACAAGCATAATAAAGTAAATACAATAAGAATGATAATGATAATGTAAAGTACAAGGTTATTTAACAACCTTTGAGACCATTACACAACCTCCAAGACCATCGCACAGTCTCTGTATGTGCCTACATAGCTAAAGCTACAAGATGTAGGACCTATGGGGGGGGGTTGTCAACCCATATACAATCCACAAATATCCATATCTCCTCTTTGGCACATCTGTCGGTATGGGTTTTATAAGATGCCATATTTTCTGTCAGAGAAAGGTGTTGCCAGTGTTTCTCAGTATTTCTACGGTGGTACCAAAGTTTATGAATGAGTATGAGGATGTAATGCTTACAACCAACCACAATAGGTATTACCATAACCAACCACTATGAGTATTTCCACAACCAACCAAAATGAGTATTTTCATAACCAATATATATACCATCACATGAGCTAAATTATCACTCATTATTTCCAACAATTTATGAAATCCAACATGAATCATACACCAATAGAGTATGATATTGCAACAAATAATTGGTACCACAAAATGCTTTTTCATCAAATAAGATATAATTATCATAATGTATACAAGTCTATCAATATTATATAGGACCCCACATAGTCACACATAGCACATAATGTTCCAAAACCACCATATAACATCACATACAGGCCCTCACACAGGCACAACACATTAAGATATCCATTTTCATGATCAGTTCCCACAATCTTAATATACTTTTGTATCAAAATTAACTACCCAAACTAGTTTGAAAGAAGTTAAGCCATAATCTATCTCGAATGCCCAAAACTAGAACAAAAGCCACAACCCTAAAGACTCACCCCTTTTGAATGGTCTTAAAATCAACTAAAACATCAAAATATAGAATCTACACATAAAAAGAAAGCCAATAATAGCTATATTATGTATTTTCAAGTTAGGGTCAAAATGGACCCCCAAAATGGGTTTTAAAAAAAGGGCAAAATCATAACTTCGTTTCAAAAACATGTTCTTTATATTTATAGGATTCTATAGCTAAAAACCCAAGCAAAAATGAGGTCCAACTCAAAGAAAAATCATCTTCAAGCTTTACCCGGTAAATATCTCAAAAATCCATTTAAAAATCAAGAATCAACATTGTTTTGAAGATGAAATTGAGGGAAACTGATAATTATAGGATTTGAAACTTAGCCAAGTAAAAAAAGTTTGAAATTGGGTTTTGAATTAAAGAACTACAATTTTAGGCCTTGCGGGCCAAAATCCCCAAATTCTATACTTAATTCAAGTTTAAAACAATAATTAGAAGATAACAATTGAAAAAAATAATTAAAATGGGTGTTATGGAGCTTACCCAAGCTTAGAAGTGGAAGAAATAGCTCACAATCATGAAACCCTAAGCTCTACGTCTAAAAAATAGTGAAGAATAGTAAAAACCAGGTATTTATATATCCGACTTCATAGTTGTAGACCAGGGTTGCAATCGCGGTACCTAGCCTATCTAGGGTCTCACAATCATGGAGAGGGTATCACAATCATGACACTCTGAATGTAGGCCCAATCGCAATCGCAATAGGAGTATCGCGATCACGGGTGCACCAGTTGGGGACTTGGTGCATTCCAAGTCTCCGTGAGCCCCTCAAAATTTATCTGGAATCCCGTGAATGAAAAAAACTATGATACCATATAAAATTTATTGCTTTAGACTCAGTAAAGATATCATATTTTCAAAAAGACATTATTTTCAGAAAGTTGATCCCCAAAACCCAACACACAACTTTCCAAACCGAGGGTCAAAATGAGATTTAAAGGCTATAAAACCACACCAACTATGTTACTACTCTAAAATCAATGTTTTGAATCTGTGGCGTAATCCATTCTTCCATCTGTCACACGGATCAAAACATATTAACTGAAATCAACTTGAGGCTCTCAAAGCCACCAAAAATCATAAAATCACATAAATCAGATTGAAATGCACCTAGAACCATACCAATCATTCCCACCCCTTAGAAATAACACAACACAAATAAGGGGAGGGGTAAATGATCATATCATACAAAAACACATATTTCACTAAAATTAAGGTCGTTACATAGGATTTGTTTAGAATCCCATGAGCACAAACAAACTATGCTACCCTATCAAATTAGATATTTTGGAGTCAATAGCATAGTCAAATTTCCACACCCAAAGGTCATTTTTTTCAAGTTTTAACCAATAGCTCGGAATAAGTCCAAAAGCCTTGGGACCCAAACCAAAGGTCCCCCATCCTAAAATTGATGTTTAGGAGTTGATTGAATAGTTATAATTAGCATACAAGGTAATTAAATAGAATTCTACCCCTAATATCCAACTTTTACAAAAAGTTCAAAATAGGGAATTAGCTGTAAAAACTAAATGAACTATCCGATAACTAAATTGTTAGCTCTATAAAGTTGTAAATGACTTAGGGCAGCTATAAAAAAGCTCTAAATAGTGAAAATACATGGAAATATAGAAAATAACCCAGAGGTTCATTATATTCCAAGAACAAGAATATGCCTTGAAACCTTAAAATCATGCAATAGGTCATAATAATGTGTAAACTAGTACAAAAGTCCTAATAGGAGTATTTATAGTCAAAGTAAAACTTATCCTAAACATAACAAGATTTTCTAAGCCACCTAATCTAATGAGTGAAGGTTCGATCATGGTTCAACTCCACAATCATCCTCGGTGCTCGTAGGTTTGTGATTGGAGGTGGTTTTTTACACTTTGATATCATTATTCTAGCTTATTTTGCCTTATTTTGAGAGCAATTCCCGTGCTTAACGTGTTCATACTAATATAAATAAGTATTTAAGTGTACAAGTATGTAATTACAATGTTCAACATGCTTTTCAAACAAGTTTGTGCTTAATTGAGACATTTAGAGTTCAACCCGGAAAAATAGTTTTACTAGCATGAGCTAGTTGTGTGTCTAGTTGGTCTTGGGGGATTCTAACGTGTTTAATTTATTCCAAATATTTTAAATGTGTAATTATGAGTGGAATAACTTATTTGTAAGGTACAAAGTTTAATTTGAATAATTCAAGAGCCGAAACATGAAGTTGAAGTTCATTACGAATTAGCCTTATCTTAGCTCGTGTTTTGATTCGTTGTTGAGAATATTATGTTGTTATGATCTCTAATTCACCATGTATGATTATGTAGGAAGATTTGTGATCTGAATACAGTGATATATTTATGATATAAAGTCTGAAAATCCATGGGAGATACACCACGATATAAGGGATAGAAGATAGGATGAAAGACTTAACCAAAATTGTGAGATGAAAATTCCAGTGGAGGTGCGCGGTGAGCATGCGTCACATGCTGTATTTTAGTGCTCCATTGCCTTAGAGAAATTTTAGAAGACAAATTCTAGTAGCTACATGTGATTTTCATGCAACGCACGTGTCGTTTCGGTGTAGCCAAGCGTGCGTCGCATGCTCCATTTTAGTGCACCACTTCGTGCGTCGCATGTTACACTTCACCGATCAAATTTTGGTCAAGTCCACATATACACGGATTGGTTGTATATATCTTCAAATAGGGAATCTTTTCTAAGAAGGCATGCAAGTGGCTTCTAATTTGCCTAATCCCACCAGAAATGGGATTATTATAGTTATAATATATATCCAAGATTGGACAATTACCTAGAGACAACATTGGTGAATTCTTGGACACGGTGAAAAGATTTGGACATGGCTGCTGCTTCCATTTTTCTAGGTTTATTAATTTTTAATTTGACTTTTAATTTTTTATATCATGTATTCAATTAATTGGATCATGATTATGAAATGAGTACTATTGTTTTGGATTAATTTTGATTAATTTTGCTTATCATATTGGGTTATTTGTTTATTCTTAATTTAATTATTTTATGAATTGATCACCCATAAAATACATATATTGTTGACCTTTTCATCTCGGGAGAGGGAATAGAGAGATAAAACATGAGAATAAAGAAAGTTTGAGTTTTTATTCTTTTATAAAAATAAAGAATTAAACTTAGCGTCTAGGATAGGGATGTACTTAGATGCCTTGCTTGATTCATACATAGGATGATAGCTTTAATTAACTTAATTGGACTGTTACATCCCCGCTCAATGATGTGGTTGTAATGTCCATATTAGGTAAAAGATTAGAGGTTGGGAAACCATGATCATACAATTAACCCTACAAATCTACAACCAAGATAAGCAAGTTAACGAATGAAATTCAATAACATAGTATGATTTTTCAAAGTACTTTAACCCTGGGATTTAATCCATTGATTGTACTTATTGTTTACTTTATTTTTAATTTATAATTTTCCAAACTCTTTTTTGTTACTTTTGCACTAAATTAAACTAGAATATGAACTAAAATTAAATCGTTGTTAAATCAAATCTCTGTGGAATTGATACTTAGCTTTAATTAGGCCACTTTACTACTTGATAAGACCACGTACACTTTCGTGTGCGCTTGGGTGCTGTCAAGATTTTGGCACTATTGTCGGGGACTTGTATTTTGGCAATTGTTTATTTTAGTTTTATTTTTAGGTTTATTTGGTGTTTTTACACTTGGTCTTGGTTTTGTTCTAGAAGAAAACAGGTTTTTAAGTTGATAAGATGGAAAGGGAATGAGATTTGGTAGAACCAAGCTCTGAACCCAAGAAAGACTTTCACCAATATAGGAGAGAAGCAATCCTTCTCCCTAGAACTTATTAAATCAAAGAAGAAAAAGAGAATACTGCTCTAATGGCTGAAGAACAACTAGACTGAAGATATTTAGGGAAGTGGCAATCCCACTTCCAATGAACTTGACTTCCCCAATTCAAAGACCGGCAGCTGACGGGAATTTTGAGTAAGAACATATTATGGTGCATCTTATTATTAGAAGTGGATCGTTTACTAGACTTTCACACGAGGATCCGTAAGTTCACTTGGAGACCTTCATTGATCTTACTGATATATTCACCCCGACTGGGGTGACTCCAGATTATGTGAGGCTGATACTATTTCCCCATTCACTTTTAGGGGAAGCTAAAATGTGGTTGAATGCAGAGCCGGCCAATTCAATTACTTTATGGGATGACTTAGCTAGAAAGTTCCTTATCAGATTCTTTCCATCAGGCAAGACTGCGAAACTTTGCAGTGAGATAGTAAGATTCACACAGAAGCCTAATGAAAACCTCTATCATGCTTGGGAATGTTTCAAGGCTCTTCTTTGGGATTGTCCACACCACCAACAGTCTAATGAGGTACTTTCTCATACTTTTGTAGAAGCTCTTGATCACAACATGAAGATTTTGCTAGATTCAGCTGCAGGTGGTTAAGCACTGGAGTTAACTTATGATGAGCTGTACACATTATTGAACCGTATAGCACAAGGAAATCCAGAGTGACATTCAGATTCTACAAGTGCCACAAAAAGAATTGTGGGTGTTTTGGAGGTGGACCAATTCACAGACTTATTAGCATAGGTTTTTGCCTTACAAAATTTGATCAACACATCATTCAATAGCATAAAGTTGGGAGCGGTACAACCTGCAGCCACAGTTAATACTGTCCAACAAGATGCAGGTTGGTATGAGTTATGCAGAAATAATGGTCATGCTGCGGCCATGTGTGCTTCAAATCTAAAATCTGTGATTATGTAGACAATGCTCAAAGGCCAAATTATGGTAATGCCTACAATATGAATGGCAAACTCAACCACCAAATCAGCCATGGAATGCCCCACAGCCGTAGACCCAATCAAATTATTTAACTAGCAACATGGAAGAGATGTTGAAACAACTCTTAGTTGGTCAAGAATAATTTTTTGTAGATATGAAAAGTCAACAGACAATTGAAAAATCAGCAAGTGGCCTCAAGAAGTTTAGAGTTGCAAGTGGGTCAATTATCACAGGTACTTAATATAAGACAACAAGGTGGTTTGCTAGTATATATAAAAAGTCTAAAGTAGGTAAAGATTTGTAAGGAGAGCCTCCTAAGGCAACAAAGAAGGTGGATACTGATATGGTGACCTAACAGGTAAATGATGGAGTTGCTGAAAATTCATGGAAGTCTGAGTACTTGAAAGAGAAAGTTGTTGAATCAGAAGTGAAGAAGACACTACCACTACCTTTTCCTCAAAGGTAAATAAAAGTAAAGGAGGATTCCCTGTTCAAAAAGTTCATTGATACATTAAAGAACTTCACATTAATTTACCTTTTTTAGATATTTTGCAGAGTATGCCCAAGTATGCAAAGTATTTGAGGGATGTGGTGGCGTAGAAGGTAAAATTGTAGAATGTGGGAGCAATAATACTCACTGAAGAGTGTAGTATGGTAATGATATAAAAAGTCCCCAAGAAATTTGAGGATCAGGGAATGTTTGCTATCCCTATTCAACTTGGGAGTAAAGAGGCCCATGCACTAAGTTACTTAGTGTAAAGTATAAATTTGATGCCCCTATTATTATTTAAAATATTAGGCTTGGAAGAACTTAGACCGGCCACCGTGGTGTTACAGCTGGTAGATAAGACGTTTACACATTCGGATGGAATAATTGAGGATGTCTTCATTAAGGTTGGTAAATTCATTATACTTGTTGACTTTATTGGTCTTGATTTTGAGGTAGATAAACAGGTACTAATCATCTTGGGGCATCCATTCTTAGCCACTAGAGGTGCCTTGATTGATGTTAGAGAAGGCACACTCAAGATGATGGTTGATGATGAAGAGGTGGCATTTGATGTTTACAAAGCACCCAATGTAATGTCCTAAGTTAAAGATTTATATATGATCAATGTTATTGAAAGGGACAGTGTGAGGTGGTTAATTCACCAAAGACCTCTTCGGATCACTTAATTGAGTGGACTTAGATGAAGCCATTATTTCTTGATATAATGAAGGTTAAAGTGAAGAGAGAGGTTAACCTGGAGAGTGCAAACTTAAGAGGTCAGAAACGAATAAAAAATTAGCTCCCGAAAGAGATTAAAAAGGTGAAGGAATATGGTTGAGTTGATATGGGTTGTGCTGCGACACTAAATCAGGCGCTGCTTGGAAGGCAACCTAAGTTAAAGTAGGTATATTTTCTTTTTAGTTTTTAGTTTTTATTTCCCGTAGTTTTTGCTTTTAGTTGAGTAACAGGTTAATGGAAAGTTTGAGTACCATAAACTTGATCTAAGAAGCATGACAGAAACTGAGAGTAGGGTCTCGAATCCCATTAAAGCAAAAGATGCCACCAGATAGGCCTAGAGACCTTAGGGAGTATTTCTATCTCTTACTTTTAAGTACACTTTGGGGACAAAGTAGATTTTTAAGTGTGAGGTGGGGGAAATTCCCAAATTTTGGCTCAATTTAATTTTTTTTATGTGTGAGATATTCTTATTGGTGCTATTTTTGATTGTATGGTGTAAGTTCTTTTTTTGGTTAAAGCATGTTGATTGAGGAAATTTCTACTTTTGAGACTCCTAGGCTAATTTTGTGACTCTTATACTTGTTCGCTTAAATTTGAATTCATGCTATTATTTGGTTAGGAGTCTATGATGATCCTATATGATTTGAGCACTGTGCCATGTGTATGTGAGAATTTTGTATATTCCTTGTTGCATGTGATATCTAGAACTTACTCGGTATATGTGTGAAGCTAAATAAAGAATGTGGGTTTAGGAGATGATTTAGGCATTTCTTTGATAGCCTTGTTTTATACCTTATATTTGTCCTACCCTTGTGCATAATCCTAGTTATCCCCTTACCCATTGAGCCTTTAACTTTTTCTTGGGTAGCCTCATATATAGCCTAATTCCCTTCTTTGATCCAAAAATCTCCTTAGTGCTTTAATAAAAAATTAATTTAGTAAGGAGTTTGAGAAATTGAAGAAGAAAAAGGTGAAATTGATTCCCCAAGGTTATAGTTATTGATGTTGATAATTGATGTATGGTGGGTGGATGTGATATAAATTGTGATAAAAATATTGCCATGATTATAAAAAAAGAGAAAAATTGATTCTTGTAGTAGTAAACTATGCGTCGACCAAGTGTTTGTGAAAATGGTTAAGAGAGATAGGGTAAACCAAAAAGATATAGGTGAATGAAAAAGTGTAATTCGGTTTTGGGATATTGGTTTTAAATATATAATGTAGTGTATTAAAGTGCTTAGAGAGGTTAGTCACTATTCCCAAATAGTTCCTACCCGTCCCTTAGCCTATATTACAACCCATAAAAGTCCTAATTGATCCTAAGCTTTATATCCTGATATTAGTAGAGCACTACACTAAGGGCAAGCCTATGGTTCATTGTGTGTAACTTGTGAATTTTTTGTGAGTATGAGCATAATTTGATTCTTGTACCCATCTTATTATGAATTGCTAAATTGTGAGTGATTATGGGTAACACTCTTGTTGCAAGGGGCACATGTTTGATGAATATGGGTGACTTGTATGATGTCCTTGATTGAGCAATATGCATGAGTTTGCCACTAGGTGAGTCAATTTTTCAAGTTAGGATGTTTTGAAGTAGTGTTCATAAGCTTTCAATTGTGTAAATAACATGCTTAGTGTAGTAACTTGCATTCTATGTAGTCATTGTAGTACTAGCTTGAGTGTATTTATTTTAGTAGAAGTGCAGCGTCTCCTCAGGTTTTTTTTATGCTTAGAGTAAAGAGTTGTTCGAGGATGAACAAGAGTTTAAGTGTGGAGTGATGATTTGAGGTGGTTTTGTACACTTCAGTATCACTATTCTGGCTTATTTCACCTTATTTTGAGAGCAATTCCTGTGCTTAATGTGTTCATATTGATATAAATAAGCATTTAAGTGTCCAAGTACGTGATTACAATGTTCAATGTGTTTTTCAAACAAGTTTGTGCTTAATTGAGTCATTTAGAGTTAAACATGGAAAACTAATTTTACTAGCTTGAGCTAGTTGTGTGTCTAGTTGGTCTCGGTGGATTCTATTGTGTTTAATTTATATAAAATTTTTTAAATATGTAATTATGAGTGGAATAACTTATTTGTAAGATACAAAGTTTAACTTGAATAAGTCAAGAGTCGAAACATGAAGTTGAAGTTCATTGCGAATTAGCTTTATCTTAGCTCTTGTTTTGATTCGTCGTTGAGAATATTGTGTTGTTATGATCTCTAATTCATCGTATATGATTATGTAGGAAGATTTGTGATCTTAATACGGTGATATATTGATTATATTAAGTCTGAAAATCCATGGGAAATACACCACTATACAAGGGATGGAAGATGGGACGAAAGACACAACCAAAATTGTGAGATGCAAATTCCAGTGGAGGTGCGCGATGAGCGTGCATCACATGCTGTATTTTAGTGCTCCATTGCCCTAGACAAATTTTAGAAGACAAATTCCAGTATCTGAATGTGATTTGCATGCGATGCACGTGTCATTTTGGTGTAGCGAAGCATGCATCCCATGCTCCATTTCAGTGCACCACTTCGTGCGTCGCATATTACACTTCACCGATCAAATTTTGGTCAAGTTCACATATACATGGATTGGTTATTTATATCTTCAAATAGAGAATATTTTATTGGAAGGTGTGCAAGTGGGTTCCAATTTGCCTAATCTCACCATAAGTGGGATTATTATATTTATAATATATATACAAGATTGGACAATTACATGGAGACAACTTTGGTGAATTCTTGGACATGGTGAAGAGGTTTGGACGTGGCTGCTGCTACCATTTTTCTAGGTTTATTAATTTTTAATTTGTTTTTAATTTTTCATATCATGTATTTAATTAATTGGATCATGATTATGAATATTATCTGCTAAAAACTCTCTTTCCGGGGTTAAAGCCAAGAACATGAGAACTATTATTTTGGATTAATTTTGATTAATTTTGCTTATCATATTTGGTTATTTGTTTATTCTTGATTTAATTATTTTATGGATTGATCACCCATAAAATATATATATTGTCGACCTTTTGATCTCGGCAGAAGGAATAGGGAGATAAAACATGGAAATAAACAAAGTTTGGGTTTTTATTCTTTTATAAAATAAATAATTAAACTTAGATTCTAGGACAAAGATGTACTTAGATGCCTTACTTGATTCATATGTAGGATGATAGCTTTAATTAACTTAATTGGACTATTACATCCCCGCTCAATGATGTAGTTGTAATGTCCATATTAGGTAAAAGATTAGAGGTTGGGAAACCATGGTCATGCAATTAACCCTACGAATCAACAACCAAGATTAGCAAGTTAACGAATAAAATTCAATAACATAGTATGATTGTTCGAAGTGCTTTAACCCTGGGCTTTAATCCATTGATTTTTCCAAGTACTTTAATTTTCGCATTGTTTACTTTATTTTTAATTTACAATTTTCCAAAATCTTTTTGGTTACTTTTGCACTAAATTAATCTAGACTGTGAACAAAAATTAAATCGTTGTTAAATCAAGTCTCTGTGGGATCGATACTTGGATTTAATTAGGCCACTTTACTACTTGATAAGACAACGTACACTTGTGTGTGCTCTTGGGTGATGTCAGTTTTATATGAACTTTGTCATCTCGCTAATCATGGTCGGTGTGATTATCAGTACAAGCTTATGGCTTTTAAGTACAACCGTGCTTTCATTTCTTCTGATCCTCTTACATTTCAACTTGTTCAAACTTCAAATTTGAACTTCCTTCCCATGATAACTTGGTAAGATCATGACTTTAAGGCATGATCATGGGAATCCATTATCTGATCTTCATCACTTGACATATGCAACACTATTTCCAGGTCCTATTCCCCTGATCAAATTTTATGGATCGTAGAAAGCTTCCGTTTATTCAAAACCAAAGACTTCATCCTCTGGTTCATTCTACGATCACTTGGGATGACTATGGTCAGATCCCATGATCGTGGGATGGTTCGTCTAATTCCCTTTAAGTCCAAAAATCAACACTTTACTTCCAAGTCGATTTAGCCTACAAATACCTAAGAACACATTATATCCACATCGAAGTACCTTTGTACTTGCAAATATCCATCATTTTAAACACTAAAAGTGCCGTAAGTTCATGACATATTAACGAAATCTATAAGACATTTTACTGTGACAAAATAAATTCCAATACCACATTGCTTACATCGTACCTCCACACCATAATACTATCAATAGACCGCCCTACCCACAACCTCTACAAAGTATATTAATAAAAATCAAACTTACCCACCTCCAAATTCTAACTAATTAAAAAGTTAAGATCTCATATAAAAATATGGAGTGAAAATATCTATGAGTTGATAAGACACATTCTCAATTGGATATATTCCCTCAGGTTGATAAGCCACATCCTAATGACCCCTATCTCAAACCCAAGATTGGACCCTAGCAGTGGGTGAAGGAACAACTTCCTCAATAGTAACTGATCTTGTCCTCACCATTTGTTTAGAGAATGAAACTTAAATTTTATACATTTTAGACTTCAACAAGTGAACAAATTCCCCATGATGAGCAATTAAAGAATAGTCTTTCCAAAGAATGTCCCATTTCCCCCCTAAAGATAGATACATGCATCATCATACCAATCAATGAGACTCTACTAGACCTTTCTCTTGTAATCATAAAATTGGTGAACTTAGTACTCTGATACAAACTTTTCATAATCCAAAATAACAAGGATTGTGCAGACACCTACCTCAACCCATCCATGGTAGGTAATCCAAACTCAATAAATTCTATCAATTCAAAATAAAGGCAAATAGAAAAATATTGATATGAATAACTGATAATAACTCAAAACATCCTCAAACAAAAGAAAATAATAAATCAAGAATCTCAAGGCTCAGTTGTCATAAGTACAAGAGTGACATCTAAAGTTGACTATCAAAAAAAAATACAAAGCTATCCAAGAAGTAAATAACATAGAAATAAAGATAGAGGAAAATGAGACAGTCTCCAAACATGGAATCTTACCACAACTTTGAATCAACACAATGATTTACATTAGAAGGATGTAGAAAAGTAGGGGTGAGAACAACACTAGGCATCATAGGGTGACTAGCTCATGAAAATACTATATCAACTAAGGACTACTAAGATAATATAGCATACATAAAAGTAACAACAATTTAGTATCAAGAAATCATTAAGAATCACCCCTAAACACAATTATAATCAAATAATAATGTTATGGAATGATATGTAGTAAAATTTTTCACAACTCGATTTACGAGTTAGTATGGCACCTATTCCATCCTACCAATAGGTAAGCTAAACCATAGTCAGAGTTGAAAACAATGGGCTAACTTTGTGAAAAATGGCCCAAAAGTCAGAAATCAACATTTAAAGAGTTAAAATAGCAATAAAGGAGTCATAATAGTCCACCATTAGATAAAAGGGTCAACAACCATCATAAAACTTAGTAATGTCAGTACAAGAGCTACTATAACTGAACTATAAGAACGAAGTCAAATATAATTCATCTAAAAAATGAAAGACTAGAGATGGATAAATAGATGGAAAAAAGATAACTCCGACTCCAAGAGCTCACTTAATATTTGAAATTAACCCTGCACAAATGTTGAATAAGTGGCCGCAACTAGTACTTGTATCTACACCAAAAAGGAACAGAAGTGTAGTATGAGTACCACAGCCACGGGTACTCAATAAGTATCATTGACTAACTGAGTTAAATAATAATATAACTACAAAAAATACAATATGAAGTAAACTAAGTCAAGGTAAAAGGGAAAATCTGAAAATAAGCTCCAACACTGAGGTACATGATAAGACAAATACACATGCAATAGTAACGCAAGGATCTCACAGCTTAACTGTAAGATTAGCACCCATAAGCTAATAAGTGTGAAAAAGTAAATAATCCAATGCAGGACTGATGTTCCATGGTTTCATGGCACTTTCAATTCTTAAAACCAAAAAATATGCAAGTTATGCCATTTTGTTAGATATGATGTATTTTATGTCTTATTTTGGCAAGAAACCAAGTTTTGGGACCTAAACAAAAGAAAACAAGCCGTGAGTTGAGTTTTGACCAACCTACATTGGCACCTACTTAGTGTATGTGATACCTATGTAGCATAGGTAATAGAGTAGGTGTCGAAATATTGAAGTTTAGAGAATCAAAATTTGAGAATTTGGCCTTTCTACCTACGATATGGCACCTACGCCTCGTAGGTACCACGTACAGCCTGTAGGTGCTAGAGTAAGTATCTAAAATTGAAGATTTAGAGAGATACTATAGAATAAAAAACCATTTCACCTACATGAGGCCACCTATGACCCGTAGGTTTCACCCATAACTCATAAGTAGCATCGTAGGTGGCCACTGACTTAGTCTTTTTCTTTTATTTTGGAATGATTTCCTAAGGTTTCTATATAATGTATAAACACTCTTTTGAAATTTTTAGTTTGTTTATTCACTTTGATGGCAGTGTTCCTGAAATACCAAATGTTGATTGGAGATTAGAGGCAATGAGAATTGTACAAACGAGTATGATCAAGGATTCGGTAAACCCATTCCTTAACCAAAGAGTTGGTGCACCTCTGACAAAGATTCTAACCTAATTTGAGGGGCCTTTAATTTTGATAGAGCATAGTGATAGGTCAGATATGGATGTTGGGGTTGATTTTGACGTGGATATAGGTGAGTGTAGAGATGCGCTCAAGACCAATACACAAGAAAAAGGGAGGACGACTACTTCTACTTTAGCCCCGGCCTCCACTTCTCAGCTGGTTGGGGAATCTACTGTACTCCTCACCCATTGAAACTGCCATATATATAGATTTAGGGTTCATTATAATATCCCATAAGTTATTATAGATTCTAGTGGAGTGGCAGGATGTAACTACCATCCACCTCACTGATGTTGAGTCTTAGTTTGCTTTATTATATGGACAAATCCGGCCTTGGTCTAGTTGACATTAGAGTCCACTGAAACTAGGATATGGGCTTCACTCTGCACTAAGATATTAGAGTTCACTGCTGAGTTGCACGCCTGCATTAATTCTTTTGAGAGATAGGTTCCATCTTGGTTTAGTGATATATAGTCCCCTGATCTAGGTAAGATCTGGGTGGAGGTGGCCACACTATAAGAAGAGGTTTGATCTTTCATTGAGAGCTAGATTTTAGCCTTTCCTCCCGTTATCTCTTTAGTTTCTCAATGGTTCCTTTGTGCAGCCCAAGATGTTTTGATTAGTTTATGGAGGAGGAGGAGACGGTCCCAGCTTCTGAGACCAAGAGAGCTAGGATGGAGGATCTATAAGACCCTTCTATTCCTTTTGATTAGGCTCTGAGATGGGCCACCCTTAATTCTAGGGTATCCAGAGTAGATGATATGATATAATAAGCTGAGATTATGATGGGTGCATTTCTAGTATTACACTAGCCCCAACTACACCACCTCTAATTAAGATACCCTCTATGGGGATGAGCATATATTGGATGCCTAGTGCATCCCAGGTATGACTTTTCTCCCTTACTTTATATTATTGTCATACACTGGGGACAGTGTATAGTCTTTTAGTTAGGGGTAAGGTGTACCACAATTTCCTCAGGTTTTTATTGTCGTGCTTCTTTTCGGCTGCAATATGATTATAGAATCGGTATGTCTAGGAAATATTGTGTTGTATTGTGCTTTGTTTCATATTTTGTTATTTTAGTTTAACAGGTAAAAAATGAGTGCCTAAGGGAGTTTATGTGTTTTGTTTGCTTGTGCTTAAAGTGTTTTTGAGAAAAATGATACTCCTCCAAACAAGAATCTCATTATGGAATTAGTATTAGGGACATAATAATCATAGCTAACATTTGCATGAACTAGATAGGTGGTAGGTTGTGATGCAACCCTGTGCCATTTTTGTGTGAGATTCTTACTTTGTTCCCTTTGTGTGATGAATCCAGAACTTGCCCGGTTAGTCTACCCTTGGTTGTAGGTAGCCAGTTCAAAAATAATCATAGGACATTCTTGAAATTAGTCCACTTTTAGCCAAAATGATCGTCCAAATGTGAATAATTATCCCTTGATCACGATTTTGAGCCTGATAGACTATTTTTTTGTTTCACCTTTCACCTTCTGATTTTAGTTAGAGTGAATCTATTTTGGCCCTAGTCCTTCTTGGACGTTGTGTACCTCAATTCAAGCAAATCGCCTAATCTGAGTATGGCTATCATAGGTGTGCATGATTTGAAATGGGCATGAAGAATGGTATAAATAGGAGTAAAAAATTATGGGAAGGTGTGGTAGTGAAAAAGAAAAAGAAAAAGAAAAGAAATAATTGAAAAAAGAATAAATGAAACAATACACAACCAGAATGAGCTGTAAAATAATAAAAAGAGAGAAATAAAGGTGGAATAAAATAAAAAGTGGTGTATCAGTGGACCCAAAAAAACTAAGTGTAGTTCCAAGGAGGCTTAGTCACTAAATTCCAAATATGTACCATAACATCCCCAATCCAACTTGACAAGTCGAGTAAAGTCATAAAGTGATCCTAACCCGATTGTTTGAAAACTAAGGTAAAGAAAATAAGGTCAACCCTATTGTATTCTAAGCACATTGTTGGAACTTCATGTGAGTGTTTCATGATCATCCCTGCATTAGCATGCATGATTCAATTGAGTGAGTGAGACTTCTTTGTTGTGAGGGTACATGGATTGTGTTGCTAACTTCTTATTTGTTCAAGTAGTTTAACTGGTACATATGCGTGATTGTTTGTTGCTAATGTAATGCCATATCTTGTTTCCCTTGTGTCTCATTATTGGGGTACATAGATATCCGCATAGTTGGTTTTGAAGTGTTAAAGTTATGGGGGGGTTAATGTTCTTGAGCTTAAATTGAAATTGACTGCTGTAGGTATCTTAGGTTTCTCTTGGTTAGACATCGTTGTGTTGTTTTTTGTGTTTTATTACCTGATGATATGCAAACATCTAAGTTAAGGGTGTTGATGTGCCATGGTTCATGGCACTTTTGAAGCTTAAAACTGAGAAATATGCAAGTTACTGAGGTTATTTTGTTAGATATGATGTGTTTTGTGTCTTATTTTGTTGGAAACTAGGTTTTGGGAGCTACACGAATAAAAAAACTGAAAGTTGAGTTTTGACCAACCTAAATTGGCACCTACTTGGCATAGGTTCCACATACGTGGCGTAGGTAATAGAGTAGGTGTGATAAGGTTGAAGTTCAGATAATTAGAAGTTCAGAATTTTACCCTGCTACATATGATGGGCCACCTACGGCTTATAGGTACCACCTACAACCCGTACGTGCTAGAGTAAGTGTCAAAAATTAAAGATTCAGAGAGATACTAAAGAGTTGAAGACCCTGTCACCTATGTGAGGCCACCTATAGCCCGTAAGTGGCACCGTAGGCGGTCACTGACTTAGTTTTCCTTTTTTTTTTGGAAAGTTTTCTTAGGGTTTCTATGTAATTTATAACTACTATTTTGATGTTTTTTAGTTAGTTTACACACTGTATACTCTTACAAACTTATAATGATTTCGGGATTGAATTTTGATCTTGGAATACTCTTGTTCTTGGTTTTTGGTTATACAATATGGGGGACTTGAACCTCCCATTCATATATCCGTTTAGGGGACTCAAACCTCCAATTCATATAGAAATCTGCACCAGCTAGCGCAGTTTTCAGTGTTATTCCTTCGTACTCTACTTTTATAGCCCAGCTACACATCCTGCTTTAAAACCCAATTTAAAACATTATTTACACATGCATACAACTATTATTCTAATTACTTACCAAAGGAATCCCATTGGTATCGCCATACCAATCCCCTTGCAATCATACAGTATGCCATAACTATTATCATTTGACTTTAAGACTCGAATCCATTGTCTATACAATGTCATCAATTTAATTAAAAATTTAGGGACTCATACCCATGTATCCATTTAAACCACCAAAGTTATAATTTAATTCAACTTATGGCCAACAAGGCCTTTTATGAAACCATTTACCAACTATTTACTTTATTAGGCCAATGTCTTATTTCAAAACACATTTCAATTCAATTTATGGGTAGAAGGGGAAGCTTAGTCCCCAGTATATTTGCCCATATGTGGTTTTGAGATGTATTGGTAGTGTTGCAATCGAGTTGGATTTGCCCTCTATCATGAGTTCCATTCATTCGGTATTCCATGTGTCCATGTTGCAAGAATGTGTGGGTGATACTTTATTGATTGTTCCTTTGAAGGACATTAGTATCTCAGATTCCTTGTCCTATGAGGAGGTCCTAGTGAGAATCTTAGATTAGAAAGTTTGAAGGTTACAAACAAAATACGTGCCTTTGAGAAAGGTTCTATAGAGGAACAAAAAGTCTAAGCAAGCTATTTGGGAAGCCTAGGAGGACATAAAGTCTAAGATCCATTCCTATTCTCGGTTTTGGAAAATTGTACTTGAGGTATGTGTTGTTCTTAACGCCTTTGTTTTATATCTTTGTTGAAGATAGATTTGTGAATCTCTTGGTGTTTATTGTCCATCTAAAAGGTAAGAGTAGAGATGTTTGGTGTTTAATCGTGTTTGTAGTACCTTGTCTTATCATTTGAGGAAGAACAATTCTAGGGGTGGGTGGGGGGCGGGAGGGAGAGAATGAAATACCCCAAACTTTGGCCCTTGCAAAATTTTTTGAGCCTTGAACATTCTGTTCATCATACGACTATATTATATCACTTGTATGGAGTGGATACGATTTGAAATCCTTGGTCGTATGTTGGTCAGTGTCATATTGTCCAAGTTCCATTCTTGGTACGAGAAGGCATCATACTAGTCGTATATTAAGGTACGAGTAGTAAGGTCCAAATCGTATGTTGTTCAGTGTCTAGCTTTAACATTCTGCCTAGGATACAATTTGAGTGGGTTCTATTCATATGGTAGGGTATGATTCATGATAAGGAGTCATATGTTTGATAGATTATGGTGTCCAACATTTTGATCAACATACAAGAGGAGGGTACCACTCGTATGATGTGGGTACGTGTGGAAGGGGAAAATCGTACCCAGCCCCTCCTGCGCACATTTTTAAGCTTTTAAGCTGAGGGTATTCCAGAAATTTCCTAACACAAAGCCCTTAAGAACATATCTTATAACATATTTTAGCCTCTCATAACATACTTTGAAGTATCAAAACACTCTCAAAACTGTCTCTAAACTCTCTTAAAGATTGGGTTAGGGTTTCTACAAGGTGTTCATCTATAGGCTCAAGAGTCAAGTTATTTCTATGAATATTTGTGAATATGGAATGTGACTCACCCTTCATTATTATTTCTCAAATATAATATGTTTTAAACATCGTTCTTGAATCATAAATAAGGTTTTGAAAACCATTGTTGAGGGTTTTGTTGCATAATGTTGAGTATTGTTTACTCTTGGTTTAAATTGTGTTTATACATGTTGCCCCTAGGAAAGCATAATATCAAGATCCATTTCGAATTGATTACACTCTCATTATTCATAGCACCAAGTTAGTCCTTTAGAAGTTTAGTAGTAATTACATCTTTGAAACATCTAAAATCTCCCAGCTACTTGTATCTTAAGTTCGATTTTAGCAAGCAACTTCAATTTCAAACTTATTTAAATCGCCACTCACTTTGTTCCTCGAGGATTCGACCCCGACTCAAAGTTGAGTAATTATATTGACCAATACCGCCTTGCACTTAAATTAACGTGTAAGTTGAGAGCTATTAAAAATGACGCTGTTGTCGTAGAATAATTTTGCGTATAGAGTTAGTTTGAAATTTCAGCCTACTTGCTAGGATTCAAACTTGTAAATATTTGTTTGTGATTTTGTTTTGTTTCTTGAGTTAGGTAGATTTTTATTTTTGTTATCTTGCCACTAAGGCATGTTGGAAAAAATATGATTTTGGTAGTTGAAAATCCTATCTTGATGATCCATGTCCATATTGTGATGGACCCCACTTTTGGAAAGATTGTAGATATGCTCCCTGGAGAGAGATGGAGACACCATCTCGGTCCTATTGGGAGTATGATTGTTCTTTATATAGTGGCTGAGATGGAAATGGGAGTTATTGTCCAAATGCCCCTCTCCCTAGTTATGCTAATGAGTATGGAAGTTCTTTTTATGAGTTTGATAGGTTTCATGGTGTGAAAAATGAATAATATTGTGCCCAAGCAAACACGCAAGTGTACGTGGCCTCACAAGTAGTAAAGTGGCCCTTTTACAAGCCATGTATTGATCCTACATGGACTAGTGTTAAACAACTATCCAATTGTAGTTTTACCATTAAGATTGAATTAGTGCAAATGTAACCCACAGAGTTGTGAAAGTTATAAACTAAATGTAAATTAAATGGTACATAAAAGTAAAGACTGGGGACAATCAAAGGATTATAACTCGGCGCTAAAGCACTATGAACAATCATACTACGCTATCAAACTTCATCGGTTAAGTTACTTATCATTGTTGTTGATTCATGGGGTTGATTTTACGATAATGGTCTCCAAACCTTTAACCACCTATATAACTTAGACCAACAACTGCATCGTTGAGTGGGGATGTGAAAACTAAGATGAACACATTTAAATTTCCTCCCATAGTGAACCAAGTAAGTCTTATATGTATATACCTATCCTAGATGCTAATTCAAATCTCCTATTTTATAAACGAATAAGAACCCTACTCTATTTACCCCCATATTCTATCTTCCTATTCCCCCTCCCGAGATCACAAGGTCGACAATATATGTATTCTAAGAGTTAGAATCCTCAAAATAATGATAAAAAGGGTAAAAAAAACAACCAAATATATTAAATAAACAAAACCAAATCAATACATAGCAATCGTAGTCATGTTCTTGGATTTTACCCCGAAAAGAGGGCGTTTAGCCACTAATAGACATAACCGTAATCTAAAATGATGAATGCATGATTAAATCCATTAAGAGAAAAACTAAAGAGAAATAAACCCTAATTAAAGTGTGTAGAAGCCCCTCATTTACGCTCTAGGTCGTTCAGGAGTATTTACAAAGTGTTTAAAGTCTTGTACTTATAGTTGAGGCAAATTGGACATGTGGTAATGGGGGGGGGGGCTGCTTTAAGCCCCCAGAATGATTGAAGCCCTTCTTATTTAGTCCACCTTTATAAACAGGGATCCTCCTGAATTTTCCACCTCTATAAAGGGGGATCCGCTTGCCTTAGACTTCTGGAGAAAAGGAGGCGCTGCCTCTATATCGCCTGTCCTCACTGAAATTGCCATTTTAACGTTCAACTTTGTATCAAGCCTTTCTCCCTTTATCCAAGCCTTGTAATGTTCTTTCCACGTGAATTTCCTATTGTGTTTCATAATATATCATCCAATATTAACTCACCAAGAATCCTAAATAACCAAACACCACGAGTTCAAGATCAACACAACAAAACGTCAAGAACAATAAGATAGGAGCTAGTTTCGCTCATTTGAATCTTTAACTTATTGTTTGACTCTTGGATTGTTCCAATGAAACTTCGCACACTATAAAAAATTTGTTCCACACAATATCACATATTCAAACCATTAGTAACTCATCAAACATGTTAGAATCTATCGAGATCAACTAGAATGACACCTAGCTCGTGCTAGTAAAACTAGTTTTCTCGTCTAAACTCTAAGTCATCGATTTAAGTAAAAACTTGTTTGAAAACACCTTTAAACCTTGTAATCACATACTTAAACACTTATATGATTATTTATATCATCATTAATACATAAATAATGCAAATTTTCCTCAAAGCAGGGCTAAATAAGCTAGAATAACTATACAAAAGTGCATAAATACAACCAACATCACCACCCCACACTTAATTCCTTGTTCGTCATCAAACAACTCTTTAGTATAAGCACCATAAGATGAGGTGAATCCACACTTATACTACAAGAAAGACACTCAAGATACTACTACCATGACTACACATAATGAAAAATACTATACTAAGCATGCTACATACACAATTGAAAGTTCAAGAATACTATTCCAAAACATCCTAGCCTTAAGAACTGACTGTCCAAGTTAGAAAACTCACACATATTATTCACTTAAAGACATCATATAAATCACCCGACTATCATGAAACATGTGCCCTCATGACAAGAGAATTACCCATAAACACTCACATAGATATAATTTATCACTAAATGGGTACAAGAATCAAATTGCAGTCCCTCTCACAAGGAATTCACATGTTACACAAGATGAACCATAAGCTTTCCCTTAGTGTAGTACTCAACTAATATCATAATGTTAAAGATTAAGATCAACTAGTTCTTTATGGGTTGTAATGTAGGCTAAGGGATGGGTACGAACTATTCTAGCCAGTAATAGCGACTATCTTTCCTAAGCGCTTTAATACATCACATTATACACTCAATTCACTCTTAACAACCAATTAACACCACTTTTATTTATCCCTATCTTTTGTTTTGCCCCATCTCATTAAGCTCATTTATATACACTATGACGTGAGTATTGTACAACTTATTCAATTTGAACAAAGTTTATTCTTTTCACTACTTAACTCCCAACCATAACATATAACAATTTTTAGCACCAATAGCTATTAGTTTGGGGCTTTAATTTCTCCTTTCTCCTATTTGACTTTCCAACACCTTAACTTAATTAATTTTTCACTAAAGCTCTTAGGAGATTTGGATAAAATTAAAGTCAATCAAATAAGGGGGTTAGGCTACAAATGAGGTTACAAAAGAAAAAGCTAAAGGCTCAATGGGGTTAACTGGGATTATGCCTAAGGGTAGGTAAAAAGAAGGTATAAACTTGGCCATCAAAGAAATGCTTAGATCATATCCTAAGCCACGCTCTTTATTTTATTTTCCACACACACCAGTCAAGTTCTAGACATCGCATAAAACAAGGAATATACTACAACCTCACACTTACATAGCACATTCTCAACTCAAGTAGGGTCATCATAGACTATTAATCCAACAATAACATGAATTCAACATTAAGCCAACAAGTACACGAGTCATAAACATGAGCCTAGGAGTTTCAAAAGTAGTAATTCACATAATCAACATACTTTTACAACCAAAACACTTGCATCATGCAGTCAAACATAACACCAACAAGACCATATTCCTTATTCCTAACATAAATTTTTTTAAAATTATCCCTAAAAATGGGAATTTCTCCTCACCCTAGACTTAAAAATCTACTTGTTCCGCAAAGTATACTTTTTAAAAGTAAAGATAGAAATATTCCCTGAGGCCTCTAGGCCTATCTTGTAGCATTTTTATACATAAAGAGGGTCCGGGGCCCCTACACTTAGTCTTCGCCATGCTCCTTAGCTCAGGTTGTTTCTGTGACTCAACTAAAACAAAAACAAGTGAAGTAAAAACCAAAATACCAAAAATAAAACATACTTTTACTTGGGTTGCCTCCAAAGGAACGCCTGATTTAGTGTTACAACACGACCAAATATCTGAATCATCTATATACCTTCATCCTTTTCCTCACACAAAGATGCCATTTTCTTATTTGTTTCTAACCTCTTGAGTGTGAACTCTCAATTTCAACAACTTTCTCAACTTTAGCATTTTTATGCTCATCAATTTGCAGCATGCCAGACTGTGGTATTGGAGGCTTGGGCAGCTCAATGAGAAAGTATGAAGATGTTTTTTGTGGAATAAACTTCACCACCCCACACTTATCCATTTTAATCATAGTAATCATGCACAAATCTTTATAGTGGGAAAGTATCTTGAGTGGTTTGTACACTTTAAATACCGCCTCTTCATTATCCAACCTTATTGTGAATGTGTCCTCTCTCACATCTATCAAGGCTCCTCTTTTTGCTAAGAATGGACATCCCAAGATAACTGGTACTCTTTCATCTGCCTAAAAATCTAAAACAATAAGGTCAGAAGGAATAATAAACTTAACAACATTGATGAGAACATCCTCTATGATTCCTTCAAGATGGGCTAAAGTCTGATCTGCCAATTAAAGTATCATAGTGATTGATCTCTGCTTCCTCAGGCCTAAGGTGTTAAACAAGGAGAAGGGAATCAAGTTTATATTTGACCTAAGTCACTAAGTGTGTAGGCCACCTTACTACTGGCAATTTGAATCGAGAGAGTAAAACTCCTAGGGTCTTTAAGATTTTAGGGTATTTTTTGTATCACCATATAACTACACACTTTAGTGAGTGCCACTGCCTCAACATCATACCACTAAAATTTATTAGAGATCACATCCTTCAAGTACTTAGCGTATTTGGGCATTTCCTGCAAAACATCTAAAAGAGGAAGGTTAATATGAAGCTCTTTGAATGTATCAAAGAACTTTTTGAAGCATTCATCCTCCTTTGCCTCTATATGATTCTATGGGAAAGGTAGTGGTAGTCTGTTCTACTCCCATTCAGCAATTTTTACTTTTAAGTACTCAAACTTTCTTGACTTTTCAAAACTTTTTAAGATATCTGTGGGGGTGTCAAATCAGCATCTATATCTTTAGTTTTATTTGGAGGTTCTTTATTTTGCTCCTTACCACTCCTCAAAGAGATTGTAATTACTTGTTTAGGATTTTCGGTGTCGCTTGGCAAACCACCTTGAGGGCTGGTATTTTGTACCTTTGTAAACTGACCAATTTGCAACTGTAAGATCCTTATAGATGCTTGTTATCTCTTTATATCTGCTGCCAATTATGATTGAGTAGCCATGATTTGCTTTAGCATCTCTTCCACATTGATTGTCTAAGTTGTGGCCTAATTATTCTAAACTTACTGCCACTGATACTGCTCCTAATTGTTCCATGAGGTATTTAGTGGCTGAGTTTGCCACTTTTGATTGTAGGCATTCCCATAATTTAGCCTTTAAACATTACCCACAAACATCATAGACTCAAGATTTGTAGCACACATAGCTACTGAATGCCCACTATTACCATAAACCTCATACCAACCTACAGTCTATTGAATTGTATTAACTGTGGATGCAAACTGTGTAACCCCCAACTTTATATTACTTATTTGATTTTGCAGAACAATATTTGGGCAGATGTAGAACTAAATTGGTCCACCTCCAACACACCTGCAACCTTCTTTGTAGAATATCTTGAGATCGAATGCCATTCAGGATTTCCTTTTGCAATTGGGTAAAACAAAGTATATATCTCATCATAAGTCAACTCCAACACTTGAAAACTTGTAGCTGAATTTAGAAAATTTTTCATGTTATGGTCAAGTGCCTCCACAAAAGTGTGAGCTAATACCTCATTCAACTGCTGATGATGTGGATAGTCCTGAAGAAGAGCCTTAAAGTGATCCCAAGTAAGATATAAATTATCATTTGGCTTCTATTTGAAACACACAAGTTCACTATGCAGTCTCACAGTCTTGCAAGATGGAAAGAATAAGATGAGGAATTTTTGGGCTAAGTCATCCCATGTTGTGATTGAACTTGCCAGCTCAGCATTCAACCACTTCTTCGCTTCCCCCAATAGTGAAAAGACAAATAGTATCAACCTAACATAATCAGTTGACACACCCGTAGGGATGAATGAGTCACTGATCTCCAAAAAGTTCCACATATGGACTTGTGGATCTTCATGGAAAGCCCTATAAACCATCCACTTCTGATCAAAAGTCACACCATGTTCTATTTTAGCTCAAAAATTACCTCCAATAGCTGGTTTCTAAAAAAAGGAGGTCAAATTTATCTGAAGTGGGATTGCCACTTCTCTAACTGTCCTGCGGGATGGTTGATCTTCAGCCATGAGAGTAGGATTATCTTGTACCTCTTGAAATTGTAGGATAAAAGGGAGAAGGATTTCTTCTCTCCTTTATTAATGGAAGCGTTTCTTGGTTGGGGTTGGTTCAACCAATTCCCTATCCCTTGCCATCTTACTACTATACAAACTTGTTACCTGCAAAGTCAATACCAGACCAAGAGTAAAGAACCAAAGAAATATAAAAACTAAAACTAAAATAAAAATAGTTTCCAAATTACAAGTCCAAGGCAATGGCGCCAAAAACTTGTTGTGCCCAAGCGCACACACAAGTGTACGTGGCCTCACAAGTAGTAAGCTGGCCCTTTTACAAGCCAAGTATCGATCCCACAGGGACAAGTGTTAAGCAACTATCTAATTATAGTTTTACTATTAAGATTTAATCAGTGCAAATGTGACAATCAGAGTTGTGAAAGTTATAAATTAAATGTAAAGTAAACAACGTGTAAAAGTAAAGACTTGAGAAAATAAATGGATTAAAACTTGGCTAAACCACTATGAACAATCATACTATGTTATTGAACTTTATTAGTCAAGTAACTTATCTTGGTTTTTGATTCACGAGGTTGATTTTATTATCATGGTCTCCCTACCTCTAACCACCTATCTAACTTAGACCTACAAATACATCATTGAGTGGGGATGTGGGAACTAAGCTAAACGTATTTATATTTCATCCCATAGTGAACCAATTAAGGCTTATAGGTACATCTATATCCTAGATTCTAAAACAAATACCCTATTTTATAAATGGAATAAGAACCATACTCTATTTACCCCCATATTCTAACTTTCTATTCCCCTTCTTGAGATCACAATGTCGACAATATATGTATTAGTAGGGTCGCAAATACTCAAAATAATGATAAAAAGGGTAAAAAAACCAACCAAATATGATAAACAAACAAAACCAAATCAATACATAGTAATTGTAGTCATTTTCTTGCCTTTAACCCCGGAAAGGGGGCGTTTAGCAACTAATAGACATAACTGTAATCCAAAACAATGAATACATAATTAAATCCATTAAAGAGAAAATTTAAAGAAAAATAAACCCTAATTAAAGTGTTTAGCATCCCCTACTTAATTCTCTAAGTCGTTCAATTGTATTTACAAAGTGTTTAAAGTCGTGTATTTATAGTAGATGTAAATTGGCCATGTGGGAATGAGGGGGGGGGGGGGGGCGTTGCCTACTTTAGACCCACAAAATGTTTGAGACGCCACCTAACTTAGTCCACCACTATAAAAGGGCCTCCACATGACTTATACCTCCAGAGTAAAGGGGTGTCGCCGCTATATCACCTGCCCTTACTGTAATTGCCATTTTGACGTTTAACTTTGTCTCAAGCCTTTCTCCCTTTATCCAAGACATGTGATGTTGTTTACAATTGTATTTCATATAGTTTATCATCATATATCATCCAAGATTAACTCACCAAGAATCATAAATAACCAAACATTACGAATTAGAGATCAACACAACAATACATCAAGAGCAACAAGCTAGAAGCTTAAGCTAAGAGCTAGTTTCTATTATTTTAATCTTTAACTTATTGTTTGACTCTTGGATTGTTCAAATTAAAAATTTCACACTATAAAAAAGTGTATACACAAAATATCACATATTCAAACCATTAGGAACTCATCATACCTTCTATAATCCATCTACATCAACTAGAATAACAACAAACTCCAACTAGTATAACTAGTTTTCTCGTCAAGACTCTAAGTGATCGATTTAAGCACAAAATTGTTTGAAAACACCTTTAAACCTTTTAATCACACACTTAAACACTTATATGCTCATTTATATCATTATTAACATATAAATCAAATGAATTATCCTCAAAACAGGGCAAAATAAGCTAGAATAACAACACTAAAGTGCATAAATACACCCAACATCAAAGAACAACATATCAGATACAATGGTGTTGAAGAAATGCTTCAAAAATATTTTGGAACGGGAAACTACATTGGAGGAGGACCTGCATGAATTGTATCAATCAAATGAGGCATTAAAAAGGGAAATGTAAAAGATTGAAGAAATGGGCAAGGAGGGCGATCTTGCAAGTACCATGAATATACCTATTCTTTAAATTGATCTTGAAATTGAGGATTCATCAGTGATTTTCCAACCAACTAAAAATAATATAGTTGAAGATGCCAAAATCGAGGAAATAGTGCTAGAGTAAAGAGAAGAAGCCAAGAAAACCTTATATGAAAACTCTAGTCCATTTCGGGGTGAGGATACTAATAGGGATGCAATTCCAAAATTAAGGGATAGAACCGATTCAAACTATTTTTCAATATTGTGATTAGTGGATGTGATGAGAGTCCACCCACCTACACAAATATAGATTTTGGAGAGAAGGATCCTATTCCTATAGTTTGAAGTTTGACATTCCAAAAAGGCACATAAGAACCCCACACTCAAAGGCCAATGAGTGAAACTTTCGATGTTCAACTAGTGGCCCATTGATATTCCCACCATTACCCATGGAGATGAATCAGAAATTTGATGTTAAATTGGGTAAAAGGTTCAAGTATTCAAAGTAGTGAGATAGAAATAATATCTCTATGTCCTCATTTCTAACACATTTTATCTTGGAAGATTTGAATCTTTTGTCCCTATGCCGCTCAATACATAGTGAGCAAAAGTTGGGATGGAGATTCAAATGCTAAGTGGAAACACAAATGATTGTTGGAGAGCTGTCTTTCCACAAAAGATGGGAAGCAATGCGACATGCCACGAAAATGGCATATATCCTTTTATTCTGTATGATAGAATAGTTTTATTTTTGTTTATTCATAATCCATGAAATTGTGGTACTATTTGGACCGTATATAATGAATTAAAAAAATGTGGGATGTTTACATGGTGGACTGAACAGGGGAAAACAGAGGTGCAGAAATACCCTTTGTTTCCGTAATCATGGCCCAACAGAACTCTAACCGTGATCACGATTCGATCATATTTAAAAGACCATCAGTCTTACATTTCTCCCATACTTTCCCACTAATTTCTCTCTCAAATTGCAACTGTTTGTGGCTATATTTTGAACATCTCAAAGGCATCTTTGCATCCATCGGCATCACTAGTCTAGTAAGTACTTTTAGCCCATGTTTTTAATTATTATGAGTAGGCCTTAGGGTGCATGAACTAGGTGGGAATAATATTGAGTTTTTCATTACTAAATGATGGATAAAGCATGTTTGTGCATTAATTAGCTGTTAGATATGGTGTGCACATATGTGGGGAAGTCTTGAGTACCCAAAATTAAGTGGAATTAAGTAATATATTGGGTGCACACCAAATGGCCGATCAATTTCCCGAACGAGTTAATAATTAGTTATTTCGCATTATGGGGGAGTAATTGGACTCTTAGAATACATGTTTCATGTTACTAATAGTTGATTCTTAGTTTGGAACATATTTTGCCCTAAAAATGGATTTTTAACTCAACTTTTAGGTCACAGGTACTGCAATTATAGCCATCGCGATCACGATCGCAACACACGCGATCATGATCGCAACACACATGATCACGATCTTGTAGCTACGATCACAACAACTATAATTATGGAAGAGCTTTCGTGGTCTCTATAACTGAGACTAATATCAACCTAGGCCAAAATTTCCTGCAGTTAAAGTTTTTGTTCAAACACCACCATGTACCTATCCCATGAAATTTGGTGGATAATATGGTGTATTATAATCATGAAAATGTTGATGAGGAATTATTTTGCATTGTCCTCATGTTTTACAGGTTTCCATCATGGAGAACTTTGACTAAATCCTATTTATGACTCCCAAATATCACAACCAATATTACAATGAGTTCCTAAGGACTAAGCTTTTTCTGGAAAGGAGTATATGCTTGGAGAGAGTGTCGAAAAAGCTTTCAACATTTCATGGTAGACTCATGCCATCGGATGGAGATATTTTACCTTAGATACTTGTAGGGAAAATGATCAGTAGGTGTGAGAATTCTATGCTAATCTTAGTATAGTGTCGTTTATAAACTCTGTTATAAGATTTAGGTGGATACGTATTTTGGAGAAAAGTGAATCAATGATCTATATAAGCTGCAAGATGCATACATGACTGCTTTTAATGCCAATGGCTATGATCTAGGCATCTAGATTGTAGAGAAGCTATGCCCGGGCAAGGAGGTTCTGTGGGTGGCAACAGAAAGAGACATCTCTATAAATGAATTCATAGCTGAGGCTCAGATATGGCTGAACATCATTTGTATTTGGATATCTCCTTGCATGGATATGACTATAGCTACAGATATGCATGCCCGCATGGTTTCCTGCATACTGGACAATATTTCTCTGAATATTGGTCCTCTGGTGATATCTGATATGAAGTTCTATAGGATCTATGGTGGTACACATCTCTTATTCCCTTCTCTTTTTACTTAGATATACAGAAGTGTAGGGGTAGTAGAATACCCAGATGACACTTGGGTAATCGTTGGAAGCCCTATTTACCCACTCAAGATCTAGGGTAAGGGTGCACCTGGTAAGATAAAAAAGAGAAAGATCGATGTGGGCAAATCGACAGTTGAGGAATTAGAGCCATGTGGACCATCTAATGCTAGGCCACTAAAAGATATTGGTGTTGATATTAGGGTCATCAAGGATCTGGTATTAGGATTGCCTCAGGGGCTGGAAGAGCTCTCCACCAGGCACCATTCTTATGTCTGTCACTCAAATTATGAGAAGTATCAGGAGGAGCAACAGAAGTAGAGAGCCACTGTTGTTAGGTTTGATAGGGAATATTCAACATTGGCAGAGTCTCGCATAAAACTTTAATACTTTCATGAGAAGATAAATAAAAGGGAGAAGAATAGAGATAAGTTCTTCAGCAAGATCTGAAGGGGTGAAGGGCCTGTAGAAGGTCCTGAAACCCCGTAATAGACTACTTTTTCCCAGAGTGGAGAGTGATGATGAGTTCCCAACTGAGTGATCAGAAACTGATACTGACGGTGATGGTACAGAGTCATCAGGAGAGAGCAGCTCTTGATGCAGGTTTTAGGAGGACCATTTTCTCTTTACTGTGCTACATTCATTATCCAGTGAGGACTCTACTTGCCTTTCAATTGGGGGTATTTGCCTTGGATTTGTATTATTTAGATATTTTTGAATGTTTGGATTGTTGTTTTTTGAGGTTTCTTTTGATGAAGTTCTGGATGATTTTTATTTTCTATTTCTGCATGGCTATATTTGGGCACTCTGATGGTGCCCATGTTTCATGAATTAGTTATTTGGTTTGATTTTGGATTTTCTATTTTACTTTATGTGTATTTTAGTTATGATGATATTCGACAATATTTTCTCTATATTAGATTGAGTGATGACATTCTTAAGGTAAAAACATAGTGTTTGGGTTTTGAGCCATGGATGCAGGGGAAGACTAAGTACCTATGGCATCGAGGTCACAAATGCAAGGAAAATTTGATTACCTGTGTCATTTCAAATTTGGAATCATATTCATACCTATGGAGAAAACTAAGTAGCCTTATGGTTAGTTTGCTTGTATAAAAGCCATAATGTGAGACAAAGGCTTGGGTTGTTTCCATGGGTAGTAGATTATGCGTGGTGAAAATGCAAAACAAACACATCCCTCCATCTAAAACTTTTTAAAAATTAAGGGCATGGACATGCACAACTTTGTACAAATAATTTTTCTCTTTGTGTGACTCCAAAAATTTTGGCTTGTGAAAATTAATAGATGTTCTATTTTTGTCTCAAGAGGGAAGGACAATTGAGCCCCCTTAGTGAATTTGCATGCCATGTGGGCTGAGCTTATTTTCTCAAATCTCATGTGTACTTTTACCATCTAGAACTTGCCCCATTAGACTCTTAAGGCTAATTTTTATTATACTTGATTGGTGAAATGATCTTAGGCCATCTTTGTGACATTGGAAGTCCACTTTAGCCTAAAAAACCTACCCTTGTATAGATGTTCTCCCTAGTCACCAACTTTGGGCCTTTATACATTTCTTTGGCAAACCCATTGCAAGTCGTAAGCCTTTCAATTCATATCCCTCTTTTAAACCCTACCCTCCTTGAACTTAAAATTGCAACTTGAAGCAAAAAGCCTAAGTTGGGGGTGATGATGATTGGAAGAGGTAATTTTGGGAAATAAAGTTATAAGAGAGTGCCTATGGGCTTAATCATTGAGAATAATTGAAAAATAAAAAGAAAGGATCCAACAAAGGGTGCAAGAAAAGAAAATGAAAATAAAATGAGTGAACCAAGATATAAATGTAGGAATGTGTAAAAAGTGAAAACAAGAAGAAGTGGCCCATGATAAAAAAATAGTATGATGTAGATGTTCAAAGAGGTATAGCCTTTTTGTTCCAATATAATATCCTATCGTACCCAAACCTGAGTTACAAGCTCAAAAATCCCTTTATGATTTTGAACCAAGTATTTTCATTTTAGTTGCAATTGAAAATAGGGTCAAGCCTATGTCATGATACTTGTTAACATTGGTAGTTCTTGAAAAAGAGAAAGTTTTGAACTCTAATTCCTTGTTGGATATTTGATAACTTAGTGTGTGGAATTATCCTTCTTGTGAGGAGTCATATAACCAAGTTAAGGTGGGTGATTTTGTCATCTCCTAAAAAATAAGGCAAAAGGAGTATGTTATTATTGAGGTCAAAGTCGAGTCACTTCTAGAGTATCAGTGATTATTGTATGGTTTCTCTTTGAAGTATATTTCATCCTTGGATATTGCATTTATGTTGAGGGGTGTCGGGAGAATAACTTTGCCTATGTTTGAAAAGATGCTTATGGTAGTAAGTAAGCTTGAAGTCATTGTGATCATTGGATCATTAAATTTGGGCATAAATATGCATTGTCTCATGGTAAGAGGCAGTAATCCTTGAGGATAAAGAAAGCTTTAAGTTGGGGGTGTTGATGTGTGGTAAATTTACCACTTATTTGCACTCAACATTCGTACAAATTACCATGATTTAAATGTGTAAATGAGACATATGTGTGATTAAATGCACTAATATCCACATTTTCCAGGCATATAAGTAATGAGATGGAAGGATGCGGACTTGAATGAAAAAGGACAAAAAGAGAGAAAAGAAGTGAAGATGGAAGACCTGAAGCAGAAACGGGCCTCAGTTACCGCAATTGCTGTTTGAGGGCCGTGATCGTGGCCAATCAAGACTTCTATATATCTTTCCTGGAATAATAAAAGTAATTGTCATGACCTAAAAACCCAAAATAAGAACCTCTAAATGCCTGTCCTAAAATATGGCTGCCCTAGCCACTCTACCTAGAATGATCTCCATCGGAAGTTTGTAATACAAACTGAACTAGTCTCTACTAGGATAATAATGATGTCATATACCTAATAAGCCTCTACCAAGATGATTTTCATGTCCTAATTTATGATTTATGATGGCACATTCGTTAACCCAATAATAGGTATGGCAAATCGTTGCCCAAAGCTATAAATAAAGGGCCAATTTGGTGAAAAATGACATAAATGCCAAAACTTTACAAATAAACACTTGCAACACTGAAATAGGTAATGATAATAATAATAAAGACATATAAGATAACTATAACATCTCATGACTTTTACAACCCAATTTATGAGTCATGATGATACCTACTTTATCTTACCAGTAGGTAAGACAAACCATAACTAGAGATATAAGCATTGGGCTAATGTGGTTAAAAATGGCCTAAAAGCTGGAAATCAACAATTAAAGATTTGTAATAACAATATGATAGTAATGATAGTATGAAATATAGATAAAGCATCAACAACAATCCCATAACCTAGTAGTGTCGGTAAAAGAGCTACTACAAAAGGAACATAAGTATTGAATATTCAAATACAATCTTTCTCAGAAAATCAAAGACTAAATAGTGATAATAGAAGGAAAAATG
>NC_061119.1:72973051-72998955 GCF_002878395.1 Capsicum annuum | reverse complement strand
TTTCTCAGAAAATCAAAGACTAAATAGTGATAATAGAAGGAAAAATGGCAAATATGACTATTAGAGCTCACCCTATCTCTAGAATTAGCAGCAACTACTAGTACTCAGATTTACACCAAAAAGGTATAGAAGAGTAGTATGAGTACCAAACCATGGGTACTAAGTAGGCATCATCATCTAACTGAGCTAAATCATTAAATAAATATGATAAAGATGCAAAATAATTAAGCTAAGTCAAGGTAAAAGGAAAAACCTAGAAATAAGCTCCACTACTGAAAATAAATAACCGAAACATACATAAATATGAAATAAAACATAATTAATACTACAAGACTGACCCTCATAAGCCAGTAAGTTCAAAAAAAATAAATAACCCAAAATGGGTCCCCATAAGCATAGAGGGTGCAAACAAGGCAAGTAAATGACCAAAGATCCATACCTTTACCAAATAACAACAATAACTATACAACCATCCATATCGTATCATATCATAAATAAACTCTCAATGATGGACTTAAATCAGAAATAAATATCATCAACCTCATAATATCATTTGATGGATTTGAACCAAAACTCATATCATAACATATCATCATCAATCATCAGACTTAAACTAAAATGCAATATCAATAAACCATTGGGTTTTGCTTAGAATTAGCACCAACTCCCATATACCAAACTAACATAATTATTAAGTATCTAATCTTCTAAAAGTCCTAAAATAAACCTTTTGAAGTGTATAACAAGCGTATAGAAGTATACAAGAGCTAACATAAATCTTGGCCTATGGTGTGTAGAAGGGACGCACTTCTAATCCTCGAAATCCACTCTAAGGAAAATTCTAACACGGACTAGGCTATGGAATATAAATTCACTTCAATATGTTATGTTAACTACAATTAGACCTAAGATACCAATTCTACCTAAATTATTAGCAACAAAGTCAATTATGTCTAATTTATGGTTCCAAGATATCCTAAATAGTCCAAATAATCCAAATATGGTCAATCATATTTCCAATACCTAAATTCTGTCCCATATCTCATAATTATAATATGAAATAGCTCAATGTAAAAAGAAGATAAACCTAGCCTACCTGGATGCCAAAGAAAAGCATGAAGAATTAGGCAAACCATTAATTTCCCTTTTCAAGAAGCTTTCGTAAGATGCCATGCTATTAAAATCATAATATACTCATCAAAATTATAACAATGATATTCATATTTCACTATTGTACTTTGAGTTCAAACTTACATAAAAATCCCAGGTGGGACCCATTTGTGAAATCATACTTTCAAAATCGACACAATGTCCCTCTATGCTCAAGGAATATTTACCCTAAAACAAATGGGTAAATGGCAAGATCTAATGGTGATACAATCAAATAACCAATATTCTAGGGATTTAGGAAAGGGATAAAGGATTAAATCATGAAATTGATGGAAACTTACCACAAATTTGGAGAAAAAATGTGTTACTCGAGCTTATGAATATCAAAAAATTATCCACTAATTGTTCTTCAAAGTTTTCACATTTTGTAGGGTTTCACATTCTTGGAAATGGGTGAAAAATTAGGGAGATGGATATTCCCAAGACTACTTTCTGGACCCAGTATGGCTATTATGAGTTTTTTGTTATGTCATTCGAGTTGATTAATGCTCCAAATACTTTTATGTATCTTATAAATCGACTGTTCAGAAAGTTTCTAGATTTATTTTTTATAGTCTTTATTGATGACATCTTGGTGTACTCTGAAAGGGAGGAGGATCATGAAAATCACCTCTAAATTATACTGCAGACTCTTATGGACAAAAAATTATATGTGAAATTTTCTAAGTGTGAATTTTTGCAAGTGATGTAATCTTTCTTGGGCATGTTGTTTCCAACGAAGGGATCAAGGTGGATGCACAAAAAGTTGAGGCAGTTAACAAATGGCCTAGATCCATGAATCCAATCGACATTAGGATCTTCTTGGGCTTGGTTCGGTACTATAGGATGTTCGTTGATAGTTTCTTTTCTATTACTGCTCAGTTGACAAAGCTAACCCAGAAAAATATTATTTTTTGGTGGCCCGATTCATATGAAGGTAGTTTTGATAAGTTTAAAGATAAGTTGACTTTTTTGCCTATTTTGGCCCTACCTGAGGGTACTAATGGGTTTTTACCGTATTGTGATGCGTCCTGCATGGGACTGGGTTATGTATTGATGTAGCATGGTAATGTTGTGTCCTATGCTTCCAGGTATCTTAAGTTTCATAAGAGGAATTGCCTGACTCACCATTTAAAGTTGGCATCTGAAGTCTTTACTCTAAATATTTGGTGCCATTATGTTTATAGAATGCACGTGGATATTTATTCTAATCATAAGAGCTTGCATTATATGTTTATGCAAAAAGAATTGAATCTCAGGATAAGTTAGAGGATCGAATTGCTTAAGGATTATGATATAAGTTTTCACTACCACCTAGGTAAAACTAATGTTATTGCTGATGCTCTTAGTAGATTGTCTATGGGGGGCTTATCCCATGTTCATGAAGATAAAAAAGAATTAGTGCGCGACATTCATAGACTGGCTAATTTAAGAGTTCACCTTTTGGACTTCGAGGATAGTGGAGTGTTCATTCAATAGGTGGTTAAATTATCTCTTCGCATTGAGGTTAAAGAAAAATAGGTTTTGGATCCCATACTCATGCAAATTAAGGATGATGTGCATTACCTATAGGTTATGACTTTCAAGATTGGGGGAGATATCATCTTGAGGTATCAAGGAAGAGTATATGTTCCTGATATTGATGGGCTGTGGGAAATGATTTTGACTAAGCCTCATGAGTCTAGATATGCAGTTTATCTGGGTTCGACTAAGATGTATCATGAATTAAAGGAAATCTACTGGTACAATAATATGAAGAGGGATGTGGCAAACTTGGTGGCTAAGTGTATGGTTTGTTAGAAAGCCAAGGTTGAGTATTTGAGGCCTAGTGGCATGTCTCAAGATATTGAGTTGCCCATGTGGAAGTGGGAGATGATCAATATGGATACCAATATTGGTTTTCCACGGTCTCACAATCAATATGATTCTATTTAGGCCATAGTGGATAGAATGACTTAAGTCTACTCACTTCTTGCCTCTGAGGACTAACTACTCAGAAGAGCATTATGCTAGATTATTCATTAAGGAGATAGCTAAGTTTCATGGGCCATCGGTGTCCATCATTTTGGACCGAGGTAAACCGTTTTTTTCTCACTTTTAGTATTCATTTCAGAAAGGTTTGGGTACTTAGGTGAACCATAACACCACTTTCTATACCAAATGGATGGATAAGCATAGCGTACTATTCATACTTTGGAGGATATTCTAAGGGCCTGTATGATTGATTTTAAGGGAATTTGGGTTGACCATTTTCCCCTTATTGAGTTTTCTTACAACAACAATATTATTCAAGACTCCAAATGGTCCTTTTTGAGGCTCTTTATGGTAGAAGGTGCAGGTCTCCTATTGGATGGTTTGAGGTGGGTAAGACTATTTTATTTTGCCCTGACTTGTTTCACCAAGCCATGGAGAAGGTAAAAGTGATTAGATAAAGTCATAAGAGTGCCCAAAGTTGCCAAAAGTCTTATACGAATATGAGGAGGAGGGAGCTAGACTTTAAGTTTAGTGATTGGGTGTTTCTGAAGGTTTCCCCTATGAAAAGAGTTATCATATTTGGGAAGAAGTGGAAGATCAATCCCCGTTACATTGGTCTGTATCAGGTTGTGAGGATGATCAGGCATGTAGCTTATTGCAACACCCCAAGAACCTATCCCGAGACGTCACATGGTGCTCAAGGCCACACGTGGCCTCAAGCTAACCCTCTAAACTTGTCATCACTTTCAAAACTTATTATAGAGCAAATAATGCTAAGATAAAAAGGAATAACCATGTCATGAACATACTAAAACATGAAATAATACTTCCCTGTCCAAACAAAATACTGGAATCTCTATACACGCTGGTACACTAGTCTGACAAAGCCTTTACTGCATAGTACTGAGGAGCCATTGGGACAGATCCCCAACTGAATTGTACTGAACTGAAAGTAAACAAACATCTATTAATAAGACAAAATTAGAGACACAGGTCCTCGAACCATGAGGACTCACCAACTGCAAAAGTGTAGAGAAAGGTACTCTAACATCACTGCCGCTGCTGAGACTGAGCACCTGAACCTATATCACAAGGAGATATAGAATACAAAAGAGTATGTGGGTTAATACTTGGGAATGTACTGAGTATGCATGGGTGGATGCAATATTTAAATAATATCATAAATGTAGATGAAAATCATGCATTCTGACCATAATAATTCTCTTCTCTTGAATTATCTGAAATAGTTTTCTCATAAATCATCAGTAGTAATACATGCTTCATAAATCTCGAAAATCATTTATCTCAACTAAAACTCTTAAACTCATGACTTAGAGTTACTCGGTAATTCAAGAAACTTAAATCATTATGGACATGGGAGTTTCTTATGACCGACATGACTACAACAAATGAGCCATATGGAGTCCAACATTTTTCCCTCCTAAGGAGAGAACCCCACATTGTCAGGGGTTTTGTACTCTTGCCAGGGATTACAACCTCAATCTCAATATCACAATCTCATACTCGGCCATTGGCCCACAATCATCAACATCAATCCGACAATGACACGTAGTTCTAGAAAAATACCATATTTCCTGCTCGGTGCTAAATACTCCTCGCAGACTCAGCTTAGAATGCATTAGGAAATCAACCTCAATCAATATCAACTCATGGGTCTATCATAAAGACCAAAACATAAATATATTCATTTGTAAATCATAAACATCTTGTGGATTCCTAACTCGACTCAACTCAACTCAACACAATCTTTCTCAGCATCAAATACTTTATTTATCAAGTCATTTCAAATATCAAAAGCTTCATGGAAATATCACAAGACTCATTCTTGACTCTCAAGTTCACATATCAATATACATTCATTAGTTAAATTTCTCATGGAAGGGCATAACTCATAACACTTGTCTTAAATCTTTCAAAAATCATAAATTCATATTAAGAATGTTCAACTCATGGCACTTGAGTTAAATTGCTTAGAAATCATCAATACATAATGATAATATACAACTCATGGAATAAACCCTTAATTTAGGAAACATGATGGTGAAATAATCATAAATATCAAACTTATTCAACTCAAATCTCATAAATCATAATTAAAGAAATTTGGGTGTAAACCTACTTGCAAAATCATGTAAATCAGTAGTAGAAGTTAAAAATTTATGCATAAGAACGAAAGGTGTGTTCTTGTTGAAAATCCACATACCTTGGATTTTGATTTTGAAGATGTAGAAACTTGTTTGAAACTTCTTTCTCCCACTTTTATATCAATACCATGTTGCCTTTGAATTGAGGGACTTAGTTCTTGAACAACTTGAAGAAATTTATGGGAGATTTCTTGAATATCTTGGAGATGATTTGATTTTTGGGTTTGGAAGAAACCCTATGTTTCTATAAATTCTTGAAAGAAAAATGGAGAGAAATGGAGAGAAAATGATATTTTATTCTCTACATAGATATATGTATAACTCCACAAAGAGCGGAAATGATCAAGATACCCTTTTGGAAAATGCTGAAATTTGCTGATCGGGGCCTCTGACGGTCTATCTGAAGGTCCTTCAGATTAGCTGATGGTCCACCAGGTCATTCGTTACTCAAGTGTCAAAGATGGAAGCTCTAGCTCGGAGTGATGGTCAAAGTGACGGTCCATCAGAGGGACTGACGGTCCACCATATCGTCCGTCAGTCGGGGATCAGGAATGGGACATTCTGCCTCGATATGATGGACATCTTGACGGTCCATCAACTTTGTGACGGTCCACCACCTTGACCATCATACGACATCCCAAAATGGGAGCTACTGCCTTGGCTTGACGGGACGCTTGACGGTCCACCAAGGACCTGACGGTCCACTAGGTTGACCATCAAACCTGGGTGATCCGATAGCATTCAGTAAAACGACCATAACTTACTCATCCAATGTCAGATTTTGATAAAATTGGTATCAATGGAAATATTATTCAATGATCTACATGAAAAAAGTGTAAATTAGAGAAATACAACATGGTTTAAACATCAATCACCTTGGAAGTCGTACATATTCATTAAAAAAGACAGATTTAGGCTTAAGAAATGATTAGGGTATTAAACTTATAAGTTAGATTTGGTAGTGATATTGGCTTTAATTCAAACTATTTTCCATATGTCTATCATGAAGAAGTGTTCAGGTGATCCTTGTTTGATAGTTCCTGTGGAGGTGTTGGTGTTATATATTCATTTTCTTATGAAGAGGTCCCAGTGGAGATATTAGAGAGAAAAGTTCATACATTAAGGACCAAGGATGTAGCGTCGGTAAAGGTCCTTTGGAGAAATAAAAAGATGGAGGAAGCTATACAGGAATCTGAAGAAGACATGAAAGCCAAGTACCCGTTCTTGTTTTTAGTATGGATGAAACTTCTTAAGTTATGAGTTTTGTTTCCCTCTTATAGCCTTTTTAATTTGTCCTTGGATTTTGTTTTCATTCTTTCTTTTTTTTTATCATACTAACGGTTCCCTAACTTCTAATTTAGGGATGAATGATCCAACTAGGGAGGGGGATAGTGTAATACCCCAAGTTCTTGAGCACTAGACCCTCAATGAGATAAATAGTTGGATTAGCTTTCCAAATCCACTAGTATCTCGTTAATCCAAGATTGAGGTAAAAATTTATGGAAACATTATTGTGGTGATGTAAAACTTCTAGTAACAATGGCTCTGAGGATAACTCATTATCAAACATAACGAGTTGTCAGGAGGACTCGTTGGTACGATGGTGAGGAAGCCTACATTTTGGTCCCTTAACAATGAGTATAGGGTATGACTCATTGTGAGACACAATGAATCATTATTAGAGACCCCATAATAGTGAAGAACTAGATTGTCAATCCTCAAGTAATGACTCTAGACCATGACTCATGGTCAAACCACATTAGTCGTTACCCAAATCATGATAACTCTTTCATGACTTTTCCTGTACGTTTTAATTAGGGTCTTTTTGGTATTATCCTCCCTCCAAACTCTTTTCCATGACTAGAAACACCCAAATGACCCCTATTCCATTAGTTATCAAAATCAAACTTTAATTTTTCATCTTTAACTCACAAGGCTAGAGATATTAGGTTTCTACAAGGAATTCAATGTTCTTGATTGAAACTTTGAATTCTCTTCAATTTCTTCTATACAACAAACTTGTTTCTCATCCCTAACTTATACTTTTACATTGTGACACTTATTTACTTAATAATCATATGTTTTGAATGATGGGTTTTAAACGTGGGTTAAGTATTTTTGGTGGTTAACACTTGAATTGCGTATTCCTTGTTTTAATGGGGTATTCATGCTTAAATTGATGAATTTTGGAATTGAATGGATGCACTAACACACTTTTTGAAAATTGGTGATTTGGGTTTTATAAAATGGATGATGTTTGGCATGGTAATGGAGTTAAATCCAACCCACCTAGTAAACTTGATCTTAAATTTGGATATTTGCATGATTTAGCTTATCATTTGTAACTATTGCATTGTATAAAAAGATAAGTGGATAAAAATGGTTTTGGGAGACCTTAGTGCTCATTGTTTTGGATTTAAATAGAACTTGGGAGTCTTGATGTCACCAATGCTACACATCCAAATAAGGATAAAGAGTCCGAACAAAAATATAATAACCCAAAAAGGATGGGTTCGAATCCCAAAAGAATATGTGAAATTATATCACTCATTTGCTGGAATCAAAGGGCAGGTCAAAAAGTAAATGGGGGATTTGCGGTTGTAACCAGTAGCCAAACTCAAGATCTTGGGTTGTAAATAGTCAGAGATGAAGTCTAGGATTGTGTTCCCCTGGATTCTAACTTAGTAGGCTTTTCTTGCTCTATCCAACTATCAAACTACTGCGTATGTAGAATCTTGTAAGTTAGGTATCACTAACTATATCTCAGAACCATTTGGAGAATTTCACTCATCTCCTCTCGATATCAAAGCGTCTCCTTACTAAAACTTACCTTGGACCCCATTTTAAACTATCTCCTCTCAGTCCCAAGTTAATTAGAAGTAAGTTAATCCTCTTAAGTAGATAATACATGTAAGCTTATTTCAGTAATTAACCCCAAATCACTGTTGTGATCTCCTTTTCCCAATCCCTACCTTCCACTCAGGTTCGTAGTACAATAGGCTAGATCCTAAGGTTTGCAATACTTAATAAATAAATAAACTCAAATAAAACCACAATGCATACAAAAACAATAATCTAGAAGGATTGAAAATGTCCCTTATTTCGTTATTTAGCTAGGGTTCCCAAAACCCTAGCTAAGGGAATTAGCCACTCACCAAAGTGAAACAATCAAAGGAATTCATAATTGAAAAAATTAAAATAATATGACAATAATCAATGAATAAAACCTAAAGTAGCAAGGTCTTCTTTTCTTTGACACCTACCGTGTAAACTTGATCTTAAATTTAGATATTTGCATGATTCAAATTATCTTTTGAAAACATTGCATTACATAAAAGGGTAAGTGCATAGAAATGGTTTTGGAATGCCTTAGTGGTCATGGTTTTTGATTTTAAATGGAACTTGGGAGTCTAAAGGTGAAATAGCTGGTTTGGAATAATTGAATTAGCTTGCAAGCATATTGGTATGACGATACCATATTGGAAAATACCTTAATAGAGACTCCTTGGTTAATGGTTGAGTTCATTTGTAAAATGTGTTAATTTGTGGTTAAAGTGAATTTTGTATCTTACCTTGAAGGTGTAGTCTCGAGGGGATCAACAATGGAAACCACATTGCCTGATGTGGGGATCTATGTAATCGTGTGCTTGATGCACACTTTATATTTTTGATAGATATCATCGTGATGTCTATAGCCTTTACTTGGTTTCCTCAGTAGATGCGACTAACACACACTGGGGCCCTTTAGGTGGGGGAGTCTGACCCATATACACCATGGGTGCTTTTAGGACAGAGCGAGTTACATTGTTCAGGTTAATAATTTAAATGTTATGACTATACCGACATCCTATTTATGTATATATATATAAATATTGTGCATGTGGTTTCAACTAATCTCGATAAGTGCACTACTTTATCCATTTTGCTCGAGTACTTGCCAATTCTCTACCACTAACCATCCCCGAACGTTGTATCATTTCATAATATAGATTTAGAGGACTTTTCTATCACTCATATGCAATGTTTGGTGGTGTGATTCGTCAGTTGAGTTGTTGTGAATTGGTGAGCCTCCGTATTATGAAAATTCCTGCAATTTTATTAGGTTTCATTTTATATTTTGGGAATTATAAATTACTTTTTATCATAGTTGGGGGCATGACTCGAATTAGTTTTGTATTCTTGTTTTAGAGGCTTTGTGGACAAGTATTGGGTTGGTTGTTTGTTTTATTTCTTGGAATTATCACTTGGTTTATTTATCCTTCTTATTGCTCTTTTGGTTGACTTTTGCTTTTTATATTTATGGTGCTGTTGAGGCAAGTCTAATGGTGGGCTTGAGATTACCTATCACAGCTAGGCTTGGATTTAGGTTGTGATAGTAATCCACACCATGAGTCTTTTCTAGGTGGACCAAATTAGGGAACCTATCCTCACAAGCAATCAAGAACTCATATGCATCCTCTCTTGGTGCACCAGAAAACATAGACGAAACCAATCTAAGAAATCTACCTAATATCTTCTACTCCTCAACAGACGTATAAGGTTGGGCAACTATCGACTAAGCAACCACTAGCGTAGGAGAAACCTCAACTTTGGGAGTCGTATCTATAGGTTGCACCTCCAAATTAATACTACTCTAATCCATTGACTGTGCACCATCAAATGGTGCATGACTATGCAATTTTGAAAGATGAACCAAAGTAACTCTAAGCACTAAAGAGGAGATAAACCTCTGGTCCCTAGCCCACCCTAGCTGTGGCGGAAGAATCTCTGGTTCAGGAGCAAAAATAGAGTTTGGTGGAGTCCCTCTAAGGGGACACATCTATAGGATAACCACATATTCTAGGTCATCCACGAAAAGAAATAGGATCCCTAGGATCGATCTCGAGACCCTTATCTTGTATAGCAGTAACACATGTCCAAGCCATCTGCGAAATAGTGAAATCAAAGGAACTTTGTAGAAACTAACCCAGATTATTAGCATAAAATGACTGAAAGAAGTGAATAGATCCTAAGAATGTCTTACAACCTCTCAAAGATAAGAAATAAATGTCATTGTTCTCATCCGCAGGACTTTACTAGAGACTTGCTCTTGTACCAACAATATTGGTGAACCTACGCTCTGGTACAAATTTGTCACAACCCTATTTATAAGTCATGATGACACCTACTTTATCCTTCATGTAGGTAAGCCAAACTGTAGCCTATTGCTATAAACAATGGGCTTATTCATAACATCCAAACAACACCTCCTATTAGATGATGATACAATCACTGTCAAAATATAGTAATCCAATAGAGGTTGGGGTCAAATCCTAAGGGAACACATGGCTTTGTAGATCTCAGCAGTTGTAGTCAATTGGAAGAACAAGAAAAGTAAATAGGGGTTTTGATGTAGTAATCTCGAGGTGTTAACTGTACTAACTTTGGTTTTAATTAGTGTAGGTAAACACTAGGATTGTGTTCCCCCTGGCTTCTCCACTCCGTAGGCTAATCACGATTCACTGAACTAACCTAATACTTTGCATACAGAATCGAGAATTTATGTACCTTTAACAGTCTTTTAGATGAGTAGAAGGATTTCACCTTTTACCTTTACTAACCCTTTTTTTTGATCCCAATTAACTATTACCTTTTGAGTCTCTAGTTATTAGATAAAACCAAACAATCTTAATAATATAGAACATGGAAGTATGGATCGATAGTTAAAATCCAAATACTATTGTCTTTATCTTTCCTAAGTCATTGCTTCTCTTTTGGAGTAAGCATTAATATCCAGGCGGGATCCTAATGCATGCACCCATTTTGAAAACTATCATAACGAAGGAGAAGCAATATATGCAAGGGTATTAGTTCAGAACAATAAAAGCACTTCCCCTACTTCGTCAATCCTCTAGGATTTTCACAACCCTAGCTATGGGTTTTAGTCACTCATGATTGTGAAGAAATCAATAACATTCATGTTTGAAATCATAGATGAAATCGCAATGATAAGAAGAAATAAAACCCACAACCATAACTGAATTAATGAACCAATGTCAATAAATTAAATCCCAAGATCAAAATTGGATCTTGGAATCAAAAGACATTTATGAATGTTAAAAGTGCATAACTCTGAAAAAAAAGTACATAATGGGTATTTATTGTACAAGAGGAAACTTTAAAGCCAATGTCCAAATAAAATAGGAGAAAATTGAGTCGGTGGCCACTTTCTCTCTATACTTGTAGTCTGGTATCGAATGCAGGTAGTACCTATAGTACTGACACTAGGTGCAAGTACAAACCATAGGTATCAGGAGCAAAAATCTTGCAAGTTTAGCTCTCCAGATTTTGGACTTCTGGTACTTGGTTTCATACATGCGGTCCGCAGGTCCTACATGCGACCACATGTTGACTTGGTAAGTGCTGAGAGTCATCTTTTCTTCTCTACTTCTATTTTTGAACAAGCTTTGATCACAAACAAGCTGGAAAACATCACACATATCCATAACTGCTCAAAAAATGGCCAAAAACAACTTTTTTTCACCTTTTTCACAAACTTATCATCCAAAACATAATTTCCTGAAAAACATACCCAAAAGACATCATATCTAACAAAATAGCCTAAAAAATTGCATCTTTTCCTCATTTTAAGTGTCGAAAATGCTATTTCTATAGAACATCAACACCCTTAACTTATAACATTTGCAGTTCCTTAGTCAACAAAATACAACAAAAGTAAAATGACTCTTAACAAGGAGAAACTAAGCTATTCAAGGCAGTCAGTCAACAGGTAAAGATCAAAACACCACATCCCCTTCTAATCTTATTTTTTCAAAATCAACAGTGTATGAACACAAAGCACAACAATGTGGCACAATGGGATCAAGGTATGGAAATTACATTAGCAACATACAACCACTCATACATACAAGTTGCACTACCCGAAACAAGGAAATAACTAGCAATATGAATCTAGTGAGCTTATAAAAAGAATGTCCCACTAACACATATGAAATCATTCATGTCAATGCAGGGACGGTCAAGAGACACTCACACTCAGAAGAGAAATTCCAATCCACGCATGTCAAATAGCATAAGCTTGCCCTTATTTTCTTTACCTTAGCATTTATATAGTCAAGTAAGGATCACTATAGGACTTTATTTTGATTGTAATATAGGTTTTGGGGGATGGTAATGTATAAATGTATATATTCAGTGACTAAGCCTTCTTGTCACTTCACTAACCTTGGGTTTTCACTTACTAAAAACTTTTCACTTTATTTTCTCCCTTATTTCTCCCTTTTTATTCTTCTATGCACATTCAGGTTGGGTATGGTCATTTATTCTTTTCTTTTTGTTTTCACAATCCTTCTTTTCTTTTTTTCCTACCACACCCAGGCCTTCTAACTTTTTCTATTAGTCACCCTTCTTCTTACCCATTTTATACTATGCACCCCTATGATATCCACCCTCAACTTAGGCATTTTTCCTGAGATGAGGTGCACAGTTTTGAAGAAGGACCAGGGCCAAAATAGGTTCATTGTGCTATAAATGGGAAGGTGAATGGTAAAACAAGAAAAAATAGGCTACAAGGCTCAAAATAGGAATCAACGGATATATTTCACACATCGAAGGTTATTTAAGCTAAAAGTGGACTAAAATTAACAAAGAACTATGATCCTTTTCTAACCAACTATCCTTCAACCTAGACAAGACTAACCAAGAAAGTTTTGAATTTGACACATAAAGGGAATTAGGTAGTATCTCACACACATATAGCACAGAGTCAATATTACCAACTACTACCTATCCGGTTGATGCAATTGTTAGAAAGTGATTATCATATCCCTAATCCTAATGCCATAACAAGATTCACAATGTTCACACATATATACATTCACATCGTTTTAAAGAAAAACTTTTGGCGGGGTATCAAAAATTAGTCAAAACATGACTGCTACCCTAAATACTTAAAATCTCCCAATTACACAAAAACAACACAATAAAAAGAAAAACACAATATGATATAAAGTTATCCTAGACATGCCAATTATACAACCATATCGTGGTTGATAGGAAAAGAAGCACGACAGTAAAAACCCATGGCGGCATAGTATGTCCACCTTCAACTAAAAACTATGCATTGTACTCAATATGCTAAAACAAAGTAAAATAGAGGAAAGTGAGAACTTACCTGGGATGCACTAGGTGTTCAAATTAGGAGCATCCCAGATAGTGGCATATCAGTTAGCAGTGGTGGTGGTGGTGGTGGTGGCAGTGCACTACTGGATGATGAACCAACTGCTATAGATGCATGTCTCTGCTTATCAATGAATGCAGAGTCCATGGAATCATGTCTGGAATTTTTAACGGCCAGGTCATATGGTAAATTAGGATCCTTCAAGTCATCTATAATACCTCTCTTTTCCCTAACTACTGGGACCTTTTCATAACCCTGTACAAGAAAATCAAACTATCTTAGTATGCACGGAGGTAATATCTAAACAACCTAGGGTATAAATGAGGGAGTGGCTGCAACATAGCTCTCTATGAGATAGTGTACCTATGCTCGTAATAAACCAAACTCCTCTCTGAATGGGCTAGATATGGTGTAGCTATCTCTATATTTTGGGTTATAACCTATCTCTCAAACTCATCAAGCCATTTCTAAAAGTCATTTTGTAACTCAGATAATGCAGTACTTAGTATAGTCTCCCATCGCGCCCTTCCTTCTCAAATCTATTCCTAACCCATAATATCATCTCCTCATAGAGGGTAGTTATCTCAGTCTCAATGACCCTCACTCTAGCATCGATGTCCATCTGGCTGTCCACTAAGCTCTGCAAAGACTAACTAGGAGTTGTATATGCGCCCACTGACTTTGAGCTCGAAGTAGGGGCTGAAGTAGATGTAGCCTGTGTCCCCTCACCTTGTGTACTCAAATTAGGAGCCTCTATTTACTCCCCTATCTCCATGTTAAAACAAATACTAGTATCATCTCGATGTTCCTCAGTAGGCTCTATGGAAACTATCGAGCCCTAAGAATGGGCCCATGATACTACTGCCTACTGTCTCGACTCCTTAAAATGCCTGGATATTCAAAACCCTTCATGTTCCTCATCTATATAGTCGCTGTCATAGCTACCCTTTTGTCTACACCTGGTATCTCAGGCACACCGACCTCATCACACAACTTCTAAATCATGCAAGGGAAATGCAGATTAGTTAATTCCTCCAATTCTATGTCATGTATCTTATGGCGAATGATAGCAGAGAAATCAACATCATATCCAGCCATCAGAAAGGCAAACCGTGTTGCTCCTTCCCACGTCAATGTATAATCCAAAGAAGTAGGTATTAGTTTGTATCTATTCAGCAACCACCAAAACATGGACTCCAATGTTAAGAGGCCCTTTTTTATCATATCATTCCCCTCAATCCATGGGGTCGTATCACCCATCAGTGAAATATAACTAGCTATCCACCTATCTATCTCAATCCTCTCACATTAGTGCTCAGCCTCCCATATAATATGTCGATTACATGCGATCCTCAACCTATAGTCTCACTCAATTATATATGTGTGTGTGATGTAATCTGGGCCAAAGATAACTTTGTGGATAGTCTCCTCTATAATATCAACTCTAACCCCTCTAACCAGTATGTGATCAAGCTGTAGCTACCTAAAAAATCTGATAAGGACTAGATTATGGAATATTGGAAGGACAAAAATAGCCCTGTAGGATGCATAAAATCCCCATATCATAGCCGGTCTATAGTAATTGAGTGGACTAGTCATCCACTCTAGCTGATATGTATAAAATGCTACCTGTAGCTCTGGTACTCGATCTAGCCCCAATAGGTCAATCCAGTGCTCTTTATAAATAAACCTTATAGGCCTGTCTAGTTACTAAACATGACTGTCCAACTCAAATATACTCCGCATTCCTTCAACACACCACCTCATAGGTCCCTCCTTGGGAGGTGCCTCTGGGGTATGTGCAGCTGCGAGGCTCTGCTATACTGATACACAATGGGAGGGTTGATTGATACCCTAATCCGACTGGGGTTCCTCTGTCTGTTGTGCATGAGTGGTGGTACACTCTATAAATTGGGGCACCACGGATAACTGTTCCTTTTTATCCTCATCAGATGAATCCTAGGACCTCCCTCTGACTGGGGATCCTGAGCAGCAACCTGTGGAGTAGACTCAGACTTTGTATCCTCCTCCTCATTATCATTGTCTGGTGAATGAGTATGCTGTGCTGACAAATTATCTAACATCATCCACAGTTGGGATGCAATTGACTGAGTAGCCTAGCGAGTTTGTCCAGTCATGACTCTGCATGTCACAGCAACTGCATCATTTATACGACAATGCCTCGGGTACTCCTCCACTATACTGCTAGGCTTGGGAGACTCTGCCTGTATCCTCAAAGTACCAACATTTATTTTATTCATAGATTTAGGTGCCATATATACCTAAGAAACTAACTGTTAGTTTCTAACAAAAGTGAGGGATAGCAAAAGTCAAAGAAAAACCCAAAATTTTAAAAGTTCAAAATTTTCCTCTATTTTTGCAACCTTATAATCTATTTAAGATTCCAACAAGTCCAATGCACAAATACTCATCATGAATCACAATTTTCAAAGAAACAAACATGCTTAACTTTTGGTATTTCTTTCATTCATTCGAGTTCAACTTCCGATTGGGGCCTAATTTTAGATTTTTCTTCAAAACAAAGACCTACATTATGTTTTTAGGCTACTTCAAGGATCCTACATACAAGAATGATAGTTTTTATATATTTTTCAATGGAATACACATATCAACTAGTTTAAACAATACATAAAAAGAAATATAAATAGTAGGAGCCAAGAAAGTTACCTTTTATATGAAGAATTGGAAGAGAATAATGAAGAAATCAAGCAAACTACAGTTGAAACGTGTTTTTAGTGTGTTGGAAAAAGTTGGTATCTAAAATAAGTGACAATTTAGCCTTTACTTAATTGTGGTTTAGTTGGTGCTTTAAATGGGAAGTTTGAATTAAAAACGAAAAGTGAAGTTTTGAGGATTTGACTGGGATAGCATGAGGGTAAGAATGTTTTTATATAGGCAGGGGTTTTTTTTAGGTCATATTTAAGTGTTGGAGGGCCCAAAATCTTAATTAAAAAATGGTCCCAAAAACTGACCTATCCGCAGCTTGTGCCTGTAGCCTATACTCGCGGTCTGGCATTGGGTGCAGGTACCATCTGCGGCCAGCAGGTCTGGGCACAGGTGCCAGGCCAAAAATATTGGTCCACTTTTCTGCAACCCAGACTTGGTATTTTGATATTTTCCCAAATATTTATGGTCCCAAAACCTAAATTTTAGGTTCCAAAAGTAAAATTAGATGCAAAAGTCCATTAGTTACCATTTTTCATCCTCAAAATTTCAACTTTTTATCTTATTACTCAACTTACCCTTTGGGACTTTTGACCATGATGGGTTAATCACATAGCCCTCATACTTGGAAATCAACTAATGTAGCATATTTTATCGTATTTTGGGTAAGTCTATGAACTAAAAACCTACAAAAAAACAAAAACAACAAAAACATGAACACTAAAATTGTGGGTTTTCTCCCACTCAACGCTTAATTTTATGTTGCAGCACGATGTGTCTAGGTTGGTTACTTAGTCCTTATCAACAAGTGCATGGGTTGGCTCCCATGTAGCGCTTAATTTAATGTCACAACACGACCCGAGTATCTTGACTACTCAGAATTCATCAAGATACCCATAGGAATATCCTCTAGGGTCATCAATATAATTAATCACTGACATTACCCTTATGTCAGTTGGATGCTTCATTAACTTTAGGATGTTGAACATGGCCTCCTCGTCATTGAATCTAAATTTCAGCCCATCTTTCTCTATGTCAACCATAGCTCTACTTGTGGCCATAAATGATTTTCTTAATATAATGGGCATCTCAGTGTCAACCTCACTGTGCAGGATAACAAAGTCACCCAAAAATATAAAATTATCTACACTCACGATAGCATCAAAAGAGATTCCCATAGGCTTCTTCATGGTACAATCAACCATCAACAGTCGTATCGAAGTTGGTTCGGTAGTGTTCAAATCCAACTGCTTGAATACAACCAGCAACATGAAATTAATGTTGGCCCTAAATCACATCAGGCTCTAGAAATGGGATGACCCAATAGTATATGGTATAGTTATAACTGCACTATAGTGGTGCATACCATAAATATCCTCAAATGTTGCTCCTTTCTTCCTTATGACAAACTATTTCATGAACCCAGTGTATCTAGGCATCTGCACCAATGCCTCTTGAAGAGGTATGTTCAAGCTCAATTCTTTTAGCATATTAATAAATTCCTTAAACTTACTATCCTCTTTCTTCTGCCTCAATCTCTAAGGACAAGGTGGGGCTATATTGAAATGTATCTGATTTCTAGTTCAGTGACCAAACCCTTACCTTTATCTTCAATAGCTTTACCTTTATAACCTATTACTTTTTCAGACTCAACAGCAGGTGTCTCATTATCAATAGCTTCTGCAGTAGGTCATGGGGGATCTATAGTAGTGATATCACTCCTCATGGTAATAGTAAGCACGTGACTATTATTTTTAGGATTTTGCATCCAGTTACTCAAAAGGATACCTGGCTTTCTCTGGTTTAGTGTTGCTGATATCTACCGAAATTGGTGTTCCAACAGCTTGATAGAATTGGCATGTGACTCAACCTGTTTGGTCAAACCTAAAATGTCGGCCTTAATCTCCTTAAGGGTGATCTCTTGATTTTTCTTACCCTTTACCAGCTTAGGTAGCATCTCTTCCATTTTAAACTCTGCATCTCATCTACCAGGTGGAATGTATCTATCTACCTTCTCTCTATATTCATTCTTTTTCCTATAGTCACTATATTACTCTCTACTATGGTCTCTTTAACTGTAATAATAGTTTTGACCTTGGTTCCCTTGCCCTTGGGCTCGGGAACCCTCCATCTGATGATCGAAATAATTCGCTTCCTTTTTCAATTCTCACTCATACACTTTGGAAGCTGACCTCTGTGCTTCCACTGCATTTAGCTTCTATAAATTCACTAATGAAAGCTTCTTTCTAAGTACCCTAAGATCAATCCTTAGCAACACAATCTCTTGCACCACTATGTCATTAGCTACTTTATGGTCGCAGGAGGTACCAATAGCATATGTAATATATCTCTTATTAGCCTCATGAGTTTTCCATCCTCAGTTAGTGAGTGATATCTGATCCAACATCTCTGAAGTTTTTTTCTAATATAGACTCATAAAAGCTCCTCCAGATATGCTATCTGCCATGGCCCCGGAGCTGATTGTCAGGGTTCGGTAGAATATCTCTAATAAGCTTATCCCTGAGAATCGATGATTAGGAGCCATGCTCCGATCTTCTTAAACTAAACCATGCCGCATAAATAGACTCTGTCTTCAACTACATGAATTTATAAATCTCGTCCTTAAGCTACAGCATCCTAGATGGAAGAAAGAACCTATTCAAGAATTGCTTGCATAACTCATTCCATGTCATGATAGAGACTCTTGGCAGTTACCCTAACCATAAAGATACTTCTCTTGTAAGTGAGAAGGGGAATAAACTCAGTTTAAGTGCTTCCTGATTTAACCCTAGATTTGAATAAGAACCACAGATCCTAAGAAAATTAGCAAGATGCAAATTTGTATCATCTGTAGGTAGACCTGCAAACACACGCCTTAGATTTAGAAGTTGGATCATTATGCTCATGATATCAAACATGATGCCTGGGCACAAAATATGAGGAACTATGGCTCCAATATATATCCGCTAAACATACTCTAAGTCTTCTTCTTCATCTATATATGGCTTCACATATGCTAGTATTACCTGAAGATGAGCACCTCTAGCTATATTCTAGTATACACCGAGTGCTGCTCTGTGGTCTGCTACTTGTCTCTACTCAGCTAGCTCTGCCTCTCTAGGTACCCGTAGATCTTTTACTGTTGGACTCATCTAGGCTTTTGTTTGAGATAATAGCTCACCATTCTATCGATCAACCCTATCCTTTACTCTTTCAGGAAGAGGTGGAGGTACAACATCATAAACTCCTTTAGAAGGTTCATCTCTTTTATTCCTTAGACATCCTACCAGGTGTTTGTAGGATCATCTCTGGATTCTATTTAGTAAGATTAAGGGATCGCCTCTACTCCATGTTCTAGGCATATACTGGCGTATGCCTAACTAAGAACAAAAAGAAAAACCCATAAACTACAAAAAAATTCAGATTAAAAATGAACACCATGTTACTCTGTAATGACACCAAAATTTCAATGACGTCCTAACAACACCTCTTATTAGATAATGATGTAGTCGCTGTCAGAATATAGTAACCCAATAGAGGTTGGGGTCAAATCCCAAGGGAATACGTGGCTTTGCAGATACAAGAAAAAGTAAATGAGGGGTTTTGATATAGTAATCTCGAGAAAGTAACTGTACTAACTTCAATTGTAATCAGTGTAGGTGAGAAATAGGATTGTGGTCCCCTTGGATTCTCAAAACCATAATCTAATCGTGCTCGCTGAACCAACCCGATACTTTGCATGTTGAATCGATAAGTTATGTACCTTTTGTAGTCTTTTGGATGATCAGAAGGATTTCACCCTTTACCTTTTGAGTGTCAGGATATCGCGTTACAAACCCTTATATTGATCCCAGTTTGCTATTAGCTTTTAAGTCTCTATTTATTAGAGAAAGCCTAACCATCCTACAAAGATAAAACACAGAAGTGTGGATCGATAGTTAAACTCCAAATTACTGTCATCTTTATCTTTTCCTAGAAACTTCTCCTCTTTTACAGTAAGTAGCAATATCTAGGAAGGATACTTAAGTGTGCACCCATTAGGAAAACTATCATAACGAAGATAAATCAATACATGCATGGGTATCGGTTCAGAATAATTAAAGCACTACCCCTACTTTGTCAATCTGTCAGGGTTTCCACAACCCTAGATATGGGTTTTAGCCGCTCATGCTTGGAAAGAAATCAATAACATTCATGTTTGAAATGATAGATGAAATCACAATGATATGCAGAAATAAAAACCACAACTATAACTGAATTAATGAACCAAAGTCAATACAAGAAAATCTCAAGATCAAAATTGGCTCGTGGAATCAGAAGATGTTTGTGAAAGTCAAAAGAGCATAACTCTAACTAAAAAGTACATAAAGCGCATTTATAGTACAAGAGGAAACCTTAAAACAAAAGCCCAAACAATAAAGGAGAAAATTGAGTCGGTGGCCATCTACTCTCTATACTTGTGGTCTATATCAGGCCCAGGTAGTACCTGCGATCCTAACACTGGGCATAGGTACAAACCGCAGGTATTGGGAGAAAAAAATCCTACAAGTTCAAGAATCGTGATTTTGGAATTTTGGTAGTTGCTTTGCCTACATGCGGTCCGTAGGTCTTACTTGTGGCCACATGTTGACTTGGTAAGTGTTGAGAGTCATCTTTTCAGCTCTACTTTAATTCCTGAACATGCTTTGATCATGAACATGCTGGAAAACATCCCAAATATCCATAATTTCTCAAAAAATGGCCAAAAACACCTTTTACCTTTATCACGAACTTATCAGCCAAAACATGATTTCCTGTGAAACATACCCAAAAGAAATCATATCTAATAAAATAACATTAGAAACTTGCATCTTTTCCTCATTTTAAGCATCGAAAGTGCTATATTTCGATAGCACATCACTCATGTAGTGAAAAATATCCTAAAAGATGAAAATCAATAATTAAAGACTTATAATAACAATAATAAAGTAATGATAGTCTGAAATATAGATAAAACATTAACAACCATCCCACAACCTAGTAGTGTCGTTAAAAGACAAATTGTAAAAGAAAAATAAGTACTGGAATAGTCAAATATAATCTTTCTAAAAAATAAAAGAATAGACATAGATAGTAGAAGGGAAAAGGGGCAACTCTGACTTCAAGAGATCACCCTATCTCCAGAATCAATTTCGCATGATCATCACATTAGAGGTGGCTACTAGTACGCAAATTTGCACCAAAAATGTACAAAAGTGTATTATGAGTTTAAAAATCATAGGTATTCAGAAGGCATCATCGACCGACTGAGCTAAATACAATAAAGACGTAAGATAATTAAGCTAAGTTAAGGTAAAAGGAAACACCTGGAAATAACCTCCAATGCTAAAAATAAATAATTGAAAAATACATAATATGGAAGAAAGCATAATTAATACTACAAGAATAGCCCCCATAAGCCAGTAACTACAGAAAATTAAATAACCCAGCACTGGCCCCTATAAGTCGAAAGGGTGTAATCAAGAAAAGTAAATGACTGAAGTTTCATAACATTACCGAATAACAGCTATAACCATGTCACAATCCAAAAACCAAAGGCCATGATGACACTTGACATAGAGATCCTTGACTAGTAAGCCTATCACCCAAACTGATATGAATTGAGAAATCAATTACAAAACCTCCAAAGCAAGACTCCTAGAAGAGAGTCGAACCACACATATATAGTAAAAGTAGAAATACATGGTCAAGATATAATACAATACCCCAAAACCAGGTATCATAATGTAAGAATAAATTAATACAGTTTGAAGTCAAAGATACATATGATATTAAAAAAGAAGCAACTCTATATCTGAATACAAATAAAGACATAGTGTAGATGAGAAAAGGGTAGTAGCCAACTTCAGAGGCATAGGTCAACTGATTCCTTGAATGGTGTAATACCCAGCATGTTTCTAAGCTAAGAAGTGAATAAGTATTCCTACGTATGAAATCTCCTATCCTATGATTCATACTTGAGTACATGACTTACAATGAATATCCTAGTAATAGGATAGATTATGATGCATTAAGCATGTTCATATGAGTCACTTAAGGTAATAAAAGCTAAGAGTTTTTGAATCCATCAAGTTTTAGTGTTCGATTTTGTAAAGGTCATATTTGAATGAGTATAAGTCGATTTTAATATTGTACATTGGCTGATTTAGACCCACCAAATTGTAGAGAATCGAATTAGCTTTCTAACGATACCTATTTTACCTTAATCCAATACCCGAGCGAAACGTTATGCCCATTTTTGTGAGAGACAGTAAGGATAGGCGATTGGTTAGGAGTTTCTTGGGTTTTGCTGGCTATTACAGATGGTTTGTTGAGGGATTTTCTTCTATTGCATCTCCCATGTCCATATTGACTCAGAAGAAGATTAAGTTTCAGTGGTCAGATTCATACAAAAAGAGCTTTCAGGAGTTGAAGACTCGATTCACCTCAGCTACAGTTCTAGCTATTCCAAATGGTTTAGATAGTTTTTTTAGTCTATTGTGATGCATCCAGAGTGGGTTTAGGTTGTGTCCTCATGCAGCATGGTAAGGTCATAGCCTACGCCTCCAGACAGTTAAAGCCACATAAGGAAAATTATCCTACTCATGATCTTGAGTTAGCAGCGATAGTTTTTGCCTTGAAGATTTAGAGGCATTATCTCTATGGAGTTTATGTAGATGTCTTCACAGACCATAAAAGCCTCCAGTATGTCTTTTCTTAGATCTCAATCTTCACTGGAGAAGGTGGTTAGAGCTGTTGAAGGATTACGACATGAGTGTTCTTTATCATCTGGGCAAGGCCAATGTTGTGGCCGATGCTCTCAGTCGACTCTCCATGGGTAGTATTTCTCATATTGAGGATAGTAAGAAAATATGTCTCAGGAGATCCATTAGCTTGCCAGACTAGGCGTTCGCTTAGTCGATTCTTCAGAGGGTGGTGTATGTGTTCATAGTAGTTCAGAGTCATCTCTAGTTTCCAAGGTAAAAGAGAAACAAGACAGGGATCCTAGCCTTGTCAAGCTCAAAGAGTCAGTTCAGAATCAGAAGGTCGAGGTTTTCTCCCAAGGGGGAGATGGTGTTCTTTATGATCAGGGTTGTCTATGTGTTCCAGGTGTAGATGAATTGAGGTAGCGAATTCTTAAAGAAGCACATGGTGCGCGATACTCTATTCATACAGAGGCCACTAAGATGTACCGCAACATGCAGAAGATCTATTGGTGAAGTGGGATGAAGAGAGATGTTGTAGAGTTTATGCATAACTGCTCTACATGTCAACAGGTTAAGATAGAGCATCAGAAACCTAGTGGTTCCATGGAAGAGTTCACCATTCCTACTTAGAAGTGGGAAGAAGTTAACATGGACTTCGTGATAGGTTTGCCTAGAACTTGTCATCAGCATGATTCAGTGTGGGTCATTATAGATAGAATGACCAAGTCAGCTTATTTCCTTCTTGTTTGTACTTCTTATTCTGCTGAGGATTATCCAAACTCTATATCAGGGATTTAGTTAGGTTACACGGTGTTCCACTATCTATCATCTCAGACAGAGGTACCCAGTTCACTTCTCACTTTTGGAAAGCATTCCAAAAGGGTCTTGGTACCCAAGTCCATCTCAGCACAATATTTCATCCTCAGACATATGGTCAAGCAGAGAGGACCATTCAGACTCTTGAAGATATGGTAAGGGCGTGTGCAATTGACTTCAAGGAAAGTTGGGATGACCACTTGCCTTTGATTGAGTTTGCATATAACAATAGCTATCATTCTAGTATTCAGATGGCTCCATTTGAAGCTCTCTATAGTAGGAGATATAGATCTCCGATTTGTTAGTTTGACATTAGTCAGGCCTCAATCATATGCCCTGACTTAGTATTTGACACCTTAGAGAAAGTTCAGTTGATTAGAGAGAGACTCTGGGCTGCTCAGAGCTGACAGAAGTCCTATGCAGATATTCATAGAAAGTATCTTGAGTTCGAGGTCAATGACTACGTCTATCTTAAGATATCTCCCATGAAGGGAGTGAAGTGGTTCAGCAAGAAAGGAAAACTCAATCCTCGGTATGTCGGTCCCTTCAGAATTCTTTGTCACTTCAGCAAGGTAGCTTATGAGCTTAATTTGCCTTTAGATCTAGCCTCAGTCTATACAGTCTTCCATTTCTCTTTGCTAAAGAAGTGCATAGGTGACCCAGCAGTTGTTGTCCCTATTCAGAGCATCGACATTCAGAACAACCTCTCCTATGAAGAGATTCTAGTCGAAATCTTAGATTATCAGACTTGTAGATTGAGGAACAAAGAAGTCCCTCTAGTCAAGGTTCTTTGGAGAAATCAGTCTCATAAAGGAGCTACTTGGGAAGCAGAAGCAGAAATGCGTAACAAGTATCCTCATCTCTTTCTCACCAATTCAGATCAAGCTTAAGGTAATAATTCTCCTTAATCTTATTCAGTTTTATGTTCATGTTTCCAGTATGAAATTGGTACCTATTAACCGTTACATACTCAGTCATGTATTCATGTGTTAGTTGTCCGTGCATTAGATATGCACGAGTTTAATATGTTTACAATATCAGTCATGAGATCAAGTTGTAGTTCTTCATGTTTAGTTCAGGTTCTATTGTCTTGTATCCATTCTCAGTAAATTCTCATTCGAGGACGAATGTTCCCAAGGGGGAGATATTGTAATACCCCACATGTTTCTAAGCTAGGAAGTGAATAAGTATTCATACGTATGAAATCTCCTATCCTGTGATTCATACTGGATTACATGACTTACAATGAATATCCTAGTGATAGGATAGCTTATGATGCATTAAGCATGTTCATATGAGTCACTTAAGGTAATACAAGCTAAGAGTTTTTGAATCCATCAAGTTTTAGTGTTTGATTTTCCAAGGGTCATGTTTGAATGAGTATAACTTGATGTTAATAATGTATTTTTGCTGATTTAGACCTACCAAATTGTAGAGAATCAAATTAGCTTTCCAACGATACCAATTTTGCCTTAATCTAATACCCGAGCAAAAAGTTATGCCCATTTTTGTGAGAGACAGTAAGAATAGGCGATTGGTTAGGCGTCGCCCAACCTAGCTTAGAAAATAACTTGGACGCCACCTAAGTCAATTCCAGGTGCTAAAAATACTTCGTTTTGAGTTATTTTATGGGTAATTAAGTCTTTTAACACTCCTTACACGTCCCTAAACTTAACCCTACGAAATATATAACTTCTAAGCATATTACAGCCCTATTATCATCTCAAAGCTCATCATCCAAGAGCACTAAAAGATAAAAATAACTAGGGTTACGTATTTAAGCTTAAAGACCCGATTTCAAGAAAATTCCTTCGTTAATTATCAAGAATCTTCCTTCAAAGGTATGCGTAAGTTGATTCATGGACTCCTTTCATCCATAAAGCTCAAGAACCATCTTCTAAATTTTGTATTATGATATTTATGTTGTTGGTGGTTGATGTTCATGTGGTTGGAGTTTGATGATGCCTTAGATGGGATCTTTGTATGTTTATTGTGAGGATATGGTGGTATTTAATGTATAAATATGTGAAATTTGTGGTTGAATATTTGTAATCTTGATGAATCCACCTATGCCTAAGATGTGCATGTAAGGTGTTTGTGAAAATACCTAAGGGAATAGAAATCATGCTTTTAAGACATAATAAGTCCTAAATGACTATTCCATGTTCTAAGTTTATGTTCAACGTGATCCCCATGCTATTGTCTTTAATT
>NC_061119.1:72955702-72972951 GCF_002878395.1 Capsicum annuum | reverse complement strand
AAAATACCTAAGGGAATAGAAATCATGCTTTTAAGACATAATAAGTCCTAAATGACTATTCCATGTTCTAAGTTTATGTTCAACGTGATCCCCATGCTATTGTCTTGAATTAAAGAAGTTGTACGAGATGCTCATGATATTGTTGCGATATGGAATGACTATGTTATTGAATCCATGCAAGTATATACATGTTGTATGCATTCTAGATCAAGTAATGGTTTGTTGAGAATCATTCTTATTATGAAAGCCTTATGATATTGTGAATTGTGGACTCAAATCTTGTGATCAAGTCACATCATGTGTGTCAGGTTCCTCCTATAGAGTCCTGGGGGTACTTGTACCCGAAAACTATAGCTGTGTGCCTAGATCCATGTTATGTTTCACAATATCCGAACTCAAGCTATGATTCCATAGACTTCAGTCAGTTATGTGACTCAGGAAAACCTCATGATCTTAGTCAGTTGTCAGATATATCTGTAACATTATGCCAATCAATAGAATTCAGTAAGATTAAGTCATGTACAGTCAGTTATTTGTATCCAGTCCCTCCAGATAGGAGTATAGGTTAGCAATAAGTGAACCCAGGGATGGGAACTCACCCGTCAATTCAGGGTGTGATTCTTAGTAGTTATCCTTATGTTCCAGAACTACGTAGCCAGCATAGTTTGAGATATCTTAACTTATCAGATTAGGGTTGATGAGGTGGCTTAACCCGTCAGTTTAGGGTTCCCATCATTCTTATTGAGTACCCGCCAGATCTGGGTCACTCACAGGCTATCTTTACCCGTGGCACGGTATTGACACCCCTCCAGTCGGGGTAGAGATTAGACCCCAGCTTATCCATAACAACATACATGGGGCATGCCGGTTAAACACTACTTTCTACAGTTTCAGTATTAGTCTCAATAAAAGAACTTAGGGCGTTCTTTAAATTTTAGTATATACAGGACTGTTAGATACAGTCATCCATGTTATCAGTTTCAGTATCAGTCATGACAATATTCAGTAAACCATGTATTAGCTTACAAGTCATGCTATCACGTATTTACGATCCCAGTTTCTATATATGTGTGTTTGCACTCCCACGTTCATATTAGTCAGTCAGTGTTGTTCATGCATAAAACCCCTTATGTTCAGCCTACCTTCCTCATATACTCAATACTCCAGTTGTACTGACACATTTGAGCTATGGTGCTTTCTTTTTATGATACACCATAGGTTCCGAGACATGAGCTCTAGCCCAGCAGTAGCGGAAGCATTCCAGTCGCAGAGACATATTGAGTCCTTATTGATTCGAGGACAATATGATTTAATACATTTATTTATTTCTTCAGTTCAGTTTTATGGAGTTAGTTGGAGACATGTTCCTTCAACTCTTTATTCAGATAGTTTAGAGGCTTTCAGATTTATGTTCAGATTTACGTTTAGCCTTAGCTTTTAGATTGAGTTATTTTGGGTATTTTCACCTATATGATTTTATTCAGTTAAACCTTATGGCCTTACAGTTCTATGTATTCCGCATTATTATATCATGATTTGAAGTATACAGGTACAAATATCAGTCATAGGTTATCTTGTGGTCCCTCGAGCTCATGAGCACCGTGTAGCATTTTGGTTCAGCGAATCGAGGTGTTACAAATGGGCTTCAAGTATCGCCTGAATAAACTGCCATGAGGCATAGTCGTACTTGTATCTTCACTAAAGAGTGTAGTAGGGGTGAGTATGGTTTACGTGTACTCAATTGGTATCATAGGACGACGAAGCAAAGTAAAAAATAAAGCATACAAAATACACAATATAGGCACATCACCAACAATTAGAAAATGCCCCAAATAGTAGCCAACACTGTCTCCACTAACAATTCTATAGTATTAACTTATGCCATACACATAAACATCAAAAAAGAAGAAATATATGGATATCACATAAACAAGCAATAATTAAGTGATACATAGATGGATTTCCCATCTAGGGAGATAATACAACACAAAAAGAGCACAAGGTATGTAAAATATGATGTGATGATGATGATAATGATGATGATGAAATTGATGATGCATGAAGTTGTCACATAACCTTCGTATACAACTACGATCTGTGCTCCTGATGTAGGACCTATCGAGGGTTTGTCAACTCCTATACAATCTAATATAATACCTTATCCATATCTTCTCTCTGTTATATCCATCAGTAGAAGGTTTTAAAGATGTCATATTTTGTATTTGAAAAAGCCGGTGTTTCTAATATTTCTATGATAATGTTGCATAAAAGTATATAATATAAAGATGTAATGCTCACAACCAACCAGAATGAGAATTTCCATATCCAACCAATATACCAACCAAGCGAGCTAAAAATTCTTTTAATATTCAAACTATTAATGAAATCCAACCAAATCCATATGCTAGTAGAGTAAAATACACCAAAATATACCATTGATACCACATCATGCTTTTTCATCAAACAAGATACAACTAATTTCACATACAGAAGGCCAAAAATATCAGATAAGGCCGCAACGATCACACATAGCAATTAATATCCCAAAAACACCAATTAGTACTAATAGAGCCCCCCACTAGAATGATAGAATAATATAGACAATTTTATGATTCGTTATCATACCCTTAACATGAGTTTATACAAATATTAACTACCAGACCAGTCTAAATAAAATTAAGCTAGAACCTACCTCGAATGTTAAAAATTTGATCGAATAGCCTTCTACACTAAGGCTTTCCCTCACGATTGAATGTGGAATCAACTAAAACAAACAAATATAGAATCTATGCATCAAAATAAAACCAGTTATATTTATATTGCCTATTTTTGAGCTGGGATAAAAATAATCTCCCAAAATGGGTTTTAAAAAAGAAAGGTAAAATTGTAATTTTAGTCCAAAAATATATTTCGCAAGATTAAAGGAACGCATAAGAGAAAATCCAAGTGAAAATAAAGTGAATTTGGGGATTGAATCAAGGAAATGATAATATGGGCCTTGAAACACCCTGATTTTTGGACCTTAGAAAATTTCTTAGATTTCTAGTATTTGGGAAAGATAAGACTTAGGGGAATGAGTCATACTCTTAGGTATTGCTGGTATTGTCTAGACGTATGCTGACAAAAATTTGTTAGTGGAATTGATGTAGTTACCGGGATGGGTACGATTTGGGTGGTATGAGTCATATAGTTGGGTACGGGTTATTTGGTTAATTTACTTAACCTTAGAATTGGTAACTTAAATTGGATCTGAGTATGAGTGGATCATCAGGAGCCATAAGATAGGGTACGAGTCATACACAAGACTTATATGGTGGTTAGAGTTCAAACCTCCTAGATTCTATTCGGCCAGGGGTACAGTTTATGTATACTATTTGTACACTTGAACATGACTTAGGTTTATGTGTGTAATACCTTTGACAGTGTTGGGTACAATGGGGAAATCCTAGGGTACGAAAGATGGGTACCACTCATACAAGATGGGTATGACTCACAAGGGTCAGTCGTAACCTATGATCAGAATTTAATGCAGTTTAAGTTAGGGCAATCAAAATATTTCCCTATTTATCCTAATAAGGTCCCACAACATATATTAGACTTGGGATGTTTTTTGCCCTATTATTCTATTCTTAAATACTTGGTAAAGACTCTTAGATCCTCTTTAGAGTTATTGGGAAAAGGAAACTCGGGTTTCATCTTAAGGAGAAAATTAGGGCTTGTCCTGGTGATTTCTACCAATCATCATCTTAGTGTAAGGGATTTTCTTTTTCTTCATTGTTAGCTCCAACTAAAGTCATAGTTTTGTAGGGCGTTTTCATGATTTGAATGTTGTATGATTTTATGTTTTCAAATATGATTTGTAGCATGATGTGGAGCAATTACAACTTACAGAAGACATAAAACTTGATACAATGATATAGAGGATGCGAATTAAGGTAGAGGGTTAGGGGGCAGGAGCATGGCGATAGTAATAGAGGAGTGCTCGTTTGGGTCTGGAGTTTCTAGTTGGTAGTGTTGGGCTTGTAGTTTTTGGGGCTAGTGGTGTTGGCTTTTTTGCATCCCGTACTAGTTTATTATGCACTTATATATTGTGTTTGTTATACTATTAGTTTGTTTTGTGTACCATACTAGTTTGTATCCGCTTAATTTTTGTATTTGTTATACTGTTATTGGTCCTAAGTCGGGGGTCTATCAAAAATAGCCTCTCTTTTTATCCCGAGGTAGTGGTATAGTCTGCGTACTCTCTACCCTCTCCAGACCCCACTAGGTAAGAATACACTAGGAATGTGGTTGTTATTATAAATATGATTTAGATTTTTTGTTATAAATGCTTGGTGATGGTTTTTCAATGTTTTAGTTATGATTTTATATGCATTAATAGTGGTTTTGGATAATTGGTTTCATGGGAATGGTTCTTTGGTAATGGACTTTGGTTTTGGAAATAGTATGCCCCCAATGTATTTGAAGAATACCTATAACAATGTTTTCACTATATTTCTGTATTTTCAATGGAACTCATGCATGGTTTAAATCTGATAATGGAACCCTAAATAATATGAATGGTTTAAATGGGTTTGAATAGATTGAAGGCCTTCATGGACATGGATTTTGTTTAATTATAAATCATGCGGGTTACATGGGAATCCCCTAAGGATAGGCTAAGGAAAATAATTGCAAGTCATATTTGGTATGGCAATACCTTTATTAATAGCCTTGGTTAATTATAATGGAAAAATAGTTTGGTTGGAAAATAATTTTAATCGGGCTTGCGAGGAGAGGGGGGAAAGGGGGAAGGGAAGGGGAGAGTGTAGGAAAACTTTGGAAGGTAGAGGTCTCGGAGGGATCTATATTGAAAACTCATATTTACTGATGTGAGGTTTTATCCTAGTGACCGTGGGCATGATGTCATACTTTATATTTTGGGGGATGTTCTAGTTATCCCAGGTTTTCTTCCTTCGTCGTGCGGCTTCACATATTGGGGTCGTTTCAGTAGGGGAATCTAAACCTATATAGCCCTTGGGTGGTTTATGGTAGAAGATCTACACAACCCAGATAAAGATTTAAAATAGCAAGCTAAACCTGGTTCACTTTCCCAACATGGCTATATATATATATGTATGGTTTATGTGCAAATGGATGGTTTTACTTGGTTTTATAAATGGCATTATTTTATCCTTATCCTAATTTCATGATAGTGTTCACCCACTAATCTATCTTTAAGCGGTTGTATCCCCACGCAATGTAGGAATCGATCATTCAACCCCTCCTGCTTAGCATTCGGACATTCGAGGGTCAACTTTGGATTGAAGTAGTAAGGTTCCATCTATTCAGCAGGTTCTATTTCGTAGATGTTATTTCATACTTTAGATTATTTATGGATATTTATTTTAGCAAAGGTTGGGGGCATGTCCCAACCAGATATTTATATTATTTTAGTTAGAGGCTTTTGTGAAACTACTATGGGTTTGAATGGATGGGATCAGTACTGGTGTCAACCTTAGTATTGGTGTTGGTATTAGGGATGACCTCATTGGACAAAATTTCTCACTGTCCCATCATATTTTATTTTGGGATTATATATTTAATTATTAGTGAAACTTATTTGGTTATGGTTAGATCTATAGTTTTGTTTAGCTTGGTATTGATGGATGGTTGGTATGGGGTACTTAGAGTCGGTTGGATCGGTCTTATTATTAGAAGTATCCAAGAGTTTATAGTCTGGATAGTTAGGCTATCTTGTTATATGTTTGAGTTTAGCCAACTTAAGGCAGGCGACTGAAGGTTGGGCTATGTCACGGGGGTAGTCTTCGATCCTAGTCAGACTTGGGACAACCATTATAAAAAGGCCTCAGGTTTGGTCATGTTAAGTTGGCATCAAAGATTTTGTTTTATGGTCAATTGGGATTCATCAAAGTCATGTCTAGTATACTCTCTTTTAAGGGTATGTAGTGTGCCACACTCATAAGAGAGAGGTATAGGGCATTTAGGAATGTTTCACTTTCTTTGTATTTTATTTTCAAGCTTAGAGTCTAAGTCCTAGAATATTCTCTAATCCTTGTTTGTTCGTCTTTCAGATCATGCCTTGTAGATCTGGAAGTCAAAGAAACTCTTCAGTTCTATTTGGGGACAATGTTGATGGGGTACATCCTATGTTTGGTTTTCATCTTCAATCTCAGGGTCTTATCCCTGATTTTCTAGAGTTTCTCCGTTTGCTGCTAGTCCTCCTTAGGGTGAGGTGACAAATGTAAAATTTTGCCAGTCAATTCACACTTTTGCTCAGTTGGTTGAGGCTTAGGCTGAGTGGGATGCATTCGGTGGGTTGTCTATTGAGGCCACAAGGGTTTGCCAATTTATGAAACTGAATCATCCAACTTTTACTGGTGTGAAGATGGAGGAGGATCCTCAGGGTTTCTTGGTTGAAATAGAAGAGATATTCAAGGTGATGCAGGCCATAAATGTAGAAGGTGTAAACTTTGTAGCTTATCAGGTCAAGGATGTTGCGTACTAATAGTACAAGGAGTGGGATAAGGATAGAGGTGGTACGGAGGAGTTATCTTTAAGGAAAGCCTTTTTTGAATCGTTTCTTTTCTCAAGAGTTAAGAGAAGTGAAGATGGAGGAGTTTGTGAATATTAAGCAAAGAAGAATGTCTGTTAAGGAATACGCCTTGAAATTTCATCAGGTTTCAGCCTATGCTCCTAATTTGGTGGCTAACATAAGAGCAAGGATGAGATAGTTTACTTTTTGTATATCTCAAGATTTGATCTTGGAAAGCAAGACTTTTTATCTGATCAAGGATATGGACATTTTGAGGTTAGTTGTCCATATGCAGTAGATGAAGAATAAAAAGAGATAATAGGCAGAGTTTGAAGATAGGAAGGATAAAAGAAATAGGCTTTCTGGCCATGGGGTGCTCAGTTGTAAGGTGGTTGGAATGGAGTCAAATGGCTGAAAAAAGTGAGGGAGCTTTGTTTACTTCTCTACTGCTAGCACTCCTTACCCGAAGTAGTAGGGTGATAGGAATCCGCAAGGTGGTGATAACTTCTGGGCATAGGGTGCCTAATCTTAAGAGAGTGGGGGTCATTCGACTTTTTCATGCCCACCTTGATAGATTTATGGTCATCTTCATCGGGGTTATTATGATGAAAGAAGGGATAAGTGTTTTAAATATGACCAGCCAGGCCATATGCTCTAGAATTATCTAATTGGTAAGGGATCTTTGGGAGCAGTCAAAGCTCCAGTTACTTCATCTTCTGCTCCTGTGCCTAGTGGTGCGGTTTTGGTGCCTTCTCCTGCTTCTAGTATCGACATAGGCCAGAATAGGTTGTATGCTTTTGTATCTCAGCAGGAATCTAAGAAATCACCTGATGTCATTACTGTACACTACAACTCTTTTCTCATGACATGTGTTGTCTGCTTGATCTGGGGTCCACTCTTTTTTATGTGACCCCATTCTTAGCTGTATGTTTTGGTTTTCATCCTGAGGTTATTTTGGATTATTTTTCTATTTTTTCCCTTGTAAGTTACTTGATTACTGTTAAAAGAATCTATAGGGGGTGTGTGGTATCTGTTGGTGGTAAGCAGACTTTGGTGAATTCGTTTGAACTTGATGTGGTGTATTTTGATATTATTCTAGTGATGGATTGGTTACACTTTTGTTACACATCCTTGGGTCATCAGACCTGTAAGGTTGTCTTTAGGTTCCCTGGTGAACCAATTATAGAGTGGAAGGATGGTTTCCTAGCTCTTAGGTAGAGGTTTATTTATTATCTTAGAGGTCTGAAGTTAATCTCTAAAGGTTGTCTTTATCACTTGATCTGGGTTAAAGATTCTAACTCAGAAGGTTCTTCCTTGCAGTCAGTTCTGGTGGTAAATGAGTTTCCTGAGGTCTTTCTGGATGATCTTTCTTGTGTTCCTCTGAATGGGGAAATAGAGTTTGGTATATATTTTCTTCTAGATACTCATCCAATATCTATTCCTCCTTATAGAATGGCTCTAGTTGAGGTAAGGGAACTCAAGAAGCAACTTAAGTATCTTCTGGATACGAGTTTTATTTGTCCTAGTGTATCCCCATGGGGTGCATCGGTGTTGTTCGTGTGCAAGAAGGATGGTTCCCTTCAAATGTGCATTGATTATCCGTAGTTGAATAAGGTAATAGTCAATAACAAGTATACTCTTACAATGATAGACGGCTTGTTTGATCAGTTGCAAGGTGCCACATTCTTCTCTAAGATAGATCTTCGGTCTGGGTATCATCAGTTTAAGATTAGGGAGGTGGATATCTCTAAGAAGGCTTTTTGCACTTGGTATGGGCATTTTGAAGTCTTGGTAATGTCATTTGGTCTGACTAATGCTCTTGCAATATTTATGGATTTGATAAACAAAGTTTTCAGGCAGTTCTAGGATCTCTTTATCATTGTGTTTATTGATAATATTGTGGTTTATTCCAACAGTGAGGTGGATCAATTTAATTACCTCCGTGTGGTATTGCAGACCTTAAAGGAACAATAGTTGTATGCCAAGTTCTTTAAATGTGAGTTTTGGCTGGACGCTGTGACTTTTCTTGGTCATATTATTTCTAGTGAGGGGATTATGGTGAATCCTCAAAAGGTGGTTGTGGTTAAAAGGTGGCCTAGACCCAAGACTCTAATCGACATTTACAGCTTCTTAGGTTTGGCGGTAGGGGTGTACAAAACCAAATCGACCAATAAACCAAATCGATAAATATGCTATTGGGTTATTGGTATTGTGTTATTGGGTTAACAATTTTTTATTAGTTTTATAAAAAAATTTATTAGGAAAATGGTTGGGTTTTGGTTTTAGATTATTAGGTTATCGGTTAAACCTATAACCCAATAAGGATACAATAAGTTATTATTTTACTCCTATTTGTGTTATATCTATAAATATTTATATCACTAATATATATATATATACACACACATACACTCCTTATTCACAATTCAGAGATTTACAAAATATTAACCTATTCGGGCAACAAAGGTACAATACAAAGCTCGGGTATTGTCGTATTAGAAAGCTTGAAGCATTTAGTAGCTTCCACAATTAGGATTTTTTTTTTGAAATAACATTCAGTTCAAGTTTGAAGATTCTTGTAAACTAAAACTCATTGCTGATGATTTTGGCGGCAACTAAGATTTCATTTTTTATTTTAGTTGTTACTATTTTTTATGAGCATTTTCTTATTGTTTAAATTGTAAACTGAACTGTTAAGCACCAAAACTGATAACTCAAAAACCGGTAAGAAAATATCTTATTGGTTGGTTATTAGTTTTGCATATTTAAAAATAGAAAGCCAATAAACCGAACTAATAACATATAAAACCAAACCAAACCGACAGATGCACACCTCTATTTGGTAGGGTATTATTGGCGGTTTATGGAGAGATTTTCGACGATTGCTGTTCATTTGACTAAGTTGACTCTGAAAAAGGTGATGTTTTCTTGGTCAGATACTTGCTAGGGGAGTTTCGAGAAGTTGAAAGATAAGATAACTTGGGCTCTATTTTTTACATTTCCTGAGGGCAGTAAGGGGTTTGTGGTTTACTGTGATACATCTAGGGTGGGACATGGTTGTGTTTTGATGCAGCATTGGAAGGTGATTGCCCATGCTTTTAGGCAGTTCGAGGTGCATGATAGGAATTATCCTACTAATGATTTGGAGCGGTTGGCGGTGGTTTTTACTTTAAAAATCTAGCGACATTATCTATATGGAGTGTACGTAGACATATTTTCTAATCATAAGAGTCTACAGTATGTGTTCACTCAGAAGGAGCTAAATCTTAGGCAAAGAAGATGGTTGGAGCTTCTCAAGGACCATAACATGAGTCTTCACTATCACCCAACTAAGGCTAAAGTGGTTTTTAATGCTCTTAGCAGGTTATCCATAGGGAGTTTGGCTCATGTATAGGAAGGAAAACAGGAATTGGTGAAAGATATTCATCACTTGGCTAATCTTAGAGTTCGTCTTTTGGACTCTAAGAATGGTAGGCTAATGGTATAGGGAGTGGTACGGTCATCTCTTGGTGTAAAAATTAACGAGAAGCAAGTGCTAGATCCTATCTTGATAAAAATCAAGAGTAATATAGGTATGTTGAAGGTAATGGTGTTTGAGATTAGTAATGATGATACTTTACGGTATCAAGGGAGATTATGTGTTCCTGATGTCGGCGGTTTGTGACAAAGGATTTTGGATAAGGCACATGAATTGTACTTTATTGTACATCTTGGATCGATGAAGATGTATCATGACCTCAAGGAGAAGTATTGGTGGAATGGTATGAAAAGGGTCGTCGCTAATTTTATGGCCAAGTGCTTAGTATTTCAACAAGTTAAAGTTGAGCACATGAGGCCTGGTGGGTTGTATAAAGAGATTGTTTTTCCCGAATAAAAATGGGAGAAAATAAATATCAATTTTGGTATGGGTCTTCCTCAATCTCGGAATCAATATGATTCGATTTGTGTCATCATGGATAGGATGACAAAGTTTGCTCACTTTTTGCCAGCGAGGACTACTTTTACAATGGAGGATTATGCAAAGTTATATCTTTAGGAGATAATGAAGCTGCATGGGGTGCCTTTTTCGATTATCTCTTATCGTTGTACACAATTTTCATCATATTTGGCAGTATTTTCGAAAGAGATTGGGTACTAAGGTGAGTTTGAGTACTTCTTTTCATCCTCAAACGAATAGGCAAGTGGAAAAAGCTATTCAGACATTAGAGGATATGCTTCGGTCATGTGTAATTGATAATGGTGGCAGTTGGGTTGAGCATACAACAATATCTATCATTCTAGTATTGGTATGTCCCCTTTTGTAGTATTTTATGGTAGGAGGTTAACATCTTCTATTGGTTGGTTTAATCTTGGTGAGGTAGATATGTTCGGTTCGGAATTGGTCTATCAGGTAATGGAAAAGGTGAAGATGATTTGGGATAGGCTCAAGGCTAACTAAAGTTGCCAAAAGTCCTATGCAAATATTTTGAGTTTGGGGATAAGGTGTTTCTTAAGGTATCTCCCATCAAAGGAGTAATGCGGTATGGCAAAAAGGGGAAGCTCAGTTTCTGGTAAATTATTCCTTATACAGTTTTGAGGAAAGTTGGAAATATTGCTTTGAAATTGGAGTTTTCTTCTAGTTTAACTCCATTTATCTGGTATTTCATGTTTCTATGTTGAGGAAGTGTCTTGGTGATCCTTTTTCAATTGTTCCTTTGGAGGGGTTGGGTATCTTAGACTCTCTTTCTTTTGAAAATGTCCCAGTTGAGGTCTTGGATAGGCAGGTTTGTTGGTTGTGAACCAAGGATGTGGCTTCGGTTAAGGTTCTATGGAGTAACCATAATGTGGAAGAAGCTATATGGGAAGTGGAGGAGGACATAAAGTCCAAGTATCCATATCTATTTACTGCTCCTGGAATTCGTGTGAAAGGTATGTGTCTTCAACACATCTTTATTTTATGAGTTTGTTAAAGGAAAGATTAATATCTCTGCCTCTTTGTTTTTAAACTTTGTTAAAGATTCAAGATATATATTTGATAATGTAAATGACTCGTTCTTGTGGTTACCACAGCCTTATCCGTCATTCAGGGACAAATGTTCCAAGTGGGAGAGACTAAAACACCCTGGTTTTTGGTCCTTAGAAAATTTTCTTTATTTCTAAATTTTGGGGAACATATGACTTAGGGGAATGAGTCGTGCACTTAGGTATGGGTGGTATGGTCCAATCATATGATGGCTAGTATTGGTTGGTGGGATTGATGTAGTTACTGGAATGGGTATGATTTGGGTGGTACGAGTTGTATAGTTTTGTATGGGTTGTTTGGTTACTTCACTTAAACTTAGACTTGATAACTTAAGTTGGATCTTAGTACAAGTGTCTCACCATGATCCGTAAGATAGCGTACGAGTCATACTCAGGACTCATATGGTGGTCAGTGTTCAAACCTCCTAGATTCTATTCTTTTGAGGGCACAATTTATAGGTACTAGTCGTACACTTGAATACAACTTGGGTTTAAGAGTGTTGTACTGAATAATGTTGGATCCAAGATAGAAAGACTAAGTTACGAGAGGTGGGTACCACTTGTACAGGATGGGCATGGCTCTTAAAGGCCAGTCGTACCCTACGACGGGAATTTGATAAAGTTTAAGTGAGGTCCATCTGGAAATTTCCCCACTTATCCTATAAGGTCCGAAGACTTATATTGCAGTTGGGAGGTTATTTGCACTATGATTTTATTCTTAAACACTTAGAAAACATTCTTAAATCCTCTTTAGAGTTTTTGGGCATCTTACGGAGTAAATTGGGGCTTGTCTTGGTTATTTTTGTGCACTATTTTCTTGGTTTAAGGCATGTTCTCTTCCATCATTGTTAGTCCAAACTAAAGGCATGGTTTTATACAAATTTTTCATGATCTAAATGTTGTATGATTTTGGATTTTCAAATATGATTTGGGGGTTCTTGTTATAAAGGCTTGGTTATGGTTTTTCCATGTTTTAATTATGCTTTTTATATACATTAATGGTATTTTGGATAATTGGTTACATGAGAATGGTTCATTGGTAATGGACTTTCGTTTTGGAAATACTATGCCTCTAATGTGTTTGATAAAATGCCTATAACAATGTTTTCCCTATATTATTGGACTTTCAATGGAACTTATGCATAGTTTAAACTTGGTAATGGAATCCTAAATGATATGAATGGTTTAAATGGTTTTGAATTGATTGAAATGGCCTTAGTGGCCATGGTTTTGGTTTAATTAGAAATCATGTGGGGTACATGAGAATCCCCTAAGGATAGGCTAAGGATAATTCTTGCAAGTTATAGTCGGTATGACAAGACCACTACTAATAGGCTTGGTTAATAATAATGGAATAATGGTTTGGTTGGAAAATGGTTTTAATCGGGATTAAAGAAGGGGTGTGTGTATAAAAGCCATGGGAGGTGGAGGTCCTGGGGGATCAAAAATGGAAACTCATATTTTTTGATGTGAGGTTTGATCCTAGTGACCATGTGCATGATATCACATTTTATATTTTGGGGGATGTTCTAGTCATCCCAGGTTTTCTTCCCTTGTCATACAGCTTCACGCACTGGGACCCTTTCAATAGGGGAAGCTGAACCCATATAGCCTGTGGGTGGTTTAGGACGATAGAACTGCATAGCCCAGGTAAAGTTTTTAAATGGCATGCTAAACTCGGTTCCCTTTCCAGGCATGGTTATATATATGTATAGTTTATGTGCATATTGATTGTTTTACTTTGTTTTATAAATGGCATTATTTTATCCTTATCCTGAGTTCATACTAGTGGTCACCCGCTAACCCATATTTTAGTGGCTGTATCCCAACGCGATGCAGGAAACGACCATTCTACTCCTCCTGCTTAGCATTCGGACATCCGAGGGTCAACTTTGGATTGAAGTGGTGAGCTTCCATCTATTCGGAAGGATCCATTTCATGGATGTTATTTGATATTTGATTTATTTATGTATATTGGTTTTGGCTATGTTTGGAGGCATGTCCCAACTGGAAATTTGTATTCTTTTGGTTAGAGGCTTTTGTCTAACTACTATGGGTTGGAATTAGGGGATCGATACTGGTGTTAGCCTTAGTATTGACATTGGTATTAAGGATGACGTCATTGGACAAAATTTCTCACTGTTCCATCGTATTTTATTTTGGGATTATATATTTAATTATTAATGAAACTTATTTGGTTATGATTAGATCTATGGTTTGGTTTGGCTTGGTATGGTTGGACGATTGTTATGGGCCGGTCAAACTCGTTAGATCGATCACGATAATAGACCTATCCCAGAGTCTGTAATCTGGATAGTTATGCTCTCTTGTTATATGTTCAAAATTCAGCCAACTCAGGGCAGGCGACTGAAGGTTAGGTTGGGTAACGGAGGTGGTTTCCAGTCCCGTTCGGACTTGGGACGCCTATTACAACAAAGCCCTGGGTCGGGTTGTATCAGGCCTTTAGGACAAAAATCCCCAAATTCCACCTTTAAATCCGCGCTTAAACAAGATTTAAATGATAGTATCAAAGAAAAGTTGTTGAAATAAGAGTTTTGGAGCTTATCCAAGCTTACAAGCACAAGAAAATGCTTAGAAACCCAATCTGCACGCTCCAAATCTCAAAAATAGTGAAAACCAAGAAAAGTATTATTTATACCCAAGTGCCAGGTGCCACTAAAGAAGTCAAGTGACCTATTTAGTGGTCACCACTAAAGTGGTCAAGTATCAGTACTCGCTTAGTGTTCTAGTTTGCTAAATCGTACAAGGGCCAATTTAGAGCCCTCCGCTAAAGTGGATGAGGGCTGCTAAAGCGCCCTTGACTAGCTGGTAGTCGGTGGCTTTAGTGACCAAGTGGTGCTTTATCACCTGCCGCTAAAGTGGTTAAAGTGGCGCTTTAGTGGCTGCACTAGCTACGGAGACTTGGAATTCCATGTCTTTCTGGACCCCTCGAGATTCATCCGGAATCCTGAGTGCGCAAACAAACTATGCTAACCCATTAATTCGACGCTATAGACAAAATAACAATATCAGAGTTTTGATAAAATGTTCTTTTGAAAAAGTCGATCCTTAAAATCCAATTAGACAACTTTCCAAGCCAAGGGTAAAAATTAGATATAAAGTCATAAAACTACACCAACCATGTTACCAACCTAAAATCAATTTTTCGGATCTGCTGGTGCAGTATATTTTGCCACCCAATGCACATATCGTCGAATTCAACTAAAGGATTCAAGCCACAAAAATAACCATAAACTCACATAAATCACACTGAAATACATTAGAAACTGTGCCAAGAATTCCCACACCCTAGAAATATGACAAAGCAACCATAGGGAGGGGTAAAATGGTCTAATCACACAAAAATGAATATTTCACAAAACTCACACAAAATCAAATCATTACATCATCCATCACTAAAAAGCCAGTTCACCCTCAAACTAAAGGCAAGGGAAATACCTGAATCATCTAAAAGGTGGAAATAACTACCACGCATATTAGAATCGACCTCCTAATTAGAATTACCTACATGTTGATATCTCTATAGGACCTTAACTACAAGAATAACTCTAGAATACATTTATCTAACATCCTTGGCTAAAATGGAGAGAGGCTTTTTAATAAAAGACAACCACTTATCCAACTCTACTAAATCCAAATGAATGACATGTGACTAATATTCAATATATCACCAAAGCATGGAAACATGAAAACCTAGATGAACAACTTATAATCTGGGGGTAAAACCAACTCATAATCCACATCACCAATAGTTCAAAGAATCTCAAATAGCCTAACATACTTCGGGATAAGCTTTCTCCTCTTCCCAAACCTTAACACGTCCTTCATGGGCGACACACGATAGAATGTTTGATTAGTAATACCAAATCTCAGGGCACAAAGTCTACGATCTACATAACACTTCTGCCTACTCTGGGCTGCTTGATATCTATCCTGAATAATTCAAACTCTATCCAAAGACTAATGAAGCAAGTTCATACCTTGAGGTCTAATATAAGTAACATCAAACCAACCAACAAGAGCGTGATAACACCAACCATATAAAGTTACAAAAGGAGACATCTCAATTCTAGAATGTTAACCATTATTGTATTCAAACTTTGTTAAAGCTATATGCTGCTCCCACTAATCACCAAAATCCATGGCATAAGCGCGGAACATATCTTCCAAAACCTTAATAGTTCTCTCTAATTATCCATCATTCTTGGGGTGAAAAGTTGTGCTAAGAACAACTTAAGTACCAAAATCCTCCTAAAAGTTCTTCCAAAAGTGGGATATGAATACTAAACCTTGATTTGACATGATAGAAACTAGCACATTGTGAAGATGGAATATTGCATGAATATATATACAAGCCAACCACTCAGCACTAAGAAAAATCTTAACCAGAATAAAATGACCAGATAAGGTCAACCGATCCATGATGACCCAAGCACTATTAGCACCATGAGAGATACGAGGCAACCCAGTCATAAAATCTATAGTGATCTATTCCCATTTCCACTCGAAAATGTGTAGCCTCTAAAGAATACCACAAGGTCTCAGATGCTTAGCCTTTACCTATTTGTAACATAGGCAATGAGCTACAACATCTGCTACATCATTTCTTATACCACCCCACTGGTAATGCTATCTCAAATAACAATACATCTTAGTCACTCCTGGATGAATAGAATACATGGAATAGTGAGCCTTCTCCAAAATTAATCTAATCCAATCAACCTCTCTTGACAAACAAACTCGACCTCTAATCCTAAAAATGCTATTAGGATCAAGTGAGGCTTCCTAAGCATCTCCACTCAATGACTTATCTCAAATCAATCTCAACCCAATAATAATTCTCAAAATTAAACTTAAATTGTGGTGTAAAGCGATCGTCATCAATATATTTACCCAAAAAAGAGTCTGGGTCAAATCTACAAGGAGTGAAGACGTAGAATTCAAGACCTATAAGTATTGGTAGTGAACTAAATATTAACTCGTAGTGAAAGATTAAACAACAAATAAAAGTAAATAGGGGGTAGTTTGAGTAATTTTTTAACAACAATGTTTGAACACTAGTATAAGTCTAAAATATCAAAGAGTATAACCAAATGGAGAGAAGGCTTGGGGTTATGCAATCCTAGGTAGGAATCATGAATGGGTTGTCAATTACTCATCCAAGTTTAGTAAAGGTTTTTGGATAGGCTAGATTTAGGGGTATTGATGTTAATCTTTCAATAAAACATCAAATCTCACAAGTGAGTTCTTTAGAACACCTCACAAGTGTATCAAATCTACCAATCTACTGCCTCAATTAACATTTTTATTTCTAAGATATTCTATTAAATAAGCTAACTCAACTTATTGTTCACAATTGTTCCTCACCCATATCACCAATTTCAAGGATGATATAGGATCAAGGGTAAATGGGGTTTGCAATCCCAATTCTTAATTAAGCATGGAACAAAAGCAAAACTCATCGATAGTAACTAATTAATTGGACAGATAAGCAACACCCATATATTAATCACCACTTAATCAAGCATAACTCTAAGAGATAAATTTAGATACTCATGGAAATAAAGGAAAGTGATATACAAAGATTAGCATTCATTTCATCCTTAAATAAAAAATTAATATACTCTCAAAGCACCAAATTCTTTCAAATATCTAAACACTCCTTTGGAATCACCCATAATTGTTTTGCATT
>NC_061119.1:72943439-72955602 GCF_002878395.1 Capsicum annuum | reverse complement strand
CAAATATCTAAACACTCCTTTGGAATCACCCATAATTGTTTTGCATTCAGAATAGTATTCTTAACTTTCAAAAACTAGAAATTAGATGCTGGAATCTGAAAAGTTGAGGATTTTATATTTTGGGACTCTTCTTTGTGAAATTACATCACTGCCCATGAAGTTTTTCCCAATGTTTGTAATCGCAGCTCTCTCTATCTCGGTGCATTAACTTGTGATCACTATATCTCTTCCTGATTGGATGAATCAAGATCAAAACCTCAGAGTGCAATAGAAGCACTGGAAATTAGAGAATTTTATAAAGAATTAGTTTAACATATTAATTTAACTCACCATAGTGTGCAATAAATGAGATACAAATGAGTGGCAAATTCGCCACTGATCAAAACAACCCCAACTTTAAGATTTTGCTTATCCTCTAGCAAAATACTTCACACTCAATGAGACTATTTAACTTTTAATCTCACACTTTTCAATCACGTGGCCACTATGATTTTTAACTTGATTTGATCTAACAATTAGTCAACAAGCATGTGAAGCACTAACTATACAACCCCCTCAAATTCAATCACATTTTCAATAATGCAAAGAAATTTCAAGAATAATCAGCAAAAACAACCAATTCTCAAAAAGTGACTATTTATCAATAGTAAATCAAATATTCTTCTTCGCCTTATTTCTAGAAGATGTCAACTTCAGCTATATATCTTAGTCTTCATAAATCCTTACAAAAGAAAGTCCCAACACACCACATTTTTTAACATGAAACAAGGGACAAATATAGAATCACTCACACTTACAAAGAATTTCTAAATGCAAACAAGTATCATGCAGTATGCTCTCCCTATTTTCAATTGCTACTAACTCAAACAGACTTGGTTGGAGATCCCAAAGGACTTTTTCAAGCTTTTAATGTAGGTTCAGGGAAGGGTAGGATAAGAATTTGGGATAAAAGTGACTACACCCTTCTTGAATGCCATATACCACTAATTAGATCAACTTGGATCATTGACCACTTTATTCCCTTTTAAATTACACATGTGCCTACATTTTTCACTTTAGATCACCCATCTTATGAAAGCACTCTCTTTTTATTTCTTGAATTTTTGTAATTTTATCTTTTCTTTTTTTGTTCCTTCTTTTATTTTTCTCTTTCACTTTTCATCATGGATTTACTTTTAGGCACACATTTACAAGACCATGGCTATGATCACATCTTCTAAGTTCCACCACACCCCTAATTTAGCCTTTTAGCCTTAAGTTTGCAATTTTAAGTTCAAGGAGAGTAGGGTTCAAGAGAGGGATAACTTTCAAACGGGTAGTGTCTTGTAATGTCGTTGCCAAAGAAAATAGGCTCAAAATAGATGACTAAGGATATCATTCATACATGGGTAAACGTTTTAGGCTAAAGTGGCTTTCAACATTCATAAAGATGTCCTGAGATCATTTTTTCAACTATGCATAATCAAGATTATCTTTGAGAGACTAACGAGGCAAGTTCTAGATGACATAAGTAAGCACAAGAATCATTCAACTAATGCTCACCACACATGGCATGCAAACTATTCTAGAAGGATCAATTGAATTTCCTACTTAAGAACAAACATTTACCACATTACTACCAACTAAAGAATTAGGAGGCACAAAAAGAGGCAAAGCTTTATTACAAAATCATTCACTTTGATACCCTTGATTTGCACAAGAATTTAAAATAGAGGAGGGTGCTCATTTTGCACTTCACTATGCTAGATTAACTATTGTTAGCACCAATCAAGCCATCATCTCCATTCGATCTCTAAAGAGGAAAATAATTCCATGACTACAATACTTCACCATGATATTTGGCTACTCAGACTTCACTATGATCGTCAAGTCAATCCCCATTTGTAATTCCACGGGTACTCAGACTTCTCAGCATATCCGACTCCAACACCTCACATAACTATTATCCCTTAAGAATGCCATCACTTAATCTATCATAGGGAAAGACTCATCCAACATCAATATTAGTAAGGAAAATAAAAATCTAAAAATAAAAAATGACTAATCCATAGAATCACTACAAAACATAGGTGATAAGGATACCCAATATACAAACCAAATCATCAAAATAATAAAATTCAAAAATATATGAATAATACAAATATCCATAACAAGAAAGAACCAAATAATCTAAATATTATATACCAGATAAGAAATAGAGAACATAGAATATAGAAACACAAGGCACCCCTAATTAAAAAGTTGCAGCGTCCTTACTATATATCATGAACGCATAAAAGAGATAAAAGGGCTCCCTAAAATTGTATCATGGGCTGGCATCACTCTCAATGTCCTTCTCATCATCATTAAAATCAGGCTCCATATCCCCAGACCACCGTGTTGGGATCTCATCATCAATATTCATCCTCGCAAAGAAAAGTCTCTCTTTTGGTTTCAGGACCTTTCATAGTCCTTCACCTCTTTCCATATCTGGGTGAAGAACTTATCTCACCTCTTCTCCCTTATCTTTATATTTGCATATGAGCTACTAAGATTTTGATGTGACTTGGACAAGGAAGTGTAGGATACTTCCTAGTTAGAGATATTTTCCCCTTATTTCTTCAGATCCTCCAAGAGCTTATTATACTCACTTTTGGAGACATAGTAGGAATGACCTATAGAAGATTCACCCAAACTTATAGGTAACTTAGACACCAAGTCCCAAACTATTCATATCTAATGGAACAAATCCTCAAATGGCCCTGTCGAGGATAACCGTAATGAGTAGAGATCATCATCCACCAACTTACCTAAATCAATCTTTCTCTTCTTTCTATTAGAAGCTACACCTTTACCATGCATCTTTAATGGATAAATAGGTGTCTTTCAGGTAATCCAATTATCCCCTAGATATTCTTTGACTCTAGCCCACTAGCACAACTCAGGGATGGCAACAAATCAAGGGCCTACCTCAATTCTTGTAACTTAGGAACCTTGCAATAACAAAGAGATCAACCACATTCAAAGAAATATCATCTAAGATATAAGCTACCAGCTGGTCTCACATAGTAGGGTTGTTTGTAATCATGCTCAGAGAGACACGATAACAAATAATTGTTAACCAACTCCATGCTTTTGCCATGAACTCATTAAAGGTGATCCCTTTATTTGTGAAGGCCCATGGGACTTATCTTCCTAGGCACAGCTGTGAGGTTGATAAACTCTCTAGAGCACAAGTTTTTGCCTTAATCTCTATTGAGTTGACATTTGGAAAACATATAGCTAATTGATTGCCTAAGATCCAAAGTAGACCACCTTTCCCCAAATCATCATGACTGGGTTGAATAGATTTACATCATTGAGGTTTGCATAAAAACTCCCCCACCGATTGTTCATTGCCTCGACATGGCTCAGGGGAATAGTATCTCTATCCTATTTCCTCCAATCTTTGATAGAACACTAGGATTTTTTAGGCACTTACTCTAATGAGATGCCTTTCTCAGCGAGTAGTTTCTTTCTGGCTAGATCCTCATAATATATGGCTTGACAGTTGGGAGAGAGAAATTTATTTTGGTCAAACTCTATTATTATTAGCCTTTGAACCAAAAAAATAATACACAAGCATGAACCTATAAAATATTTATGTGAAAACAATGCTATGTGCAGGAGTGAAGCTAAAAAAATGGCTCAAGAATCATATTAAGGCTTAAAAATAAAAGTGCAAGATTTTAGGCAAATATGCAAATAGGCCTCAGGTGCTGTGATTGTGATTATCTGGGTCGTGATCGTAATAACTAATGATCCTATAAGGTAGGTCTTAGGTTTTGCAATCACAAATTATTGAGTCACGATCGTGACATCTGAGACTTCATCATTTCCAGATTTTCTGTAATGCCCCAAAAATAGTTCCCGAGACCTCACATGGTGCTTAGGGTCATAAGTGACCCTAAGCTAACCCTTCTACTGGCATAACTTATAAGCAACTAAATAAAAGTATAAATCTGTACAAGTTAGCAGAAAACAACTTTTTTCTAAATCTTATCAATGCAAAACTATATTTACAAAATTACAACTCTGCTTTACAAATCAAAACGGAAACTAGATACTTCAACTTCTTCTGACTGTCTATGAAGCCTTTACTAGTACTAACTTTAGATAGCCGGGTCATGACTCCCAACTATCCAAAGTCAATACGACTGAGTAAAGAAAATACAATACTTCTCGAACAATATAACTGACTTAAGCCTTGAATCAAAAGGACTCATCACCAGCTGAGTGGAAACTTCAAACTGACAAATCTGAATGTGCATAATAAGTCTTGTACCTACATTATAAGAAAATGTAGCACATAGACTTATATGTGGATAAATATTTTGGGAATGTACTGAGTATATGGGGGTGCAATGCAATAATTAAACATTATCTCAATATCATCATAGTTTATAAAATTATGCATGCTGACATAAATGGTTCACATAGCTTGAATAATATCTGAAGTGTAAATCTCATAAATCATGAATAATGAAACATGTATAAATCTCGTGAGTCATTTAACGTGCTTTTAAAATCTGTATTCTCCACTTATTCTCAAAACTTGTAAGCTAGATGAAATCTGAAACTCATTTTGTTTAGTAAACTCTTTAAATCAATACTTTAAAACAATAAAAATATTTCAAGAGTAGGGGACATCTTTGGGAATTTCTTCTAACCAACATAAACCATGTGAGCTACATGGAGTCCAATGTCTTACCCACGTTGGGGAGAGCAGTTCTATCCTCGACATCAGATAGAATCTTAACTTTAGTTCATTAGTGATCACTATATCATCCTTAGGCTCACATCCTATGGGGACACATAGTTCTAGGGAAGTACCACACTTCCCGCTCGATGCTAAATACTACTCCCGGACTCAGCTCAGAACTTTAAAGAAATCTACAATAAATAATTCAACAATTTACATCAGGAGCCAATATGCTACCCCTCTTATCATAAATCAATCAAATGTCGATTTCTTTTCTTACTTGGGTTCAAAAACCAACTCTTTCCTGAAATTTTGATAGACTCATCATCAAAGCTTTAAAGATATCATAATAATGGAAATATAAACATACCTCTTGCAATTATTTAAAAGTCCTCAATAACGCATTCTGAAAATAACAATCTTTAAATACGGGTTAGTGACCCATATATCAAACTCGTATTAAAATACCAAAAGATTCATTCTTGATAATGTAAATATTGATGAATCAACTCAAAATCTGAAAATTTCAGCAATAAGCATGAAAATATAAACATACTCATGTAATATCATAGCAGAACATCATACTCAATATACTTCTTGAAAATACGTCAACAATGTCAAAATATAAAAATTAGGATTCACAATATAATGCTTAAACTCTCTTGGAAAAAATCTGGAAAATCACATTACTTGCATAAATATGTGAAATTAGTCATACAATTACACTTCTAAATTATTGGGAACCTTATAAGCTTGTTATTACAACCATGGGTATAAACCCCAACTTAAATTTCATGGAAAATAATAAAAAATTCAGTAATTTATAATCTAAAATAAGTTTTGAGCACAAGAACAAAAGGGTGTTCTTGTTCAAACCCCACATACCTTAAAATTTAAGCTTTAGATGAACTCTTTACTTCAGATTGCTATTCTTTAGATTAATGGGTGCTTCTTATTGCCCTTGAAATGTGGAATCCAAATTTTAAAGAATTATTGAACAACTACAGTTAAATCTTGAGGTATCTTGATCTTTAGGTTGAAACCCTTAAGAGTGTTCTTGACCAGTTTTTGATGAAAGTGAAAGGATTTTGGATAATTGGGGATTAAATCCCATATTATAGACATATATAGGGGTGTTTTTGGTACTTGGAAGTGAGGTATACGGTGTACAACCCATGGCAAACCTTAAGGTGTGTGTGACACACCTTATGGCAGACATTTAAGTGTGCTTCACACTTCTAATCGAACAAATATGATTGGGCAGCGCATTGCCCATCGCACACCCTTACTGCCTCTCACAAAAATGGGTATAACTCTTTGCTCGGGTATTGGATTAAGGCAAAATTGGTATCGTTGGAAAGCTAATTTAAAGATATTTCATTTGATATATAGTAGGACCTCTAAATCATTATATGTAAAGAATTATAGTCGATGGAAGTTGACCCAAGTTGAAACATCCTCTAAAACTTAATCGATAGAAATGTTTTCAACTCGTCTTAGAGTTAGCGGGGACCTCTAAGATCTCAATTAATGCTCCAATAGATTTCCTCACTGCATAATTGATTAACAAACTAAATTTCCATTGGATATATGGGTTTTGGAAATTTTACGCGAAGGAATGATGATTTTCGTTCCAGCCCAAAATACGGGGTGTTACATTATCTCCCCCTTGGGATCATTCATTGCCGAATGATGGGTAGGGACTTGTTAAGGTTATAAAAGGTATGGAATAACACGGACATGATGTTTCTTTTAAGAAAGGATATAATATAACTAATCTGAAACATTTAAACTTCCATCATGAAATTGAATTTTGAGCTGATTTGACTTTTCTTTGTTCGAGGACCTGATGCGGGTTGAAAGTGTAGGATTCCCTTGAAATGTTCAGGATCCATTCACACATATAGAATTAAGAAGTGATAACTTATGCAAGTACGAATCATGAGGCAACTGGACTTAGATCGTATTAGGGTACTGTACCGCCTGAGGTAAAATACTTGGAAGTATTTGAAATTATTCTCTGAACTCTTATGAACTGAGTCCTAACTAAGTAGCTGAATCTGAAACATGATGCTTACACTGAACTGAATTCGAAACATTCATGGATGTAATAGATTATCTCTTCAACACTCCTTCTAAAGAAGTTCTAGTAGTATTAGGGAGGAAAAAATCTTGGGCATGAGTTATACAAGACATCTAACTAAGGAATCACAAAGATAACACTACTCCATAGCATAGAATATAGACATATAACTCATAAACTAGGATAGAATTACCAGGCCTTAGGAAATGCCACTTCTTACTTTCAAGCTTAGCGCACTTCTCGAATACTCCCTTAACTATACTATTTCCCTTAACTACCATATTCATTTGATTCAACTTATGATCCTTATATAGGCATTTATAAATCTTTCTACTAATGTCTACAGTAGCTTAAATCCTCCCACGATGATCAAGATTAACTCCAAGTCACAAAAATACAACATGCCATACCACAATCCTAGTCTAAACTATATGATTCAACCTTCCATATTTTTTTAAAGTTCACACCCTAAGCATATCATGCCTTACCACTTCAATGACTAACTCTTATCTCTTACTATGAATTCACTAGCACATATTGCATTCCTTCACTTAAATCCCAATATGTCATTCAAGCCTATCTTTATAACCACATATAAACTTCAAGGCAACCACCCATAAATACATACTTCACATATTCTCTAAACCACTATCAATATAACTCCCACACTCTACCCCAAGAACATACACACAAAATTTCAACTAACCATAACATTTATCAAATACTTGGCCCCAAATCTTACTTCACACCTAAGACCTTATCTAAAACTAGCATATAATGATTTTTCATCAATAAGAAACATCTAATAATCACCACTATCATTACATAAGGAAGAGTTACAAAAAGGTTACAACATAAGACCTTGAAGCATAGAAGGATATTATACGAGGCTTGACATTTAACTGAGGCCTAGGGAATAGCAAATCAACATCATGGATTTATCAAAGTGATCTAAATTAAGGCATACAAGACTATAAGTTGAATTTCGTTAGTCATAAAGAGTATAGCATGAATTATGGGTGTTGAGCACACTATAAAGCATGAGTACATGAGTTATCAGTTGTGTAACCTCAATTTGGAGTTCATAACATATGGAATGTAACTCAGACTACTAAAAGAACAGGAACTCCTCATTTAGGAACTGGAAGAGCATATGATTCTCTATCATATGCATGAACATAAACTATCATCATGAAACTGAAATGTAAGGCATGAGTAGGTACTGGGATAACTGAAATCATCCATACTTTTTGATGTTCTATATCATACTAGGATTACTACTAAAATTTGAGAGCCTGACTTGGTTACTCATTCTATCATCTCCCCCTTAGCTTTAAGACATCATTCAAAGTTTGAGAGATCTCTTGCTAAATTCTAATTTGAACTACACTCACGACACTCCGGGGTTTGGAATACGACAATACACATAATTAATAATCTTACTTTGAAAGAAAATACCTGAAAGTGTAAAACCATCTTGTAATACTTTCTCCTGAGGTACAACTCTATATTTTTGTAGCCCCCTCTAGTCATCACATAATATTTCAACCATTTACTAACTTAGAATCTTCATGAGTATCAATATATTTTGAATTCACACCATCTAAAGCTTCAACTCTCACTTTCATGCTCTCAATCTTCAAGGTTTCAAACTTAGATTCTAACACTTAACATAGATATCTTCAAACCTTAATAAACTATACTGCTTCCTTCATTCTTTGCCAATACCATAAAATATCATATCTCCTCACTTATATTCTTCCTTTAAACCATGAGAATCAAGATTATATAAAAATGCTCAACATCATTAACCATAACTCCTTAACTTAGCTATCAAGAACATCATATACTTATATAACTAGTCTCTTTCTACTTAGAAACTCAATAATACCACTAACCACACACGCATGTAATAACCATAAAAAAATACCATAACCCTATGCATTTCAAAAGGAAAAGAAGAAAAATAATACTAAATAGGGTCTCCTCACATCGCGACCCCCAGTTGGGTCAAGTAGCTATTACGACGTGAGCCTATTGCGACCCCTCACTATTTTGGGAACCCAAACTCACCCTTATGCTAGTCCAAAAAAAATCTAAAACTTTCTTGAGATGATCTACAAGTGACCCTGCTCATGAATCAATTTGCAAATTGACATTCTAAGGTTGGAAAGTTCAACAATTGAGGTCCTCTAATTTTGAAGGCAAGAATTATTCTAAGTCTTGATTCTTAGCTGAAAATTTTTTTCTAAGTCTGGAGCCTCTCTTGGCATGCTATTTAGGATGAAAGCTACTACGATTTTGCTGGTCTTGCAATATCTACCCCTTCATGACCATCAATTGATCAAACTTAATGTCTAGTGCTAAAAGTGATTTACAACCCAACCTCACACACAATTCTCACTTAAAATCTATAAAATAAAGTATTAAGAAACACTAGTACACTAGAACCCTATAACAATGATAATCAATCATAATCCTAAGACATACCTTACTAAAATCTAACAATGCATCCTCCTTCTAAACATCATGACTATTCACCTACCTTTACACCAAAGCTTTATAAGTCTAGATTCACAATACTAAACCAACCAAAGAATTCCTCAATAATCCATACTTTTCTAACACATTCAACACCATCAATAACTCTTTTCATACTTCAAGCAAACAATAGTTTGCCTTAGCTAATCTTCTCTACCTTCTACTGGACCAACATACAAGGATAAATCACTTCATTACTAACTCAATCCTATGCAAAAAGATTCGTTTATACACATATTTAAGAAATCACACTTACCACCCTTCTTGTCACTACACCTCTAAGCCCCCAGTTCCAACAAACACAAGAATATCAAAATGAACAACAAGTTGCTAGTGAATCGAAATAGGCCTCACACAACTTCACTAGACTTTGATTTTGTGTTTTGAACAAGAAAATGAGATGAATAACAAAACAACTATGCTAGTGAATTGAAATAGGCCTCACATGGCTTCACTAGACTTTGATTTTCAAAAAAACCATAATAACAAGATTACATAATACAAGGGATAGAAACTTGACACACACTATTTAATGATCTAAAGATACACATCTCATTCTTTCTTAATTAAAAGACTCATAAGAATGAGGACATAACTTTCAAGCACTTTGTGTAACTTCTTAGACTTCTGCTTGCAAATATAAGAGCATTATCTGGGGAAGAACTGGAACTTTTTGATCATGATATCTCAAGAATAATACATGGATAGGGAAGTATAGCTTTGTATTATAGATTCTGTGGAGGAATCTGAAAGTACATCTGACTTGGGCTTAGTGCATGACTTTTATGAATCATGAAAAAAATACTTCAATCTTCGAAACTCAAAGGTACTAATGGGATACTTTCTAGCCTGCTTAAAATCCCATGACTATTTGTGTAGACTATATGTGAAAGAACTATCTGTAAAGGTCTAATCTTGACTATTTCTAAATGCCTTATAGCCTCTCAAAGAAAAGTACAGACGTCTCCATACCATTCTGTAAGACTCTACTAGACATGGGTTCACAGATACTCTAGGACATTTGAACTCTATGCTCTGATACCAAGTTTGTAATGCCCCGAAAATAGGTCCCGAGATGTCACACGGTGCTCAGGGTCATAAGTGACCCCAAGCTAACCCTTCTACTAGCATAACTTATAAGCAACTAAATAAAAGTATAAATCTATACAAGTTAGTGGAAAACAACTCTTTTCTAAATCTGATCAATACAAAATCATATTTACAAAATTACAACTCTGCTTTACAAATCAAAACTAAAACTAGATACATCAACTTCTACTGACTTTCAATGAAGCCTCTACTAGTAATGACTATAGCTAGCTGGTTCATAACTCCCAACTATCCAAACTCAATACGACTGAGTAAAGAAAATACAATACTTCTCGAACAATATAATTGACTTAAGACCTTGAATCGAAAGGACTCATCACCTTCTCACTAAAAGCTTCGAACTGACTGAATCTGAATGTGTATACTAAGTGTTGTACCTACATTATAAGACAATGTAGCACATAGACGTACTTATATGCAGAGAAATATTTTGGGAATGTACTGAGTATATGGGGGTGCAATGCAATAAGCAAGCATTATCTCAAAATCATCATAGTTTATAAAATTATGCATGTTGACATAAATGACTCACATAGCTTGAATAATATCTAAAGTACAAATCTCATAAATCATGAATAATGAAGCATGCATAAATCTTGTGAGTAATTTAACTTGCTTCTAAAATCTTTATTCTCCACTTATTCTCAAAATTTTTAAGCTAGATGAAATGTGGAACTCATTCTGTTTAGTAAAATCTTTAACTCAACACTTTAAATCAATAAAACTATTTCAAGAGTGGGGGACATCTTTGGGAGTTTCTTCTAACTAACATAAACCATGTGAGCTACATGGAGTCCAATATCTTACCTACGTTGGGGAGAACAGTTCTATCCTTGCCATTGGATAAAACCTTAACTTTAGTTCATTAGTGATCACTATATCAACCTCAGGCTCATGACCTATGGAGGCATGTATTTCTAGGGAAGTACCACACTGCCCGCTCGGTCCTAAATACTACTTTAGGACTTAGCTCAGAACTTTAAAGAAAATCCATAATAAATAATTTAACAATTTACATCGGGAGCCAATATGCTACCCCTCTTATCATAAATCAATCAAATGTGGGTTTCTTTTCTTACTTAGGTTCAAAAACCAACTCCTTCCTGAAATCTTGATAGACTCATCATCAAAGGTTTAAAGATCTCATAATAATAGAAATATAAACATATTTCTTCCAATTCATTAAAAGTCCTCAATAACTCATTCTCAAAATAACAATCTTTAAATAGGGGTTAATGAACCTTATATCAAACTAGTATCAAAACACCAAAACATTCATGCTTGATAATGTAAATATTGACGAATCAACTCAAAATCTGAAAATTTCAGCAATAAGCATGAAAATATAAACATACTCATGTAATATCATAGCAAAACATCATACTCAATATACTTCTTGAAAATGCTTCAACAAGGTCCAAATATAGAAATCTAGATTCACAATATAATGCTTAAACTCACTTGGAAAAAATATAGAAAATTACATTACTTGCATAAATATGTGAAATTAGTCATACAATTAAACTTCTAAATCATTGGGAACCTTATAAGCTTATAATTACAACCATGGATATAAAGGGAAAAGACATTGGTTCAACCCCAAACTATACCTGAAAATTCGAAGCCACACCTAAACTATACTAGTGACATATTACACACCTAAACTATAAAAAAGTGAAACTATTTACAGCCTATCAGGCTACCATTAC
>NC_061119.1:72938847-72943339 GCF_002878395.1 Capsicum annuum | reverse complement strand
CCTCCACTTAAACGGCCTTAATTCCTATCATAGGGTATGACTGGCCCTTGTGAGTCATACCTATCTTGTATGAGTGGTACCCACCTCTCATACCCTAGCTTCTCCCCTTGGACCTAGCACTTTCTAAGGTATGACACACCCAAATCTAAGTCGTATTCAAGTGTATGACTAGTACCTATAATCCGTACCCCTGGCAGAATAGAATCCCTAGAGGATTGAACACTGACCACTATATGAGTCAACGGTATGACTCGTACCCTGGTTTATGGCTCATGGTGAGCCCCTTGTACTTAGATCCAACTTAAGTTACCAAGTCTAAGGTTAAGTAAAGTAACAAAACAACCAATATACACTGATACAACTCATACCACCCAAATCTTACATATTCTAGTGACTAAATCCATCCCACCAACCAACACAGGTCAGCATACGACTAGACCATACCACCCGTACCCAAGCATACGACTCATTCCCTAAGTCGTATCTTGCCCAGAAACCAGATATCAAGGAAATTTTCTAAGATCTAGAAACTAGGATGTTCAATCTATGACTTACTAAAACTGACAGTTTAGTTATCAGGCAGATTATTTGATTTTTAGAGATATTTCCCTATTTTAAATTCTTAGCCATCTCCAAATGGCCAGGTAAAAATTTCAGTCAAACAACCTCAAATTTAAATTCTAACTATTCCATCAACTCAGAAATATCAATTTTAGACCAGGAGGACTCTTGGTTTGGGTCCTGAGACACTCAGTCTAATTTCAACCTATTGATTGAAAAGATAAGAAAATAAAAATTAGGTATGGGACCCAAATTTCATCAAAATGACCTCGGATGAAAATTTTGACTACTCAATTGATTTTGCAATGTCAAATTTGGTATAGTTACATAGTCTGTTTGTATGTACCGTATTCTAAATGAATTATGAGGTTTTGGCTGAGACTTGAGAAATTCAAAGTCTATGGTTGTTAGGTGTATTGCAATCAAGAGTGAAGGATCGGGATCGCGATACCCTTGGCAGATCTCAAGTGTCGAAATCAAGGTGACTAGTCATGACGTGATTCACAGGTGCAGTCCTAATATACCATAATCGCAAAGGCCGGGTCGCGATTGCGGGGCCCGAATACCTGAGAAGCGTATAAATAGGTCATTTTAGCCTGAATTTACTCATTCCTCACCCAATTTCTTGATAGCTAAAACCCTAAATAGGGAGATATCTTGAAATTAAGGCTTGTGGGTTATCTAGGAGCTTGGATAACATCTATTTTCATGATTTTTCTTTGATTTGTGGTAAGAATTTACCTTTTTCTTGGTAGATTTTATTGATTTCTTGTTCAAAACCTTGAGGGATTTATTTTAGCCCAAATTTATCTTGGATTTCACCCCTTTTTAGGGTAATAATTCCTTGAGCATATGATAATATTAGATTGATTACAAAAATATGATTGCTGTGAGTGGGACCCACATAGAGTTTTGATGTAATTTTTGGATCCCAAACACAATAGTGCAATATAAATATCATTAGTCTCATATTGATAATTAAAATATGATTTTGATAGTTTGGCATCTTATGGAAACTTTTGGAAAGGGAAAACCAGTAATTTAGCAGATTCTTTAAGCTTTCTTAGGCATTGAGGTAGGCATAATTGACCTAGTGCCTATATTTTAAGTGAATTTCCTATCTTAGGGATAATTGAGGCTTGCTTAACATATAAAAAGTAGATACCTTAAGCCTATTTCGAGTAAAATTTTCCTAAAATATAACTTTGGGGATTAGAAGTGGGCCCTTGAACCACCTTAGGCTAAGACGTATATTAGCGTGTGCAGACCTTTATTCATTTGTTAGACTCTTGGAAATACTTATTGAGGTAATATTGAGAAACCTTGACTCTTGATGGATATGTTTGTTGATGTAAGGGTTAATACCTATTGATTATTTGATTACCTATGATATTGATGATACTATTGATTATGTTGATATATTTATAATCATTGGTTCAAGTTCTAAATATTCATATAATATTGATGATATTTACCCAGTTTGAGTCTAGAGGATGATTATGACTTTGATTATATTTATCTGTTCAAGTCTGGCTATTGATGATATATTTACTGATTTAAGTTTGATTATTGATGATATATTTACTAGTTCAAGTCCATCTAGTAGTGATATATTTATCGGCTAAAGTCTGGCTATTGATTATATTTATTGGTTCGAGTCCATATATGCATATTATGCTATGATGATATACTTATTATGATATGATGACATTGAGATGTGAGATAGATTATCTAGTTAAGTTGAAGAGGAGGAAATGGTTACATTGTGGCGAGATATAAATGGATCCTAGTGATATTATAATTAGTCGATAAATAAATGATTAGTCGATGTATAATGATTAGTTGACAAATGATGGTTACCCTATATATGATGATTAGTTGATATATACTGGATTAGCTAATAAGTGTTGATTAAATGACAAGTGATGAATATGGACAATCGATGGTGATAGTGTGCCATGACTTGGATGAATTTCGATGGTATTATGAAAGTTGATAAATGATGGTGGTAGGATATGCTATCTTGTTTGGACCTTCCAGACTTACGGGGAATTGTGATGGGTTATTTACTTTTCCGCTCTAATTGGTGCATGGGTGCTAAATTTGTAGCTAAGTTTACATGTGTTGATGATTTATGTTATGTCATTCTATTATTTTGATTTATTTACTAATGTATGCACATTGATTTTGGAGTTGATTTAGGTTCATTTCCTTACCATGAATTAGTTTTGTTATCTTGTATTCTATCATACTTATATCATGATTTAGCTCAGTCAGCTGATGATGCCTGCTGATTACCCATCTTTTTGGTACTCATACTATACTTCTATACCTTTTTGGTATAGATTTGAGTATTAGTTGTCACTCTTGATCAACATTCATACAGTGTTAATATCTGGAGATAGGGTGAGCTCTTGGAGTTGGAGTTACCTATTTCCTTCTATCTTTCTATGTTTAATTTTTTGTTTTGAGACAGATGTATTTACTATTCTAGATACTTGGGTTGTATTTATAATTCTAGATACTCTTGTACTGGCTCTACCAGGTCGTGGGATGGTTTTTATGTGGTGACTACCTTTAAGATATTTTTATTGTCTTTCTTATTTATTGTGTTGGATTGCCTATTAGACCCTTTTGGGATATTTTCATTAAGTTAACCCATTGTGTTTATCTCTGCATTATGGTTTGGCTTACCTACTAATGGGATAGAGTAGGTTCCATCATGACTGGTAAATTGGGTCGTGAAAACTTTAATATATGTGTACTCCATGTGTATGATAACAAAAGGAGAACGTAGTGAGTGAGAAAGCTTGAAGAATCATTTGAAAATTTATTATTTTTTAAAACTTGTATCAAAAGAACACCATTACCTGTTTTGAAAAGATTCAAGTCTTACTTTATAATAATTGAAAAAATTATATTAGAATTTTGCAAGTAAACCTCAAAATTAGTCAAATAAAGGAGCAACTCACCCATTACTAAGGGTAAAAAAGTGAGATTTGGCTAAAATTTAGAGTATAAGCTAACCATAAATTGAAGAAGGCTAAGTTCAATCTGAAAAGAAGCTAATTCTGAAAAGAAGAAAACATATATAAATTAGATAAGTATAGAAGAAACTCTAGGTAGTAAAATAAATTTATGTGTTGATTGTGCGCATTAAATCTATCTAGCATCTATCAATAGATGAAATGACTAAAATTCTAGTACCATAATAAATTAAAATAGATGAAAACTAATATGTTGATACTATGTGTATGATATGCATGTATACGAAATGATTTTATATATAATGTATATTTATACCTTTTGAGTTGTCATGATGTATACTATGTGGGAATGACGTAGTTTTGATTAAAGAAACTCATGGTGAAGTTAGCACTAAGCTAAAAGTTTGAAAACAAACTCTAGATTTTAAAGATTTCAGGCTGAAAATGACCAAGATAGAATACAAAGAGTGTAAGTTCAGTGATGTGGTGCATGCGGATGATTAAATAGTGAGCCTGGATACACAAGCCATCAAGAAGAGAGGTAGTTTCAATATCTTATGTTTATTATTCAGGAAAATAGAAAGATTGATGGGGATGTCACTCATGGTATTAGCATAGGGTGCATAAAATGGAGGCTCATAGCTGGAATTTTGAGTAATAAGGTCTCACCAAAATATAAAGTCAAATTCTACTAAGTGATGATTAGACCAGCTTTACTGTAAGGAATGAAATGTTGGCTGATCAAGCACTTTCATATTTAGAAAATAAAAATGGCAGAGATGTTATAATAGATGTGTTGGTATACTAGGAGTGATAGGATGAAGAAGGACATCCAAAGCAATGTGGGAGGTGCTTTTGCAGACAATAAAATGTCGGAAGCAAGGTTGATATATGGTTTATAGATATGATAAGGAGATGAACAAATGTCCCAGAGCAAATAAGTA
>NC_061119.1:72886420-72935847 GCF_002878395.1 Capsicum annuum | reverse complement strand
TTTTATTCTGCCTAGGGTTCGATTCTAGTGTACTTATTGTATGATAGAATATGATTTGGCCCTTTTGGTCATATGTTGGTTAGTGTGGAGGTCCAAGGTGATGCCTAGGGTATGATTGGTGGGCACCACTAGTATGATAGGGTACGGTTTGGGGGGGTCATACCCTCTTGCAAACATGTTTTCAATTTTTATGTTGAGGGTAGTCTGGGTATTTTCTACCCAAAACTATGAAGTCCCCATGTCTTAGAACATATTGTGGCCCCTCATAACATACTTTGAAAGATCAAAAATAAATCAAAATCCTCTCTAAACTCTCTCAAGAAAATTGCGGCTAGGGTTCTTCAGAGGTGTTCATCTAGAGGCTCAAGAGTCAAGTTTCTTCCGTGGATCTTCTTGAATAAGTCATGTGACTCTTACATCATTTTTAGTTCATAAATATCATGTGTCTTAAAGTATGATTATGATTCTTAAATGATGGTTTTGAAAATCAAAATTGAGGTTTTTGTTCCATATGGTTGAGTATTGGTTATTCTTGGTTTAACTTGTGTTTACACATGTTTTTATGGATGGTTTGCACATGTGGGTGCTTAGTAATTATGGTTTACAAATGGGTCATGGGTAACCCTAAACTTGATGGTTTTTACTTTGATTTTGGTTATGGTAATGATATGCCCTCAAAGTGTTTGTGAAAATACCTAAGAGAATAAACTAGTCATATGTTAAATGGTATTTTAAATGAAGACATTGGACTAATGAATATGAATGGCTGGTAACCTAGGTGGTTTGATTGACAAAAATATGTTTGAGTACCTAAACATTAACTTGATTTATGTCTTTGTTAGACATTGGGTACGAGTCCCTAAACTTTGAATTGAACAAGTGTCTTTGTTAGACAATGGGTTCAAATCCCAAACTCAAATAAATGATTAGTTGATTGATAGTGGTAATTGTGTACTCTTGTAAGTGGTATTGGTACGATGATACCAACGAAGTACCTTTTGTAAGTAATTAACTTAATAATTATGTATGTGAAATGATGGTTTTAAATTAACCTTAAAAGCGAGATGTGTACCCAGGCCATTAAACTAGAGTCCAAAGGACTAACAATAGAAACTGCGTTAGCCGATATGGGTGTCTTATGACTGGATGGTTTGAGTCCCCTAAATAAACATATAATAAAGAGGTTCAAGTCCCCCTTACTATATGTATTGGTGCTTAAGTCACCTTGATTATGTTGGGAGGTTCGAGTCCCCCATATAGGCATATGTAGTTATGGATATTCTCTGGTCCGTATGGCTATATGCATTGGGGCCCTTCCAACTAGGGGAGAGTTGTGCCCATATAGCTCATGGGTGCCTTGTTCTATGATAGTTATGCTACACAGCCTAGTTTAAGGTTTTCAAAGTCCATGCTAATCTTATTCCCTATCCTGGCATGGTGTGTATATATATATATGTATGTGTATGTATTGCATCGGTTCTATACATTGATGGATTGCATTTAAACTAGTTGTATTATTTTATCCTTACCCTTGAGTTACATATTTGCACGCTAACTGCTAATCGTCTTTGACATTGTATCCACATACGATGCAGGTGTTGGTCATACTACAACTCCTACTCAGTGATTAGACTCGAGTACCACTTATGTTGACTAGAAGTGGTGAGCTTTCATACTTTGGAAGGCTACATTTCTTACTTTTAGTTTCTTATATCTTTATTGGTTTACACTTAGACGTTGGCTTTGGCTATGGTCGGGGGTATGCCCCGATCAGATATTCTTGAATTTCTTTTAGAGTCTTTATATGGACAAATTGTGGACTTGGGTATGTTATGGTATAGATATGGAATTGATTATTATTTTGGTTTTGTTACGATTGTTGGTTTAGTATTAGATGGTTAGACTTGTTTGGGTTGGTCATGGTCTTGGACCTATCCCATTCTTTGTGTTAACTGATCGTTCTATCTTATTATATGTTCGAAGTTTATTCGACTTAAGGTATATATTCGTTGGTTGTATTGGGTAGCGTGGCATTCGTCGATCCTTATTAGGCTTGAGATGCCCATTACGACAAAGCTCTGGTTTGGGTCGTGTAAAGTTGGTATCAGATCTTTAGGTTCATAGTTAATTAGAAGTCCATAAAGTCGTGTCGAGTAGATTCTCTTTTAAGGGTGTATATTGCACCACACTCATAAGGGAGAGGCTACAAGATATTTAGGAATGTTTCACTTTCTTGTTGTCTTACTTTGAATTATAGAGTCTAAGGTCTTGGATTCTTTTGATTTCTATTTTCTTGTCTTTCAGATCATGCCTCTAACAAAATCTTATATCCATGAAACTCTTTTGTCCCGACTGGGGATAATCTTGATGAGACACACTCTATGTCTAGAGTTTAGACCCGATCAAGGGTCACTGCGTCTAACTATCCTCATGGGGTTCCACCTATCCCTACTGATCCTACTCTCGAGGTGACACTCATACTCAGTCACCTCAAGGTATACCACTAATGCTGAGTTTTGTCACTCCATTACTCTATTGACTCAGTTGGTAGCTTCTCAGTCTGAGCATGGTGTTCATTTTACTTCATATTCTAAGCCTACGAGGGTTGGCCAGTTCATGAGGTTGAATTCTCTAATATTTACTAATACAAAGGTTGAGAAGGATCCTCAAGTTTTTATTGATGAAATGAAGAAGGTCTTCTGGGTTATGCATCTTCGATGTTTGAAGGTGTTGAATTTGTTGCCTACCAATTGAAAGATGTGGCGTACCAATGGTATGAAAAGTGGGAACAGTTGAGGGGCGAGGATACCAATTCTGCCTTGTAGGAGGACTTCTTTAGTACATTTCTAGACCACTTCTTTTTTCAATAGTTGAGGGAGGAAAAAGTAGAAAAGTTTATGAATTTAAGTCAAGGTAGGATGTCTGTCAAGGGGTATGCCTTGAAATTTCATCAGCTATCTAGGTATGCTCCTACGTTAGTTTCTAGCATGAGGGCTAGAATATGTAAGTTTTCTTCGAGATTGTCTCATGAGTTGATCCTTAAGAGTAAGGCAACCTTGTTTATCAAGGACATAGATATCTCTAGGTTGTTATGTACATACAATAAGTAGAGAAAGACAAAAGAAAGTAGGTTGAGTTTAGTGAGAGAAAGGGGAAGAAATTTAGGCCTTCTGAGCAGAGTAGTAGAGAAGGTGGTAAGTGGATAAAGAAAAAGTGGAGGAGTTCTGGTTCTTTCTCCACAGCTAGTGCTCCTTACTCAAAGTGGTCGGGTGATAGTCGGTCTTAGTGTTTTGGTGGGTTATAGGCAAAGAGTTCTCAATCTTAGGCTAGTAGAGCTCTGTTGGCTCCATCCCACCATCCTTGTAGATTTTGTGGGTGGTCGCACCATATGTTCTGTGAGGAAGAGAAGAACAGATGTTTTTATTATGGTTAAATTTGTCATATGTAGTGTGATTGTCAAGCTAAAATCTCTTCTATGGATGACAAGGCTACTGTTTTTCTTCATCTTCTCCAGCGCCAAAGGGAGATACTTCTGCATCTATTTCTGCTTCTGGCACCAACACTAGAAGGAATCACTTATATGCTCTTGTATCTCATGAGGATTCTGAGGCATCTCCCGATGTCATTACTGGTATGTCGAAACCTTGCTCCCATGATATGTATTGTTTACTTGATCCAGGGTCCACTCTTTTTTATATGACCCCATTTGTGGTTCTGCATTTTAGTTTGGTCCTGAGTTTATTTTTGATCCTTTTTTTGTATCAACCTTGGTTGGTACCTCTGTGATTTCTAAGAAAGTCTATAAGGGTTGTATGGTATCCGTTAGTGGTAGAGAAAATTTTGTGGATTTGATAGAGTTAGATATGGTTAACTTTGATGTCATATTGAGGATGGATTGGTTGCATTCATATTATGCTTCCTTAGATTGTTGGACTTGTAAGGTCAAATTTAAATTCCTTAATGAGCCTTTCATTGTATATAAAGGAGGTATTTTAGTGCCTAAGGGGAGGTTCATCTCATATCTTAAAGCTCAGAGATTAATCTCCAAGGGGTTTATCTATCATTTGGTTTGGGATAAAGATTCTAACTTAAAAGGTCCTTCTCTAGTATCTGTTCATAGGGTTAATGAGTTTCTTGAGGTTTTCTGTGATGATCTTCCTGGTATTTCTCCCTATAGGGAAATTGATTTTGGGATTGATCTTGTTCCGAACACTCATCATATTTCAAGCCCTCCTTATAGAATGGCTTCAGTTGAGTTGAAGAAGTTTAAGAAGCAAACAAAGGATCTCTTAGATAAGGATTTTATCTGTCCTAGTGTGTCTCCTTGATGTGCTCCTGTATTGTATGTGCATAAGAAAGATGGTTCTCTTTGGATTTGCATTGATTATCATCAGTTGAATAAGGTGACCATAAAGAATAAGTACCCTCTTCCTAAGATCGGCGACTTATTTGATCACCTTGAAGGTGCGAAGTATTTCTCTAAGATTTATCTTAGCTTGGGTTATCATCATCTTAATATTAGGTAAGTGTATATCCCTAAGACTGCCTTTAGGACCCAGTATGGTCACTATGAGTTCCTAGTTATATCTTTCAGGTTGGCTAATGCTCCGACAGTATTTATGGATTTGATGAATAGGGTCTTTCGTCAGTTTCTAAATTTGTTCATCATTGTCTTCAGTGATGACATCTTGGCCTATTCTAAGAGTGAGGTGGATTATTTCTAGCACTTTCGTGTTATGTTCCAGACCTTGAAGGACCAGCGTTTGTACGCCAAGTTCTCAAAGTGATAGTTTTGGTTGAAGGTTGTGACTTTCCTTGGTCATGTTATCTCTAGTGAGGGGATCATGGTGGATCCACAAAAGGTTGTAGTGGTTAATAAGTGGCCGAGAGCTATGACTCCAATCGATATTCAAAGCTTCTTGGGTTTAGCCGGTTACTATAGGAGATCTGTGGGAAGTTTTTCAACTATAGCTGCCTCATTGACTAAGTTGAATCAGAAGAAGGTCTAGTTCTTATGGTGGGATGCGTGTGAGGGTAGTTTTGAGAAGCTAAAGGATAAGTTAACTTTAGCTTCGATTTTGACCCTGCCCGAGGGTAATGATGACTTTGTAGTGTATTATGATTCCTGGCGTGTTGGTCTTGGTTATGTGTTGATGCAGCATGTAGGGTGGCGGCATATGCTTCTGGGCAGTTGAAAGTTCATGAGAAGAACTACCTGACTCATGACTTGGAGTTGTTAGTTGTGGTATTTGTGCTAAATATTTGGTGTCACTATTTCTATGGGGTTCATGTTGACATCTTTTCTGATCATAAAAGCCTACAGTATGTGTTTACTCAGAAAGAGTTAAATCTCAGGCAAAGGATAAGGCTTGAGTTGTTGAAGGACTATAATATGAGTCTTCACTACCATCCAGGTAAATCTAACATAGTTGTTAATGCTCTGAGTAGGTTAGCCATAGGGAGTCTAGCTCATATGGATGAGGATAAGTGGGAGTTGGTTAAGGATATTCACGTTTGGATAATCTTAAAGTTTGTCTCATGGACTCTGAGGATGGTGGTGTGTTTGTGCATCAGGCATCACAGTCATCTCTGGTTGTTGAGATAAGGAAAAGCAAATGTTGGACTCTGACTTGATGAAGATTAGAGAAAATATATGTCAATAGAAAGTTGTTGACTTTGTGATTGGTGGAGATGGTATCTTGAGGTACCAAGGCATATTATGTGTTCTCGACATCGATGGTTTAAGGGAAAGGATTTTGTCCAAAGCTCATAAATCTCGCTATGCTATTCATCCCGATTTGACAAAGATGTGTCATAATCTTAAGGAATTCCATTGGTGGAATAATATAAAGCAAGATGTGGCTAATTATGTGGCTGAGTGTATGGTGTGTCAATAAGTGAAAGTTGAGCACATGAGACCCGGTGGTTTGTACCAAGAGATTGAATTGCCCGAATAGAAATGGAAAGTGATTAATAAGGATTTTGTTGTTGGTCTTCCTCGGTCTTGAAATCAGTGTGATTCGATTTGGGTCATTGTGGATAGGATGACCAAGCCTGCTTACTTCTTATTGGTGAGGACTAGTTATTCGGTGAAACATTATGCCAAGTTGTATTTTGTGGAAATTGTAAAGTTGTATGGTGCTTCGGTTTCTATCATTTTAGATAGTGGTACTTTGTTCTCATGTCATTTTTGGAAGTTGTTTCAGAAAGGTTTGGGAACTATGGTATGCCTTCATACCGCTTTCCGCCCGCAATCTAATGGGCAAGCAGAGAGGACCATTCCAACATTGGAAGATATGCTCCGTGCTTGCGTGATTGACTATGGTGGTAGTTCGTTTAACCATTTTCCTTTGATTGAGTTTGCTTATAATAATAACTACCACTCTAGCATTGGTATGGCTCCTTTTGAGGCGTTGTATTGTAGGAGATGTCGTTCTCCCATTGGATGGTATGAATTTAGTGAGGGTAAGTTGTTTGGCCCTAATTTGGAACACCAAGTCTTCGAGAAGGTGAAGGTGATTCATGATAGATTGAAAGGCGCTCAAAGTCACCAAAATTCCGATGCAAATATGAGGCATAGGGAGTTGGAGTTCAATGTTGGCGATTGGGTATTCTTGAAAGTGTTTCCTATGAAAGAGTGATGCGGTTTGGTAAGAAGATAAATTAAGTCCTTGGTATGTTGGTCCCTACTTGGTTTTGAAGAGGATTGGCAATATTGCTTATGAGTTGGATTTGCCTCCTCGTTTGAGCTCTATTCATCCGGTTTTCCATGTCTCTATGTTGTTAAAGTGCATGTGTGATCATTCATCGGTTATTCCTTTAAACGGGTTAGGTATTTTGGATTCCTTATCTTATGTGGTAGTTCTAATTGAGATCTTGGATCGTTAAGTTTGTTGGTTGAGGACGAAGGATGTGGCTTCAGTAAAGGTTCTTTGGAGGAACCATAAGGTTTAAGAAGCTACTTGGGAAATGGAAGAGGACATGAAGTCCAAGTATCCGCATTTGTTCCCCGTTCCGAAAATTTGTGCGGTAGGTATGTGTCCTTCATCACATCTTTGTTTTCTAACTTAGTTAAAGGAAAGATTTATGTCCTTGCATCTTTGTTTTCTAACTTAATTAAAGGTTTGTTTGATGTGTAATAATGTGCTAACTCATGCTTATGCTTGCCTTACTCGTCATTCGAGGACGAATGATCCTAGTGGGGAAGAATTGAAACGCCTTGGCTTTGGACCTTTAGAAAAAATTCCTAAGTTGAACATTTTGTATATCACACGACTTGTGCATACTAGTCATATGATGTGGTACTGTTTGGGGTCCCTCCACTCATATGGAAATCAGTGTGGTTTGGTTGGATTCTGTCCAAGGTACGAATTGATCAAACTAGTTATATGATAGGGTACTAGAAGTATGATGTCAAAACGTGTGATGCCGTATGTGTTGCCTAACTGATTCTATTCAGCCTAGGGTATGGTTCTAGGGTACTTATCATATGATAGGATACAAGTTACCCTTGTGGTCGTATGTTGGTCAGTTTACATGAACCGACCTGGAGCCTTGTCATAATGGGCGTCCCAAGTCCGACCGGAACCAGAGATCATGCCCATTACCCAACCCATCCTCTAGCCGCCTGCCCTAAGTTGGCTAAATTTTGAACATATAACAAGATAGCGTAACTGGACAAAGACTGATTTTGGGATAGGTCTATTCCTAGGCCAACCCTACTAAGGCATCCCGTCCACCAAACCGTACCAACCAAATCACCAAGTCAAACTAATATTGAACCAAGGGCCATAAACCAAGCTATAACCAAATGAGTTCCAAAACATAATATGATTAATCCCAAAATAAAAGAGTATGGAATAACCAAAAATATCGTCAACCGGTATTAGCCCCAATACCAATGCTAAGGCTGACACCAATACCGATCCCACCCATACCAACCCATAACAGTACCACAAAGACTAACCAAAAGAATACCAAAATCCGATTGGGACATACCCCCAACCCTAGACAAAACCAATATCCATAAATAAGCTAAAGAATGAAATAACATCCATGAAATGGAGCCTTCCAGGAAGCTCACTACTTCAATCCAAATGTTGTCCCTGAATATCCAAATTCTAAGCAGGAGGAGTGGAATGGTCGGTTCCTGCATCGCATGGGGATACAGCACCCGAAGATGGGTTAGAGGGTGAACGCTAGCATGAACTCAAGATAAGGATAAAATAATTCCAGTTACAAAACCAAGTGAAAACCATCCATATAAACACACCATACATATATATACACATATATAACCATGTCGAGAAAGGGGACCGGGTTTAGCATGGCATAAAAATATTTACCTGGGTTGTGTAGCTTTACCGTCCTAAGCCACCCATGGGCTATATGGGTTTAGCTCCCATGTTGAAAGGGCCCCAGTGCATGAAGCTGCACGACGAAGGAAGGAAACCTGGGATGACTAGTACATCCCCCAAAATATAAAGTGTGACATCATGCACACGGTCACTAGGACCAAACCTCACATCAGTAAATATGAGTTTCAAGTTTAGATCCCACCTGGACCTCTACCTTCCACGGCTTTGCTATAGACACCCCTCTTTTACGCCCAATTAAAATCATTTTCCAACCAAGCAATTATTCCATTATTATTAACCAAGTCTATTAGTTGTGGTATCGTTATACCAACTATAACTTACAAGTTGTCCTTAGCCAAACCTTTTTAAGATCAAGGGATTTCCATATACCCATAAATCATATTCAACCAAACCATGGCTACCAAGGCCTTTCCAATCCATTCAAAACTATTTAAACCATTCATATCATTTAGGGTTACATTACCATGTTTAAACCATTCATAAGTTCCATTGAAAACCTAATTTTATGGTGTAAACATTGTTATAGGCATTTTATCAAACACATTGGGGACATAGTATTTCCAAAACCAAAGTCCATTACCAAAAAACTATTCCCATGCAACCTATTATCCAAAACCACCATTAATGTATATAAAAGCATTATTAAAACATGGAAAAACCATAACCAAGCATTTATAATCAAAAATCCCAAATCATATTTGAAAATCCAAAATCATAAAACATTCAAATCATAAAAACATTGTATAAACCATGCCTTTAATTGGAACTAACAATGAGGAAAGACTAATCTAAGGAAAACCCAAACCATACAATTCGTATCCAACCATACGACTCATACCATTCAAGTCGTACCCATTCCATTGACCAAAATCCATCCCACCCACCAACACCACTCAGTATATGACCGGACTATACCATTCATACCCTAACATACGGCTCATACCCATGAGTCATATTGGGTCAAGAAACTAGAATTCCAGAAAACTTTCTACGGTCCAGAAACCAGGGTGTTTCAATCTCTCCCACTAGGAATATTCCTCCCCAAATGACAGACAAGGTAGGGGTAACCGCACGCACAAGTCATTTCCATTATCAAAGATGTCTCTAATCTTTAACAAAGTTTTAAAACAAAGGGGAAAAGATGTTAATCTTTTCTTTAACAAACTCAAAAAATAAAGATGTGTTGAAGACACATATCTTTTGCACGAATCCCAGAAGCAAAAAAAAATGTTGATACTTGAACTTTATGCCCACCTCCGCTTCCGATGTAGCTTCTTCCACCTTTTGGTTCTGCCATAGAACCTTAACAGAAGCCACATCCTTAGGTCATAATCGGCAAACCTGCCTATCCAAGATCTCAACCGGGATAGGACCTGTTCATAAGATAGAGAGTCTGAGATACCCAACCTCTCTAAAGGAATAATCAAAGAATGATCACAAAGACACTTCCTCAATATAGAGTGATGAAATACCAGATAAATGGAGTTCAAACTAGAAGGAAACTCCAATTCATAAGCAATATTTTTAACCCTCCGCAAAACCACATAAGGACTAATATATTAAGGACTGAGCTTTCCCTTTTTGCCAAACCGAATTACTCCCTTCATGGGAGATACCTTGAGGAACACCTTATACCCAATCTTAAACTCTAAGTCTCTACGCCTTACATTTTGCATAGGACTTTTGGCGACTTTGGGCTACCTTAATCCTATCCTGAATCGCCTTCACCTTTTCCAAAGCCTTATAGACCAAATTCAGACTCACCAAGTTTGAACCAACCAATAGGAGAGATACACCTACTACTATACAATGCCTCAAAAGGGGCCATGCCAATACTAGAATGATAACTATTACTGTAAGCAAACTTTACCAAAGGTAGATGCTCAACCAAACTATCACCATAATCAACCACATATGCCTGACGCATATCCTCTAATATTTGAATAGTTTCTTTCTATTTTTCCATCCGTCTGAGGATGAAAAGCAGTACTCAGACTCACCTTAGTACCCAATCCCTTCTGAAAAGACTGCCAGAAATAAGATAAAAACTGCATACCACAATTATATATAATCAAAACAGATATCCCATGCATATTCACAATCACCTAAAGATATTACTTCGTATAATCCTTCACCGAAAAGGTAGTCCTCACTAGCAAAAAATAAGCAGACTTTGCTATCCTATCCACAATGACCCAAATCGAATCATGTTGATTTCAAGAATGAGGAAGACATGTAATGAAATCCATATTGATTACCTCCCATTTCCAACTGGCCAAAACAATGTCCTGATATAACCCACCAGGTCTAAGTCTCTTGTGTTCAAAGTTAACTTGCTGACACACCAAGCATTTGGCCACAAAATCAGCCATGTCTCTTTTCATACTATTTCACCAATACATCTCCTTGAGATCATGATACATCTTTATTAATCTGGGATGTACAAAGTAGAATGATTAATGCACCTCAACCAAGATTCGTTTTCGTAACATGTCGACATCAGGAATACACAACCTCCCTTGGTATCGTAAAGTACCAGCGCCACTGATTTTAAATACCATTACCTTTTGCATACCTATATTACTGTTGATTTTTATCAAGATAGGATCTAGCACTTGCTTCTCTTTAATCTCTACACCAAGAAATGACTGAACCATTTTTTGTACCATCACCCTACCATCTTTGGAGTCCAAAACACAAACTCTAAAATTTCCCAAATAGAGAATATCTTTCACCAATTCCCACTTTTCTTTATCCACATAAGCCAAACTCCCCATGAATTACCTACTAAGAGCATCACCAACCATATTTCCCTTACCTGGGTTATAGTGAAGACTCATGTCATAGTCCTTGAGAAGCTCCAACTATCTCCGGTGCTTGATTGTTAGCTCCTTCTGAGTGAACACATATTGTAGACTCTTATGATCATAAAAGATGTCTACGTGCACTCCATACAAATAATCTCGCCAAATTTTTAAAGCAAAAACCACCGCCAATAGCTCCAAATCATGAGTAGGATAATTCCTTTCATCCACCTTCAACTGCCTAGAAGCATAGGTAATCACCTTTTTATTCTACATTAAGACACAACCAAGTCCCACCCTAGATGCATCTCAATAAGCCATAAACCCCTCACTGCTTCAGTAATGTCAAAACTGAAGCTGAAGTTAGCTTATCTTTAAACATTTGAAACTCCCCTCACAATCATCCGACCAAGAAAAGTTTACCTTTTTCTGAGTTAACCTAGTCAAAGAAGCAGCAATCGTCAAAAAGTGTTCCACAAACCTGTAACGCCCTGATTTTCTAGATACAGAATGCCACATGGTGCTCATAATCCCAAAAGACCACAAGCTAACCCTCTTTTGATATCTATACCTGAACACTGTAAATATAATAAAATAAATGGGAAAACTGGCAAAAAATTGCCATAAGTTTCAAATGTATAAAATACTCAAAACTGAAAACTAAATACTAATACATTATCTGAAAAAGTCTCTAACTGTCTAAACTGTGGAGTTAATTGGACATGTTCTAATTAACTCCATCTACTAAAAATAAATTAAATCTAATGAAGTACTTAAATAAGAAACATCCTCGAATAATAAGGACTCACTGTTACGTCTACCACTGCTGACTGAGTCTGGACTACTAAGGGTACTCTGGATCTCGTGCTTCTAAACATATGGCATCAAATAAAAACCCATTGCACAAATGCATCAGTACGTTTGAATGTAATGAGTATGCAAATGGGGTAAAGCTGAATGCAAGGGCTTATGCAGGAACACAACTTTACTGAATGACATGCAAGAGCTGGATTAGCATATATAGAGAATCTATAACTACTTAACATACTGTGACTAAGTATACTGGGACTGAATCTGATAAATGACACTAAATCTAAAACTGATACCCATACTTATTAATACTGATAAACTGGATGACTGAGTCTACTGATAATGAATATTGACTGGCTGAATATGAGATCAAACTTATATAGTGGGATAACCTATAGATCTTCTGATAATGATTAAGATTTACAAAGATTGATATCAAGCCTAACTGATGGGTGATCTATGGAACTAATAATGATAATACTTAACTGAATCTGAGATTGAGATCAAGCCTACCTGATGGGTGATCTCGGTAAGTATTAATACTGAATAACTTTGTGTGAGACCAGGCCTATCTAACAGGTAGTCTATGAATTACTGGAACTATGAGAGTTCCTTACTGAGATAGATGACTGTACCTGACAGTCCTGATTTTTTATTTCAACTCTAAAGACTGATACTGAAACTGCAACTATGGGATTTCTCATTTAACGAACATGCCTCGAGTATGAACTAGTGGGGTCCAACCTGTAACCCCAGTTGGAAGGGTATCAATACCGTGCCACAGGTAAAGACCTCTCTGGTCAAGCCTCTCTAATGGGTGACCCTCAAGAGGAAGTCAACCTAAGGCTATGTGGACTCCTGCAGGTAGTCAAGCCTTTATCTGATGGGTGACTCCCCATCCTGTATTGTCTACACATTCTGGAGTACTGGTATTGCTGCTAATAACTCCGTCTCTCTAACATGAAAACCGTCATCTGCACTCACTCGGTGCTAGTTCCTACTCCTAACTGAAAGACTCTAAACTGATCCTTAACTGAACTTAGGTTGATCTGAATATTGTTACTGATTATCTTACTTGACTAAGCTGACTGAGTTCACTTGGTTCTGTTATCTGATGGAATACATCTGAATTCTACTTTCTATCTGAATATTATAGAGTTCTGTAACTCACTGATCTTTATTGGAATCTGATCCGAATACTGAATACTACTGAAATCTGAATTAAGTGTTGAGCTTGAATAGACTGAATACTGAGGTTTACTGAATTTTCTTAATTTCTGTAATGACTAAATTCTATTAATCATAGCATGGTTGAGATTCTCTTAAAATGACTCGGCTCTAGGCATACAGCTATATTTTTTTCGCATACAAGTACCCCCAGGACTCGATCGAAGGAAACTGACAAACATGACTTCTTGAATATATAACCAACATCCACATCACAATAATAATCTATCACATCAATATCATAACAGTAGTCTATCATTCGCAACATCATCTGGGAAGTATCACTTCAAGCTCTTGGGAACATGCAACATATAAATTGTATATAGAGGAATGCTACTGTCTCATGAATTATTCAACAATAAAAATCCACATGAATAGGAAGAACATACAACATACTATTCTTTATCCATCTTGGTGTTACAACAAACACTAGACATGCATTACTTGTCACAAAATTGAGGATTTATACCTAATATGCCAAAATGGTACTATTTTCTTCATATAAGCATTCTACCCAATATATGGAAGGCACACATTGGTCATATAATAATTCATTATGCCTAATTAACATGATTACATAATTTAACATGCTTCTTGAAGAGGCTTTGTCATACATATCACATAATCTACACATACTAGGGTCAAAGTTTGCATCTTTGCAATCAAAACATGAATTAAAACTCAATATCAACAACAAATTCATCCTCAACTCACATGTATCATAAAATCTCATGAAAACATAAACTTAAGAATTTTATAAAGGGTTCTTAAACTTCTTGGGTGGAAGGAACCCAAGAATCAACACTTGCATACCTTAGTTTCTTGATTTGGAGAGACTTGATGGAGGAATTCTTGAGTTCTTGAACCTTTGCTTGAAACCCTAGGTCTTTCCTGAGAGAAAATTAAGAAAAAACCTTATAATTTGGGTTGAATGAGTCTGAATCTTGAAAGAGATCTAATGTTTTTTTAAGGTTCTTGAAGAAATCCTTAGGCTTGTTCTTGATTTTTCTTGACTAGGGTTTAACCCCTTTGGGAGAGAATGTTCTTGTTCTTGAGGAGATGATCTTAAGAAAAAACTTAATCTTGTGGTTGAGAGTGTATGAGAGAATTTTTGAGATGTTTAACTGAGGAAAAATAGGAGAAAGTTACGTCCCTTGAGGTTTATAAGTCATGGGAGGTAAAAGAAAAGACCAAAATACTCTTACGAAACCACTTCCTAATTGCTGAAAATCTTAGCTGGCGACCAAGGCTGAAATGTCGTCAAATATGTGATAAGTCATTACAAATGTCGTCACTTGGGAGCTGGTTTCTGCCTAAGGCTAACGACATTTGTGATAAGTCATCACACTTGTAATAAGTTATCAGAAATGTCGTCACTGGGGGGTGGATTCTGCCTAAGGCTGATGACATTTGTGATAAGTCATCACACTTATGATAAGTTATCAGAAATGTCGTCACTGGGGGATGGACTCTTCATAAGGCTGATGACATTTATGATAAGTCATCACACTTGTGATAAGTTATCAACAAATATTGTCAGTCAGTTTTCCAGGCTGACATGCTGGAGTAAAATAGGCATAACTCTTTGATCCAATATTGGATTTTGGTGAAATTATTATCGTTTGAAAGATAATTCAAAGATCTTACATTTAACATATAGTAGGTCCTCTAATTCTATATACACAAGTAGTTATGGTAGATTGAAGTTGACCCAAGTTTGACGCTCACTAAAACTTGAATGATAGGAAAGCTTTCAACTTGTCCTTGAGTTAGGGGACCTCTATAATCTTAATTCATGCTCAAATAGATTCCCACACTACATAATTGATTAACACACTAAATTTACATAGGATTCGAGGCTTTTAGAACATCTACATGTATGAATAATGGATTTTCATTCTAGTATAAAATGTGGGGTGTTACAAAACCACTGATAATACCCAGCCAAACCCAAGAAGCTCCGAATGTCGATTAGAGTCATGGGTCTAGGCCACCTTTTAACCACAACCACCTTTTTCAGATCCACCATGATCCCCTCACTAGAAATAATATGATCAAGAAAAGTCATAGCGTTCAGCCAAAACTCACATTTAGAGAACTTGGCATACAACTATTGTTCCTTTAAGGTCTGCAATACCACACGGAGATGATTAACATGATCCACGTCACTTTTGGAATAACCCTGAATGTCATTAATAAACACAATGACAAAGAATTCACCAAGAATTAGTCAAACTAACAGCATCCAAGTGCACATGCAAGTGTACGTGGTCTTATCATGAAGCAAAGTGGCTTCAAGGAAGCCCAAGTATCAATCTCTCAGGGACTTGTATTTCTCGCCTATCTAATTTTAGTCTAACTAATTAAGAAAAAATAAACAAAAAGAGAGTTTGTAATTTTATAAAAAAAAAAAAAAAAAAATAATACATAAAAAAAAATTGGAATAATCAATGGAGAAAATCCCAAGGTTAAAGCACTTCGAACAATCATACTATGTTATTGAATTTCATTCGTTAACTTGCTTATCTTGGTTGTTGATTCGTAGGGTTAATTGCATGATCATGATTTCCAACCTATAATCTTTTACCTAATATGGATATTACAACTACATCATTGAGCGGGGATGTAATAATCCAATTAAGTTCTTTACAGCTATCATCTTATGTATGAATCAAGTAAGGCATCTAAGTACATCCCTGTCCTAGACGCTAAGTTTAATTCTTTACTTTATAAAAGAATAAAAATCCAAACTTTATTTATTCCCATGTTCTATCTCCCTATTCCCTCTCCCGAGATCAAAAGGTTGATAATATATGTATTCTAAGGGTCACGAATCCTTAAAATAATTAAAACAAGAATAAACAAACAACCAAATATGATAAGCAAAAATTAATTGAAATTAATCCAAAACAATAGTAATCATGTTCTTGGCTTTAACCCCGGAAAGAGTATTTAACCTTGAATGGAAATATTCATCATCCAATCCCTTGGAATGATGACACAAACCATTAAAAAACTAAATTAAAGAATAATAAAACCTAAAAAGAAATTGGGGTAGCCTCCAATGATGTTCCAAGTTGATCTAGGGTTTTCAAGAGGTCCCAAGATGTTTAAAACATTTTTTAGGACATTATATTTATAGTAGCCAAGTTATAAACCAAGTTAGATTAGGTTTACATGCTGTTTTCCTTTATATGGGCGAAACTTACCCGATTTTGGGCATCGACACGACGCAGTGACATGCAATGCAAATTCACAATTGTCAAACAATATATCAAATTCTAGTAGCTGTTTGCAATTTCAGCGCATCATAGGGCCTTCTTAATCTCCAATATAAGCTACACGCGCCATATGGTCAAAACCTTGGGCCTCTTCTGAATCTAGTGATGTTTTGAAATCATCCATTGGCTATCTGTACAGTTTACACGGGCCCAATACTTTTCAGGGTTCCAAATTGTGTCCAGCTTACGTCTTGTGCTTCCGTGGTTATTTACGAGCCTTTTTGAGTTTTTTGCACATGATTTGAAGCTTGTATATCCTTCATATATCATCATAATCCATTAATAAAAGCATCCTAAATCATTGAATACATTAATTAAGTGCTCAAAACAACACAACATCCTCACCGATGAACTAGAAACACGAGCTAAGCATAGGCTAAATTCACATTGAGCATTAAATCATTATTTTCACTCTTTTCTTGATCCAATTGACCCTTGAACATTATAACTAAGTTGTTTTACATATAAATACACAATAACAACCTTAGTAACTCATTAAAACACATTAGAACCCAATACAAGAGACCAGAAAAACACCTAGCTCAAGCAAGTTACTCTAGTTTTCTCGGTTGAACTCTAAATGTTCAAATTGAATCAAAACTCATGTGAAACCACCATTAAATATTATAAACACATAAATGCTCATTTATATCATTATCAACACATATAGCATAAGAATCATCCTCAAAACAAGGCTAAATAAGCTAGAATAGTAATGCTAGAAGGCATAACTTCACCCAACATCACCCAAATGACATCACCAGGAATTCAAAGTGACCATACCGAGTACGAAAAGCCGTTTTAGTGATATACTCCTCCCTAATATTAAGTTGATGATACTCATACTGAAGAACTATCTTAAAAAAAAACTTGGCACCTTCCAACTGATCAAATAAGTCATCTATTCCTTAGAAGAGGATATTTGTTCTTGATCGTTACCTTATTCAACTGTCGATAATTAATGCATATCCAAAGGTAACCATCCTTCTTGTGCACAAACAACACCGGTGCACCCCATGGAGATATACTAGGACGAACAAACCCCATATCTAGAAGATTTAAGTTTCTCCTTGAGTTCCCTCAACTCAGCCAAAGCCAATAAATGAGGAGGAATAGATATTGGATAAGTTTCTGAAATCAAATCAATACCAAATTGTATTTCCCTATTCGGAGGAACACCAGGAAGATCATCTGGAAAAACCTTAGGAAACTCATTTTCCACTAGAACCAAATGAAAAGAAGGACCTTTCGAGTTAGAATCTTCAACCCAGACCAAGTGATAAATACAACCTTTAGAGATTAACCTCCGAGCTCTAAGACAAGAAATAAAACTTCCCTCAGGAGCTAGGGAACCACCCTCCCACTCTATAATCGATTCACCAGGGAACCTAAAGTCAACCTTACGGGTTCAAAAATTGAAGGATATGTAACAAGAGTGTAACTAATCCATCCCTAGAATAACATCAAAATCCACCATATCAAGTTCAGATAAATTCACCAAGGTCTGCCTACCACTAATAGATACCACACACCCCCTATAAATGCTCTTAGCAATAATTGAGTCACCTACTAGGGTAGAAATAGAAAAAGGATCCAAAAAAACCTTAGGATCAAAACCAAAACATATAGCCATATATGGGGTCACATAGAAAAGAGTGGACCCCAAATCAAGTAGATAATACATGTCACGCAAAAAGAGCTATAACATACTAGTAACGACATTAGCTGATGCCTCAAATTCCTACCGAGATACAAGAGCATACAACCTATTCTGGCCAGTGCCGATACCAAAAACAGGAGTAGATACCAAAGCTGCACCACTATATACAGGAGAAAAAGATGAAAAAACTAGAGCTTTCAACGCTCTTGAAGTTCCCTTATTAATCGGATAGTTATTGAGCATATGGACTGGTTGGCTATATTTAAAACACTTGTCCCTTCCTTCATTGCAATAATCCCAATGAATACGACCATAGAACCTATAAAGAGGGCATAAATAAATTGAGTAACCCCCACTCGCCTGAGATTAGGCACCTTATGCCCAAAAATTATCACCATCTTACTGACGTCTATCACCTGACTACTGTGGTTAAGGAGTGCTAGAAGTAGAGAAGGAACTAGAATCCCCTACTCTTTTTTGGCCATTTACCTCTATCCTGACCACCTTTAGATTGAGCACCTCCCTGATTAGAAAACCTTCTCCTCTTACCCTGCCTATCTCTAAACTATATCTATTTTATGTTCTCATCCTTCACCTACTACATGTGGGAAACCAACCAAGAATTATCCATATCCTTGATTAGCAAAGAAAACTTGCTTTATAAGATTAAATCCCAAGATAGCACAGAAGTGAACTTTCTCATTCTCATTCTCGTGTTAGCCACCAAATCAGGAGCATACTTTGATAACTGATGAAATTTTAAGGCATATTACTTGATAGACATTCTCCCTTGATTAAGAATCACAAACTCCTCCATCTTCACTTCCTTCAGCTTTTTAGGAAAGAAACAATCCAAAAAAGCACCCTAAAAAGCATCCCATAAGGATGACTCCTCCACATCACCTTTAACTCGATCCCACTTTTCATACCATTGGTACAAAACATCTTTGAGCTAATAAGCTGCAAAGTTTACACCTTCCATATTTGTGGCCTACATCACCTTAAATATATTCTCCATTTCATCTAAGAAATCCTGAGGATCCTTCCTTACCTTCTCGCCAGTAAAAGTAGAAGGATTCAGTTTCATAAACTAGCCAACCTTTATGGCCTCAGCAGATAACCCACCAGACGCATCTCGCTCAACTTGAGCAGCAACCAACTGAGCAAAAGTGTAAATAGACTGGAAAAATTCTGTATTACTAACCTCACCCTAAGGAGTACTAGTAGCAATTGGAGAAACTCCAGAAAAATTAGGGATAGGACCCTAAGATTAAAGATGAACTACAGACGTAGGACGTACCCCACCAATATTATCCCCAGTTGGGACTGAAGAGTTTTCTTATGTTCCAGGCCATCGAGACATAATTTGAAAACTGAACAACCAAGGATTAGAGTGGAATTCTAAGACTTAGAATCTAAGCTTGAAAATAGAATACCAAGGAAGTAAAATATTCCTAAATGTCTTGTAGCCCCTCTCTTATGAGTGTGGTGTGCTACACACCCTTAAAAGTGACTCTACTCAACATGGCTTTGTAGACTCCCAATTGACCATAAACCTAAAGCTCTTATACCAACTTGACATGATCCAACCTGGGGCCTTATGATAATGGACGTCCCAAGTTTGATTAGGACCAGAGACTACCCCTATTGCCCAACCCAACCTTCAGCTACCTGCCCTGAGTTAACTAAATTTTGAACATATAACAAGATAGCGTAACTAGATAAGAATTGATTTTAGGACAGGTCTATTCATAGACCAACCCTACCAAGGCATCACATCCACCAAACCATACCAACCAAACCACCAAGCCAAACCAAGACCGAACCAAGGCCATAACCAAATGAGTTCCGAAACATAATATAATTAATCCTAAAATAAAAGTAGATGGAATAAATAATAATATTGTTAACCGATATTATCCCCAATACCAATACCAATACTGATGTTAAGGCTGACACCAACACTGATCCCGCCCATACCAACCCATAGTAGTATAACAAATCCTCTAACAAAAAAAATACCAAAATATGGTTGGGATATGCCCCCAACCATAGCCAAAACCAATATCCATAAATAAGTCAAAGTATAAAATAACATCCATGAAATGTATCCTTGTGAAAAGATGGATTCTCACCACTTCAATCCAAATGTTATCCCTAAATATCTGAATGCTAAGTTGGAGGAGTGGAACGGTTGGTTCCTACATCACGTGAGGATACAACATTAAAAGATGAGTTAGTAGGTGAACACTGTCATGAACTCAAAATAAGGATAAAATAATGGCAGTTACAAAACCAAGTGAAAACCATCCATAGGCACACATATACATATATATGTATAACCATGCCAAGAAAGGGAACCAAGTTTAGCATGTCATTACAACCTTTACCTAGGCTATGTAGATTTGCCTTCTTAAACCACCTAAGGGCTATATGGGTTCAGCTCCCCCTGCTGAAAGGGCCTCAGTGTGAGAAGTCTCATGACCAGGGAACAAAACCTAGGATGACTATTACATCCACCAAAATATAAAGTGTGACATAATGCACACGGTCACTAGAACCAAACCTCTCATCGATAAATATGAGTTTCCAGTGTAGAACCTCCTGTGTGTAAGACCCCATAAAATTCAAAGCTTTACTCAGTCCATTAAAGCTTGAAAAGAGGTTCTAGACTTAGAAATTTCAGCTAAGTGTTTATACTTAGAAGTATTTTAGCCTTCGTAAGTTGCCTATCCTATTTCATAACCCTTATGACCATAAAATATCAATTTTTAAGTTGATTCATGATTAGGGATGTCAGTAGGTCACTTCGGGTGAGTTTTGCATTTTTTTGACCTCGTTTGAACCATATTTAGGTGACCAAAATAGTGAGTCAATGCGATCTCGATGTATCGCGATGCCCATCGCGTCAACAGATAATTTCCCCCAACTTTCAATAAAAAACTAGTGAACTAATGCAAACTCGATGTGGTACATTGGTCATTGCATTAATGCCATTGACGCGGTACGTCGATCAGCGCGTCACTGGATGCAGTTTTTGCTCTTTTAATTCTGCATCTAGAGGGGTATTTAGTTCAATTTCCCCACTCTTATTCAGTCCCAAAACTCATAATTAAGCCTTTCTAAAGGTAAATTTCACTTATTATTCTCAAATACTCTAAAGAATAAAACCCTAGTGCATCAAATTTCAGAATCAAGAACGCACCATCATTCATCACGAATTCAAACACCAAGGTATGTTAGGTGTTCATCCAAGGGTTTCCTTCCACCCTTGGAGTTCAAGAACCTCTTTTAAAACTTCAATTTTAGTGATTTCATGAGTTCTATTTGGGTTTGAATGTATTCCTGATTATGATATTAATTGAGTTTATAATCCATGATATATTACAAGATTCATGTAAATTTAAGTGACATGTATGTGGTATTTTTTGAATTCATATTTAAGCCCTTGAATTTGTAGGTTGGGATTTGAAATCATGATACCTATATGTTGTTTAGTATCATGTGTATAGATTATGTTCCCCAAGTGTTTGATAAATTGCTCATGTAAATTAAATGGGGAAATCATGACATGATAGTATATGTACATGCTTAAATGTTACAAGTGTTGGATAAAATATCTCTATGAATGAGTTATGAACATTGCAATGTTTTTCAAGATCATACTATGCCTTATTTTTCATGCTATCGAGTCCTAGGGGAATCTAATACCGAATAATCTAGTTGTTTAACCAGAATTTCAGTAGCTTCAGAATAGTCTCAGTAATGTCACGTACAGTAGCATTCATCCAGTACAGAACTCAGTATATCCAGTCAGCAAATAGAAATCAGAACACTTAATCAGTTACAGTACTTAGTGAACTCAGTCCAGTTCAGTCGGTTAACATGATCAGTAACAGCTCAGTCTAGCCTAGAATAGTTTATAAATTAGTTCAGTGTCTATTCATTTAGCAGTAAGATTTAGCACCAAGTAAATACAAGGATGGGGACTCACCTGCCAACAAAGGGTGTGATCCTTAGAAGCAGTCTTTGTATTCCAGAACTATGTAGCCATCGTAGGTTAAGACATCAACCTACCAGTTGAGGGTTAATGAAGTGCTCTACTTATTAGTTAAGGGTACCATTATTCTCACTTAGAGCACCTGCCAGATAAGGGTGACTCAGTACTTGTCTTTACCCATAGCACGGTACTAACACCCTTCCAATTAGGGTTATAGGTTGGACCCTAAATTAGTTTAGAGAAGAGGAATTTCAGTTAGATGATTACCTCCCATAGTTTAAGTTTCAGTCTCTATACAGAACTCAGTTCAGTTCACAAAATTAGGACTGTCAGACACAGTCACTCGGCTCAGTATGGAACTCAGCACAGTTTCACAGAATTAGGACTGTCAAAAATAGTCACTCAGTTAGCAGTATTGTGGTAATAGTAAACTCAGTTATCAGCCTTTTAGTTATCAGAACTCACTGTCCAGTGTTACTATGATCTCAGACACAGCATATGTAGATATGTGTACAGTATTACATAATCAGTATTTCATCAGTTTCAGTTATACATGTACTCTCATTAAGCTATAGTCATGTTACCCAGTCAATTATTTATTCATGCATATAAACCCATGTATATCAGCCAACCTGATCTAGTATACTAGTACATTCCACGTACTGATGCATACTCTTTCTTTGTGCTATGATTTGTCATATCATAGGTTTAGACACTCAGGTTCCTGACCGTGCATAGACAGATTCAATTATTAGTAATAGTTTTAGTAGTGAGTCCTCATCTATCAAGGGCATGTTTTTATTTTAGTTATCATATTATCAGTAATTTAGTAGTGAGAGTTAGTTGGGGGCTTGTCCCATTAACTCCACATTCAGACCATTCAGTTAGAGGTTTTTTAGACTAGACTAGTTCAGATAGTATTCAGATTTCTAATGTTTATCAGATGTTATTATTTACCAATATTTCAGAATTTAAACCTTATGGCATTTTAACCTATTTTCCATATTTATTACAGTATTATTATTTAGTGCTCACAGCAGATATCAGTTATGGGTTAGCTTATGGGCCTTCGATATTGTAAGCACTGTATAGCATTCGAGGTACAGACTCGGGGTGTTACAAACTTAGTATCAGAGCCCAAGGTTTAACAGAGTCCTGGGGAGTCTGAAATTCACATCTAGTATAGTCTTGTGCATGGGTGTGTAGCGCGCCACACTTATGAACAAGAGGCTATGAGGTGATTTAGGAAAAGTTTCCTTTCTTTTAGTATTTATATCGTGCAAGTGAGCATGATATTAAGTTAAACTCTCATTCTAACTCATTATTCCTTCTGTATAAAGAACATGCCTCCTAAAAAGAACAGGAAACCAGTCAACACCTCAGTCCATTTAGACAGATCCTCTGGATGAGTATGTCTCTCATGCAAAATTAAGAGCTGCATTCACTACTCTAGCCAATTTTGTAGCAGCTCAGAATGAACGGCCAGCTGCTATTTAGGCTAACCTAGTGGACAATACTACTGCATCTAAGATTCAGGACTTTACCTAAATGAATCCTCCCTTATTCTCAGGATCTATGTTAGAAGAAGATCCATAAGAGTTCCTCGATCAGGTTTAAAAAGTCATAGATATTATGGGAGTAACTTCCAGTGAGAGTGCTAAGTTATCTACCTATCAGCTACACGATATAGCTCATATGTGGTTTAACCAGTGAAAGGTAGATAGGGACACACATGCAGAGCCCATAGAGTAGGAAGAGTTTGCTACTGCTTTTCTAGATAGATTCTTTCTCTTAGAGTTGAGAGAAGCCAAGGTGTTAGATTTTATCAATCTCAGACAAGGTAACATGAGTGTGAAAGAGTATTCCCTTAATTTTACTCAGTTATCTAGGTATGATCCCTATGTAGTGCAGACAGTAGGTCCAAAATGAGCAAGTTCATATCTAGGGTATCAGATAGTATGGTTAAGAAATGCAAAATTGCGATATTGATTAAGGAGATGGACATATACAGGCTCATGGTCCATGCTCAGTAGATAGAATAGGCTAAGAATAAGGAGAGAGAGAGGGAAATTAAGAGAGCTAGAACAGGTAGCTTTAATTTAACTCAACCTAAGTCTAAGGGTGGTAACCGTTCCTAGTTTCGCCCAAAATCGTCAGTTCTAGCTCCATCTAAAGCTAGTGTGCCAATACCAAAGTTTAGGAATGACAGTCAGGATAGGAAACAAGGCTCTCAAATCTAGTGTAGTGTGAGCAGTGGTCGTACTCATCCACATTGCAGGGAATGTGGTAAGAATCATAAGGATGTATGTAGGGCTAGCAGTGATGTATGTTTCGGGTGTGGCAAGCCAGGCCATAGATCTAGAGATTGTCCTCAGTTAGGTTCACAGTATCTTCACAATCATCTTTCAGCTCAGTCCGGTCACCCAAATCAGCAGGGTCCCACTTCCATTGCCACCAGTGGGTAATGCCCAAATAGGCTTTATGCACTTCAGTCCAGACAGGATCAGGAAAATTCCATTGATGTGATCACTGGTACATTATAAATCTTTTATTTACATGTTTATGCCTTATTAAATCCAAGAGCTTCTTTGTCACTGGTAACTCCTTACATAGAAGCCAACTTTAAAGTTAGACTAAAAATCTTAACAGGACCTTTTTTAGTGCCTACCCCAGTAGGTAAATCTATTCTAGCTAGACGAGTATATAGAAATTGCTTGATTATAGTATTTTAGAAAATCTCTTTAGTTGATTTCAGTAATAGATTCATTCCATTCCAGTTTAATGATGGGCCAATCATTAAATGAAGGAGTAGTACCTTAATTCTAGTTGATTTAAGCTTGAATTTTTTGATTGAACCAGTAGAAAGAAGAGTTGAGAATTCTAAGTTAGTTAGTGTTGAGGTTGTTATATGATGATTGTTGGGGCAATTGAAAGATAAGAATTAGGTATTAGAATAAAGTACTAGCAATGGACCTTACATTATTAGGTGTAGTCCTTTAGAATGAGTTTAGTCTTTATGAGTATTGTTATATCGTAGGCTCTAGAGTAAAGTAGTTTCAGTTTGATTTAAAGTTTATTATGTGGTTTACTGACTTAGAATAATGGCTTTAAGCTAAGGGGAAGAGAGTAAATATTTCATGTAAGGAAAGGCTATTCCATGCTTGTTTCACATGAGGCTATAGTTATGATGATAGGCTTGAATGTCATGATGATGTGTAAGTGGCTAAATGCATTTCGGAGATTTGAGTAGGCATGAACATAGTGGGAAAATTCAATCTAGCTCAGAACTCAGTAGGTAGGGTTATCAGTGCCTATGTAAATATTTTTAGTAACCTCAAGTGAAATGCAGTGTTGAAGTAGAAATTCTAGTTGAGAGAATAGTTAAGAAATGTGGCTAAGATTGCAAGTTAGTAGTTGAAGTACATAAGGCTTAGTAACTTTATCTTAGATGATGTTTCGTAGGCCTTGCTCCATATTACAAAATTATAGCTACGTGGTGATTTCTTATTCAGATGTCATAGTCAGACCATGCCAAGATGTCCTTGCTCCCTAAAGTCAGTAGAATTTTATAGAAAGAGTATCAAGAAATGATATAGTTGAGTATAAGTTTTTAGTATGAGTTAGTCCGTAAAGCCAGCAATTCAATTTAGCAGTCAGGTGGACAAGTTTGTATGGTTTTCTATTTTTTACCCAGTCATCCTATCCAAAGTCATATGAATATGACCGTTCTAGAATGGAGCATTCTGGTAGTTACAAGTTCATCTCAGTTCATGTATTATGCCTCAGTTTCAGATCCTAAATATTCAGTCATGATTCAGTTCGTAGGTGCCTCATACATTGTCTTAGTTTTTTCTCAGTATCTCAGCCAAGTCAGCATTTTTTGGGGGACATAATGTCCCAAGGGGGAGATGTACTATAACCCCTGAGCTTTTATGTCCTAACCCTTCCAGTTTCTCATCAAGTAACAATATGCACTTGGAGTAATATGTACTCATAAGTTGACTCTCTCGTTCTAATCTCAGCCATATGACCATTCTCATATCATGGCATGTATCCAAGGAATCATCTTAGTTTACGATATTCAGTTCGTGTATCATGTTCCAGACTCAGTTATGTTCTCATGCTCCAATTCATGCATGTTCAGTAAATGATCTTAGGTTCATTAGTATTCTTAGCTTAAGGTAACAGTCTTCCTTAGATTGGCTTAGTTCCATGTTCAGTTGTAGTTATAAACTTGGTATCCATTACCATTGTATATTCAGTCATGCATTCACGAATCAGTTCAGTCATATACTAATGCATCATATATGCATATTTAGCATGAAAACTCAGCTTATCAGTACTTTTAGTCATGTATTCCATGCATTAAATATGCATGTTCTGTGTATAAACTCAGTACATCAGTATTTATCAGTATAATCAGTCTCATTCGAGGAAAAATGTTTCCAAGGAGGAGATATTGAAAGACCTCGCAAAATTCTAAGATTAACCCATCCGTTAAAGATTAAAAAGAGGTCCCAAACTTAGAAATTTTATCCAAGTATTTATACTTAGAAGTATTTTAGCCTTCGTAATTTGGCGATCCTATTTCACGATTCTTATGACCTTAAAATATTGATTTTTAGGTTGATTCATGATCAGGAATGTCAATAGGTAACTTTGGGTGAGTTTTGGATTTTTCAAACCTCATTTGAACCATGTTCAGGTGACCAAAATAGTGGGTCGACACGATCTCGATGCATCACATCACCCATCACGTTGACAAATAATTTCCCCCAGGTTTTAGTGTAACTCCGGTGAACCAACGTGAACTCCATGTGGTGCGTTGGTCATCGCATTGATGTCATCGATGCAGTGCATCGATCTGCAAATCATGGGTGCAGTTTTTACTCTTTTAATTCTACGTCCAGGGGGGTATTTAGGTCAATTTCTCCACTCCTATTCATCCCCAAAACTCATAATTAAGCCTTTCTAAAGGCAAACTTCACTCATTATTCTCAAATACTCTCAAGAAAAAAACCCTAGGGCATCAAATTTCAAATTCAAGATTCAAGAACGCACCATCAATCTTCACAAATTCAAGCACCAAGGTATGTTAGGTGTTCATCCAAGGGTTTCCTTCCACCCTTGGAGTTCAAGAACCTCTTTTAAAACTTCAAGTTTAGTGATTTCATGAATTCCATGTTAGGTTTGAATGTATTCATGATTATGATATTAATTGGGTTTCTAATCCATAATTTATTTCAAGATTCATGTAAATTTATGTGACATGTGTGTAGTATTATGTTAATTCATGTTTAATCCCTTGAATTTGTAGGTTGGGATTTGAAATCATAATACCTACATGTTGTTTAGTATCATGTGTATAGATTATGTTTCCCAAGTGTTTGATAAATTGCTCATGTGAATTAAATGGGAAAATCATGAAATACTAGCATATGTACATTCTTATATCTTACAAGTGTGTGATAAAATATCTCTATGAATAAGTTATAAACATTGTAACTCTTTTCAATATCATGCTATGCCTTACTTTTCATGCTATCGAGTCCTGGGTATCTAATACTCGACAATCTAGTTGTTTACCTAAAATTTTAGTATCTTCAGAATAGTCTCAGTAATGTCATGTACAGTAGCATTCAGTTAGTATAGAACTCAGTATATCCAGTTAGCAAATAGAACTCAGAATACTCAATCAGTTATAGGAATCAGTGAAATCAGTCCAGTTCAGTCAGTTAACACAATCAGTAATAGTTCAGTCTAGCCTAGAATAGTTTAGTAATTAGTTCAGTGTTTATTCAGTTGGGAGTAGGATTCAGCACCGAGTGAACCCAAGGATGGGGACTCATCTGCCAAAAGAGGGTGTGATCCATAGAAGCAGTCCTTGCATTCCAGAACTACGTACCCAGCGTAGGTTGATACATAAACCTGCTAATTAAGGGTTGATGAGGTGCTCTACCTGCCAGTTCAGGGTACCACCGTTCTTATTTAGAGCACCTGCCAAATGAGGGTGACTCAGCACTTGTATTTACCCGTGATACAATACTGACACCCTTCTAATTGTGGTTACAGGTTGGACCCCAAATCAGTTCAGAGAAGGGGCATGTCGGTTAAATAATTACCTCCCACAGTTTTAGTTTCAGCCTCAGTATAGAACTCAGTTTAGTTCTACAAAATCAATACTGTCAAAAATAGTCAATCAGCTCTGTATAGAACTCAACATAGATCTACAGAATCAGGACTGTCAAAAAATCACTCAGTTAGCAGTATTGTAGTAACAGTAAACTCAGTCATCAATATTTCAGTTATCAAAACTCAGTATCCAGTGTTACTATGATCTCAGACACAGCATATGCAGATATGTGCACAGTATTGCATAATTAGTGTTTCATCAGTTTCATTTATACATGTACTCTCATTCAGTTATAGTCATGTTACCCAGTCAGTTATTTGTTCATGCTTATGAACCCATGCATATTAGCCTACCTCATCTAGCATAGCAGTACATTCTACGTACTGACACATACTTTTTCTTTGTGCTATGATGACTCATAGCATAGGTTAGGACGCTCAGGTTCCTAACCGCGCATAGACAAATTCAATTACCAGCAGCAGTTTTAGTAGTGAGTCCTCATCTATTGAGGGCATGTTTTATTTCAGTTATCAGTTTATTAGTAGTTCAGTAGTTCGAGTTAGTTGGGGGCTTGTCCCATCAACTCCATATTCAGACAGTTCAGTTAGAGGCTTTTCAGACTAGACTAGTTCAGACAATATTCAAATTTCTAATGTTTATCAAATATTATTATTTATCAGTATTTCAGAATTTGAACTCTATGGTATTTCAGCCTATTTTCCGTATTTATTATTGTATTATTATTCAATGCTCATAATAGATATCAGTCATGGGTTAGCTTGTGGTCCTTCTGGGTTATAAGCACCATGTAGCATCCAGGGTACAGACTCGGAGCGTTACATCGAGACCTCCATTTTCTACGGCTTTGCTACATAACCTTTCTTTAAGCCCAATTAAAACAATTTTCCAACCCAACCATTATTACATTATTGTTAACCAAGGCTATTAGTAGTGGTATCATCATACTAACTATAACATGCAAGTATTGCCCTTAGCCAAACCTTTTTAAGATATAGGGATTTCCATGTAACCATAGATCATATTCAACCAAACCATGGCTACCAAGGCCTTTCTAATCCATTCAAAATCATTTAAACTATTCATATCATTTAGATTTCTGTTACCAAGTTTAAACCATGCATAGGTACCATTAAAAACTAAATATTATAGTGAAAACATTGTTATAGGCATTTTATCAAACACATTGGGAGCATAGTATTTCCAAAACCAAAGTCCATTACCAAATAACCATTCCCGTGCAACCAATTATCCAAAACCACCATTAATGAATATAAAAGCATAATTAAAACATGGAAAAACCATAACCAAAGCCTTCATAACTGAAAAAACCCCAAATCATATTTGAAAACCCAAAATCATATAAAACTCAAATCATAAAAAAATTATATAAAACCATGCCTTTAATTGGAACTAACAATGAGGGAAGAGAACATTCTTTAAACTAAGATGATGCTCAAGAGAAATCACCAAGTTAAGCCCCAATTTACTCCTTAAGATGAAACCCTATATTCCATTGCCTAAGAACTCTGGAGAGGATTTAAGAGTATTTTCCAAGTTCTTAAGAATAGAATAATAGGGCAAATAACCTCCCAAGAGTAATATAAGTTATGGTACCTTATTAGGATAAGTGGGAAAATGTCCAGATGGCCCTCACTTAAACTGCATTAAAATCCCTTCATAGGGTACAACTGACCTTTATGAGTCATACCCAACCAGTACGAGTGGTACCCACCTCTCATTCCCTAGGCTTTCTTTCTTGGACCCAACACTGTCCAAGGTATGATACACCTAAACCTAAGTCATATTCAAGTGTACGACAGGTACCCGTAAACCGTACCCCTGGTAGAATAAAATCCAGGAGTTTTGAAGACTGACCACCATACGAGTCCGTGGTACAACTCGTACCCTGACGTATGGCTCCAGGTGAGCCACTCATACTCAGATCCAACTTAAGTTACAAGTATAAGATTAAGCTAGGAAAAACCCAAACCAAACTATCAATATCCAACCATATGACTCATACTATTCAAGTCATACCCATTCTAGTGAACAACCAAAATTCATCCCACCAACCAACAATGGTCAGCATACGACTAGTCCATGCCATACATACCGCAACATACGGCTCATACCCATGAGTCGTATTAGGTCTAGAGACCAGAATTTTATGAAATTTTCTAAGGTCTAGAAAATAGGGTATTTCATTGGTGTTGTGGTCCAAGGTGAATCCTAGGGTATGATTAGTGGGTACGACTCATATAATAGGGTACGGTTTGGGGGGTTTGATCATGCCCTTCCACGACCATGTTTTTAGCTTTTAAGCCAAAGGTATTCTAGACATTTTATAACCCAAAACTAATAAGTCCCCACATCTTAAAACATATTTTATCCCCTCATAACATACTTTGAAAGATTACAAGAATCAAAATCCTCTCTAAACGCTCTCAAGAAAATTAGGGCTAGGGTTCTTCAAAGGTGTTTATCTAGAGGCTCAAGAGTCAAGTTTATTCCATGAATCTTCATGAACAAGGCATGTGAATCTTCTCTCATTGTTAGTTCATAAATGTCATGTGTTTTAAAGTGTGATTATGATTCTTAAAAGGTGATTTTGAAAACCAAAATTAAGGATTTGTTGCATATGGTTGAGTATTGGTTACTCTTTGTTTAACTTGTGTTTACACATGTTTTTGGTGATGGTTTGCACATGTGGGTGCTTGATAATTATGGTTTGACAAATGGGTCATAGGTAACCCTAAACTTGATAGTTTTACTTTGGTTTTGGTTACGATAATGATATGCCCTCAAAGTGTTTGTGAAAATACCTAAGAGAATAAACTAGTCATATGTTAAATGGTGTTTTGAACTAAGGCATTGTACTAATAAATATGATTGGTTGGTAAATGGTTTTGTAAAGGCCTTGTTGTCCATCTGGTAACCTTGGTGGTTTAATTGACAAAAAAGGGTTTGAGTCCCTAAACATTAACTTAATTTATGTCTTTGTTAGACAATGGGTTCAAGTCCCAAATACAAATGAATGATTAGTTAATTGATAATGGTAGTGGTATGTGTACATTTGCAAGTGGTGTTGGTATGACAATACCAACAAAGTACCTTTGGTAAGTAATTGACTTAATGGTTGTGTATGTGAAATGATGGTTTTAAATTAGGCTTAAAAGTAAGATGTGTAGTCAGGCCATGAAAGTGGAGTTCGAAGAACTAACACTGGAAACTGTGCTAGCCGGTGCTAACACTGGGTTGCTTGAGTCCCTCAAATAAACATATGAAAGGGAGGACTGAGTTCTCCTTACTACATGTATTGGTGCTTAAGTCACCTTAATTATGTCGGAAGGTTTGAGTCCCTCATATAGGCATATACGAGTATTTATATTTTTTGGTTCATGCAGCCACATGCACTGGGGCCCTTCCATCTAGGAGAGAGTTGGGCCCATATAGCCCGTGGGTGCCTTGTTCTATGAAGGTCATGCTACATAGCTCAGGTTAACATTTTCAATATTCATGCTAATCTTGTTCCCTATTCCGGCATGGTATATATATATATGTATGTGTGGGTATTTTTGTGTGCATTGTATTGGTTCTATACATTGGTGGATTGTATTTGAACTTTTGACATTATTTTATCCTTATCCTTGAGTTATATGCTAGCTCTCTAATTGCTAACTGTCTTTGATATTGTATCCCCATGCGATGCAGGTGTTGGTCATACTATACTTCTTACTCAGTGATTGAACTCGAGAATAGCTTGTGTTGACTAGAAGTGGTAAGCGTTCATACTTGAGAAGGCTCCATTTCTTGCTTTCAGTTTCTTATGTATTTGTTAGTTTAGACTTGGACGTTGGTTCTGGCTATGGTGGGGTATGTACCGACCGGATTTTGGTAGATTTCTTTTAGAGGCTTTGGATGGACAAACTATAAACTTGGGTACGTTATGGTATGGATATGGACTTGGTTATTATTTTGGTTTTGTTATGATTGTTGGTTGAGCATTGGACGGTTAGACTTGTTTGGGTTGTTCATGGTCTTAGACCTATCCAAAAGTATTTGTGTTTATTGATCGCTCCATCATGGATATGTTGGTTGGTTGGATTGGGTAGCTAGGCGATCTCCGATCTTTGTTGGTCTTGAGATGTCCATTACGACAAGGCCCTGGTTTGGGTCATATCCTAAGTCTTGCCTCTAACGCTAGAGTTATAGACATCTCATAAATCAAAATATAATGTGATAGTGTCAACTCTTACTCATAGAACGTAACTTATTGTTTGAAAGTCCTTGGGTTAAACTTGCCCCTAAGGCAAGAGTTATAGATTAACTCATAAATCAAAACATAATGTGGTAATGTCGACTTTTGCCCTTGGGGCACAACTTGTTGCTTGAAAGCCTTTGGACTAAGTCTTTCCTCTAAGGGAAGAGTTGTAAAGCATCTCATAAATCAATACACAATATGGTGATGTCAACTCTTGTCTATGGGGCCTAACTTGTTGTTTGATGGTCCTTGGGTTGAGTATTACCTCGAATACAAGAGTTAAAGACAATTTCATAAGTATAAAACACAAAGTGTTAGTGTTGACTCTTGTCCAATGTACGTAACTTGTTTGAAAATTCTTGAGATAAGTCGTGCCTTTAAGACAAGAGTTGTAGAACATCTCATAAATGAAGACATAATGTGGTAGTGTCAACTCTTGCCCGTGGGCATAATTCGTTGTTTGAAAGTCCTTGAGCTAAGTCTTGCCTCTAAGGCAAGAGTTGTAGAACATCTTCTAAATGAAGACATAACGTGGTAGTGTCAACTCTTGCTTGTAGGGCATAATTTATTGTTTGAAAGTCTTTGAGCTAAGTCTTGTCTCTAAGGAAAGAGTTGTAGAACATCTTATAAATGAGGACACAATGTGGCAGCATCAACTCTTGCCCGTGGGGAGAGTCTTGTCTCTAAGGTAAAACTTGTAGAACATCTCATAAATGTAAACATAACGTGGTAAAGTCAACTCTTGGACATAATTTATTGTTTCAAAGTCTTTGAGCTAAGTCTTGCCTCTAAGCTAAGAGTTATAAAACATCTCATAAATCAAAACACAATGAGGTAGTGTCAACTCTTACCCATGAAACATAACTTGTTGTTTGAAAGTCACAAGTCTTACTTCTACTATGTGGTAGTGTCAACTCTTGCCCATTGGGGCATAACTTGATTGAAAGAAAATGAAGAAAAGAAAAAATAATTAAAATTACGAAAAAAAAAAAAGAAAATAAAGAAAAATATTTAAAAATAAAAATTAAAAAAATATATAGAAGCTGAGAGGAGAAAGAAAAGGAAATAAAGGTTGAGATAAAACCAAAAAAAAGACAAAATAAAAATAAAGATTAAGAAAAATAAGAAAAGAAAAATATAGAAACCAAAGAAAAATAAAAAGGATAAAAAAATTAAAAAAAAATAAATAGAAATTGAGAGGAGAAAAGGAAAAGAAATAAGGGTTGAGAGAAAATAAAAGGAAAAAAAAAGAAAAAAAGAAAAATCAAAGTAAGAGAAAAAAAAAGAGAATTTACTACAACAACAAACCTAGTGTATTTCCACAACGTGGAGTCTGGCGAGGGTAAGATGTACACAGTCCATACCGCTACCTCCGAAGAGGTAGAGAGGATATTTTCGATAGAACCCAGCTCAATATAAAGAATAGTAAACAAGGAGATGGATGACATAACCGAAATAAAGAATAAGAGATAATAAAATAAAAATCAGAGAAATATGAGTTACAGGAAATAACAGCAACACGGATAAGAAAAATGGGAACTAAGAAATAAGAAATAGGCCACCCACCAAGTAGTAACATACACTCACATACCAAAGACACCTATGTACACTGTCCTATGATTACTAATCCGGCTACACAAGAACTCTCCCAACTGCTTGCTATAACCCACACACTAACACTAGCCTTCTACCCTTATCCTTGACCTCCACACTTCCTATCTAGGGTCATGTCCTCAGTAAGCTAAAGTTCCTCCATGTTATGTCTAATCACCTCCCTCCAATATTTATTCATCCTACCTCTACTCCTTCTGAAGCTATCCAACGCTAGCCTCTCACACCTACGAACCGAGGCATCCGTGCCCCTCCTCAGCACTTCCCCAAACCATCTTAGTCTTCCTTCCCGCATCTTGTCCTCCACTAAATTCACCCCCACCTTCTCTTGGATAATCTCATTCCTAACTCTATTCCCTCTAGTAAAACCATATATCCAACGCAATATTCTAATTTTTGCCACTTTTAATTTTTGGATGTGAACCTGCTTAACTGGCCAACACACCACTCCATACAACATGGCCGGATGAACTGCCATTCTATAGAATTTGCCTTTAAGTTTAAGGGGCACCTTCTTATCGCACAACACTCCCGAGGTGATCCTCCACTTCATCCATCGTGCTCTAATACTTTTAGAAACATCCTCATTAATCTTGATATTTCTCTGAATTATAGACCCAAGATACTTAAAACTATCCCTCATACAAACATCCTGGGAGTCTAACCTCACCACCACTTCGTCCTCCTACCTCGAGTCACTAAACTTGTATTCCAAATGCTCCATCTTGGACCTACTCTACCTAAATCCCTTAGACTCAATGGTTTTCCTCCACACCTCCAATTTGTCATTCACACACACACACACCTCCGTATCTCATCAATCAGCACTACATCATCCATAAATAACATACACCAAGGCACCTCGCCTTGAATACTTTGCGTCAACACATCAATCACCAATGCAAAAAGGAAAGGACTAAGAATCGATCCCTGATACAACCTTGTCGCGACCAAAAAATGCTCTAAGTTACCCCTGCCGTCCTCACTCAGGTCTTCTCTCTATCGTATATGTCCTTAATAGCTCTGATGTACGCCATTGGAACCCCTCACACCTCCAAGCATCTCCAAAGGACCTCTATCAAAACTTTATCATATGTCTTTTCCAGGTCAATGAACACCATGTGTAAATCCCTCTTTCTTTCTCTATACTGCTCTACCAATCTCCTTACCAGGTGGATTGCCTCTTTCTTCGAGCGACCAGGCATAAATCCAAACTGATTCTCTGAAATGGACATGACCCTCCTCAATCTCCGCTCAACTACTCTCTCCCAAATCTTCATAGTGTGACTCAACAGCTTAATACCCCTATAGTTGTTGCAACTCTAAATGTTACCTTTGTTTTTATTTAACGGAACCATCGTATTCCACCTCCAATCCTCAAGCATTCTTGCATTCTTGAAAATGTCATTAAACAAATCAATCAACCACCTTTAACCTGCCCTACCAGCACACTTCTAAAACTCCACCAGAATCTCATCAGGCCCAGTCGGCCTACCCCTCCGTATCCTACGAATAGCCTATTTGACCTCCTCAACCCTAAAACGCCTACAGAAATAGAAAACATGACTCTCATCTAAGTGCTCCAGCTTTCATAGCTCAATGCCTCCCCCCCCCCCCCCCCCCTCGTTCAAAAGTCTGTGAAAATACTCCTGCTATCTATTCTTAATGTACATATCCTCCACCAAAACACTACCATCCTTCCCTTTAATGCACCTCACTTGATCGAGGTCATGAACCTTCAGCTTCCGAGCCTTAGCAATCCTATACAACCTCTTTTCCCCTTCTTTCTCCTCTAACCCCGCATACAAGCTCTCGAACGCGGCTGACTTAGCATTCGTAACTACTAACTTAGCCTCTTTCCTTGTTACTTTATAAACCTCCCTATTCACCCGCTTCTCCTCTTCATATTTACTCTCACTCAACTTAACATATGCCCTCTTCTTAATCTCTACTTTCTTCTTCACTTCTTTATTCCACCACGAATCCCCCTTACGATGACCTTCTCGGCCTCTCAAAACACCCAACACTTCTCTAACAGTCTCCGTGATGCAACTGAAAGCTCTATCCCATATAACATCCACGTCCCCCTTGCACTCCGACACCCCCATTCCCGCTACTTTTTTCTCTATCTCCAGAGCACTAACTGGCGTCAAGCCACCCTACATAATTCTAGGTCAACCCTCCCCGGCCTTTCTCTTCTTGCTCTTCTTGATAGATAAGTCCATCACTAGAAGCCTGTGCTGGGTCAAAAGATGCTCACTCGAAATGACTCTACAGTCCTTACATAACACCCTATCCTCCTTCCTAAGCAGCAGAAATTCAATCTGAGTCTTGGGTATAGCTCTTCAAAAGGTAATCAGATGATCCTCCTTCTTTGGAAAGCTCGAATTAACTACTACCAGCCCAAAGGCCCTTGCAAAATCCAATAGAGCAGTACCCTCACCATTTTTATCACCGAAACCAAAACCTCCATGCACATCACCATAACCCTCCGGTAAGACCCCAATGTGCCCATTGAAGTCCCCTGCTATGATAATATTCTCCGAGCTAGTCATGTTTCTTACCACATCATCCAAATCCTCCCAAAATTTCACTTTCACCTACTCTTCCAAGCCCATCTGCGGTGCATAAACACTACACACATGCAGCATAAAAATCCCAATAACCAACTTAATCTTCATCATCCTATCACTGACCCTTTTAACCTCCACCACCTATTCTGTAAGCTCCTCATCCACTAAGATGCTCACCCCATTCTGACGTCTCTCACTCCCTGAGTGCCACAGCTTGTACCCATCCACATCCCTAGCCTTAGATTCTACCCACCTAGTCTCTTGAACACAAGAAATATTAATCCTCCTCTTCTTAAGAATCTTTACCAACTCTACGGACTTGCCCTGAAGGGTCCCAATATTCCAAGACCCTACCCTCAACCTATCTTCTCTCGCCTCTCGCCTACCTCAAACACCCCTCACCACCCCAACCCTAACACTCGACCTATACCCCACACCCACACTACCAAAAATTAGATCTACGGTGACGGTTGCAAAACCATTGCAATAGACCAAAAAACCATTGCCATAGACCTATCGCAATAGTTCTACAAGTGTCCCAAAGGTGGCATTATGATAGTTCTATTGCAACGGTTTCTGCAACGGTTGTCAAAACCGTTGCTATAGGTAGAGCTATAGTGACGGTTTTATGCAACCATCACCGTAGATAGACCTATTGCGATGGTTATTTTTTGTCTTATTGAGACGTCTATTTTCATCTATTGCAACGGTTACAAACCGTCGCATTAGAATTTATTGCAATGGTTACTAACTATTGCAATAGTAGTTATTGTGATGCTTTTGTTGTTCTATTGCAATGCTTTTTGACTACCTATTACAACTATTTCATTACTTATTGGAATATTTATTTTCATCTATTACAATAATTACGAACCGTTGCAATAGACTCTATTGCAACGATTACGAACCATTGCCATAGGATCTATTGCGACGCTTTTATTATTTTGTTGTAACGCTTTATAAATTATAGCACAATATATACACATCACAAAACAAAATCATTTATTAATAATCTCATAATTCAAAATACGCAACAAGATAGTAATTTAAACCCAAAATTAAAATGTAATCAAGTCCAAATGATTAGTTAAGTTTTTACATACTAGCAAGTTCAAGTCGCGATAAGTTTCAAAAAATTCAACACAAAACTATTAATATTAGAGCATTTATCCACAACTCAAAAATCTTCTCAAGTAAGGTCAATGTCTTCATTATTTTCTTCATCTCTTTCTTCATTTTGGACACCTATACAAAAAAGAACAAATAATATAAATTAGCACTTAAATGACAACATAAAAAGGACTATATTGATGATAATATTGATCCCTACAGTTTTAGTCCTTCGGACAGACAAGAAATCAGAGATGCTTTGAGGATAAAGCAGAACCATAGATTGAAATATATTACATTCATGTAAGAACAAACTTTCAAGTAGAGGACATTTTGAGATGAAGCAACTTGTGAAATGTTCCTCTTTTGTCCCACTAAATTAAATGGGAAGACACAATCACATTCAGCTCACATAATTATTACAGGGAAGCTTTACGTTATCAACAAGAAAGAAAAAATGAACAAACTAGAAGCTAATGACAGAATCTTAAAGAAGAAGAAAGAGAAATAACTACACATATGAGCAACAAAAAGATACTCGTATCGAGAAATATATCCTGGGAGTTGGTAGAATATTTGTTCTGCAGGTAAGACAACACGTCAAAACTATATACTTACACTTTATAGATTAAATTACGTCCCAAGAATCTTCTTAACGTGAGTTAAAAATAGGAACCAGTACCAAAAGAAGCGCACCTCAAATGGAAAATAAAAATCACAATCCTAAGATGTGAAGACACTGTAGAAGAAAACTACAACTTTTTATACAAGAAAATTGCAGCTTCATATCAATAATGATTAAAAGTAATCTAAATAGTAGGAAAAAGAATCGCAGTACCTTCATATCACACAGACATTTAAAAATGAGCACGGTTATTCAAGTGGTTCCGAAGTTAGGAATCAGTTCAGGAGAAACCATGCATAAAGCAGTGGGATACTTCGACAAACGTACACAGGAAAATCATAACTAGCATTTTTACCACCACCCTATCCCCCAACATTATCGCTTACCTAATGATCATAAAGTGATGCTGAATGATTTCCAAATGGCATTTAACATGTCCCATGTGTATGCACATAGTTCTCCCTGTTTGCACATTTATTAGAGCACATCAGATTTTTTTCTCTTTCCCATTTCAGACTCTTTTTCCTTTACAATGGTTCAAAACAGTTATCAGAATCAAGAATCCATCTAATTCAAGGTAATCCCAGTATAACTACTCATATGAACGTGTATATTTAGGCGTGGAAAACAAACCAATCTATAAGAGAACATCTCACTAATATCCACAACCAAACTATTTACAAAGAACAATAGATACAGTAGCTGAATACATACCGCATAAAGGAAGAAAATATTAGAAATACCAACATAAGAACACTAAACAGTACCAACACAAAAATCCGAACTGCAAACCATAAGAAAGAAACAATCTTTCTTCTAATCCACTACCCATAATCCACCAAACACAAAAAAATCCACACCTTTACCATAAGAAAGAAACGATCTTTCTTCTAAGCCATCATCCATATAATTCACCAGAAATAAGCGTAGCCACAATTCTAAATACTTAACACCATTAAAACATACCCAATATACTCCAAAACAGCATTAAAATATACCCAGTATACTCAACAGCATCAAAACATATCCAGTATCCAAAATAATCTTAATTGTTAGTACCAACAGATCAAGAAACAAAAACTGACCTTGATTATTACTACCAACAGATGGACAATTTATTGGCTAACGAATGAACATTGAATCCTAGAGTAGTAGAGCCCTCCCACTTCCCAAAATAAGTATAGGTAGGATCTAATAGTAGAGCACAATACGGCCTAGAAGAGAGTACGATACACCTATATTATCATCAAACAAATTTAATTGCTTATAAGAATATTCAAAAACAACTTCCAAGATTGAATATGGATCCAGTCTTCATTTACAGCAATAATTTAAAATCTTCTGAGAATCCAAATTCATTATCAATAGAGGAGAATTAAAAAAATCAAGAATGTTTCCTTATTTCTTATTGAACACACCGACTATCACTATCCGCAATACTCTAAGAATCAAAATTGATTGGTCAGTACTTTATCTGCAAGTACTTTCATCCCGTTTGGAGCTCAGTCAAATGTATCACCTTCTTTGGACTAATTTACTTATGTTCCTTTTCTATTTTATGTGTCCTAACTCTATTTTTCTGCTTTTGTTCATTTCCTATAAGATCTAAACTAGGTTGGATGGTCTTCAGCTTTAGGCATAATACTTTAAATTCTAAGCCAATTCAGAGGGACCAACATTACAATTCTAGCCATCAACTAACTTAAATAGAATGAGGTATTAAGCTCGGCAGAAGGTAGTTCAAAGTATTAGCCACGGGTTCAAACGAACCCAATAGCTTTTTCTAAGACCACGTACTACTCGTCTCCGGAATTCATTAGATATGTTTGAATATTTAATGGTGGAATCCAGTAACTAAGATGAACTATTGGTTTAGGTGACCAATTTAAAACCTATAAACTTCAAATCCTATTGCTAGTAACTAAGACGAGCTATTGGATTAGGTGACAAATTCAAAACCTATAAACTTCAAATCCTATTGCCATATATATATATATATATATATATATATATATATATGCATATAATACTTGAAGCAGAATCATAAGCATGACAAGGTCGAACATATTTGCAGCAAAATTCCAGTTTTCCAGCTATAGTTTGACAGTACGATAAGTCCAAAATCCATATTACTGGAGTAATGGTGTTCTTTTATTACAAGAGAAATGGTCTTGGAGGCTACTAACAGAAGATAACACCCGAACAGAAAGTAAGTTCCATCACCAGTAAACTTACGGTTATACAATTTGATAGTCAAGTTAAGCCTAAAATTCATATTAACAGAGTAATGGAGTCACAGCCTCCTAACAGAGCATTCCATCCAGAAAAGAAAGAAATTTCATCTTAAACAACACGCTAAAAGATTTCAAGAAATTCTAGCATGCTCAGTACCAACATGAATATCACACTTTCTTTTACATACTGAATTACCAGAGAAAGTATTTTTGCTTTTCAATTTCTTTCTTTCTTTTGCATTAAGTTTTCTTTCTCTTTCTCATGCATGTCTGTCCATGAGCACTTGTAAATTGGGCAAAATGCTAGCTTATAAATTTCATCATGAAATTACACTGAAAAGTGAAAACAAAGGTAAGTTGTTAATAGCAGAACTAGAACATACTTTCGACGGGCTCCACCTGGACGGCTGGGTTCAAGTTTATCTGCTTTCCAGCTATGTTACTACGATTTAATGCTTTATAAGCTGCATCAACTGCTCTTACATCATAGAATTCGATGAACTTATGATGGCATTTATATGGCGTTTCTCTTATCTGCATTTTACATACAATATGATTTAGTGGAGCTTAAAAGTTTTAGAATTCCAGAGAGACAGAAGAACAATAAAATAATACAGCACTAACAGTGAAAAATTAAGTAAAAGTGACACCTCCTTGACTTCGCCATATGCTCCAAAGATTTGCCGAAGATCCTCATTGGATACCGATGGATCCAAGTTGAACACGACAAGAATTCCTTGGTTAATATCTTTCTCTGATGGATTTTCCTAGATGCAGCAATAAAGAATATTAGTTAGAATTGTCCTTCCATGTTCACATATCTATATAATATGGATTCAAACCTTAGGAATAGAAAAATGAATGTCGAGCTTTCTTCATCTCAAGTGCTTATTTTGTAGAGCACGCATTGCATTTCGAGAAGCTCGAATGTCATAGGAAGATATCATCACAAAGCCCCTATACTTGCATGCAGTATACAAGGTTCTGATATCACCAAATTGCTTCAAAAAAATATAGTAATACTAGGTTAGATGTCTCCCATCAACATCAATTCAAATCAAGGACTCCAGCGATGAAAAAAGTGAAAACCCTCTTTAAAAATTAGCAGACAAACACAAAGCAGAGACACAGAAAAAGAGATAGAAAATAAGTTCAGAAAATAGAAGCATCGGTTGAATATAATACAGAGAGGCTAAAGTAGAAGATCACTGGTCAAATGCTTCAAAAAAATTTTGTTAGTCAAAAGAACAAAAAGATAAATAAATAAGCACCCAATCTAACTAGAATAAGGTTCAGTCATCTATTTTTATTTTGTCTTAATTCCATTCGAGCAAAATGTATGAGACCTCTAAGCCCGGTAATAGGTGATTAGAGAAGCCAGATCAAGAAGGAAGGTAGCCCAATGCACAAATCGTAAACCTCAAGGGGTGTGGCGTAAAAAGCCTACCCTGATGCAAGTATTAGTAGCTGCTTCCACGGCTCGAACCCTTGACCTATAGGTCACATAGAGACAAGTTTACTATTCAATCATATGAAGTCATCCGATAGAATATATCACTAGCACAAACAGAATGAACAAGCATGACTACAAAATAAAAATCCATGAGAAACATGATTCAAAAAGGGTAAGTATCAAAACTAGAATGTTAAGTGTTATCCATTGTGATTGGCCTAATAACACCAGATAGAACTCAGTCAACAAGAAAATTTTGCTCAATAAATATGTATTAATTTATATAGAAGAGCTACATATTAAAAAGGTGTTTTCGAGCAGTTACATGTCGGAAAAAGTCCAACGTAAAACTTCCTTAGAACCCAAAAGAATGAAAAAAGAAAATTAGTACATTCATCTTTGTAGCTGGAAATGAGTCATTCACATCGGTATTTGAGCATATATTAATTAACAAACAAAATATCTATCCTCAGAAGTTTCAACAAAAGTACAAACCGACATGAAAAATTAGTAAAATAGCATCACGAGTAACAAAAGTACAAAACGACATATATAATTAGTATAATAGCGTTAAGAGTAACAAAAGTACAAACTAACATGAATAGTTCGTATAATACGATTAAGTTTCAAAACTTGCCAAAATTAGAGGTTCTGAAGTACTAGATTTCATCAGGAAATTTCTACTGTTCTTTTGAAAGGGGCCAGGGTTGTGGGGTCTCTATCTGTCTGTGTGTGTTTGTGTGTGCGTGTGTGTGTGTTTGGGGAAAGCAAACAAACCAAAGAATGTTCATCAACCATACTTTGATGACAGTCTAAGATCATTACCACCTAACTGAAAAGCTTGTTTTAGAGAATCCTTGAAAACATTATGACCAAAACTTTCTGCCAGAACAACTAGTCCACTAGTTTTCTCACTTCCAACTTTAATTTCAGCAAGGCCAACCTAGCATATAATAGAGATTCCATATAAGAAGAGAGAACCAACCATACAAAAATAGCAATGGGTCACAAGGTGTGAAATACCGTATCTGATCATATAAATCAAACCAATAAATAGATGAGAACATATGGTAAATATCTATCCCAATCACCAAAAACCTGGTTGCAATATACTGGACTTGTCCATCCTTCAGCACTAAATCAAACATTTACCCTGCCAGTATTGCCCAAGTCAGATTCACAATTTTGAGTATTGCCCAAGTCAGATTCACAATTTTGAGTATCTTATTTTGTTACCTCCCAACAGAACAAGTATATGGTAATACTCTACCCATCAACCACAAGCATATAGGAAAAAAAATCTCATATAGTACTTTGATGCTATCAGAATTTGAACCTTCCAAAACATTAGTTTCTTATGTTGTAACACAATAAAAACCAAAGCTCAATGTTTGTTCTCAACAAAGATAAAAACAAACTTATAACACCCCTAACACACCTGTAATGGATATCTTGAAAGAACGGCTACCAGCTTAGAAGAAGCTCTTACTATTGCATAGTTAATTGAATCCTGTGAAAGAAATGAAAGAGCAAAAACTGAGACGTAATACTCTTTTTATATTGAGAATTAAAGTGATCAACTTTCTAAATAAGCATGGATATAAAACTTAACTATATGTCTTATCTAGGTTGCTTAGACATTTCAAAAATGTGAAACAACAATAACAACATCAATGAACACAAGTAGCATAACTAGAACTTTCATCATGAGAAATTCCTTCACCATTTGTGTATTTATTAATATTGGACTCGAAATTATATTGTTTGAAGTTTACATAATCTTGTTATCATATTGAAAATGTTCGTGCTCCTAATAGACTTAGCGTAACGCATAAACAGACACCCAAACATAGATATAAACCAATAAAACACCATTAATAGCATGGGACTTGTATGTAGAAAAAAAAACAAGGATGAGGGGTGATTGAATACATAAACTAGAATAAACATGAACTCTGCTTCCTAAACTCAACTTTCCAATACAAAAACAAACAAACAAATCAATACCAATATCCAAATTAATCAAAATCCAGCTAAATTAAACACCAAATTATCTTATCACTTTCCCCAATAAATCAACAGGAATAAAACTCACACTTTATAATCGATTAAAACTCAAACTCAAATCAAAATTCAAACCCACACTTTGTAATTGATTAAAACTCAAACTCAAAGCAAAATTCAAACTTAAATCAAAATCAGATCCAGAAGTTGTCATCACTTGATGAGACATCTTCACTAGCGTTTCAACAGCCCCACTACAAACAGAAACTAGAAAGTCCTTCATATTGGCTTGATTCTTCGGATTGGTCAGCCCAGAAAATAAATCATTAGATACGTTTATATGCATTGTTTTGTTGAGGTAAACTACAACAGCAGTTCTCACAAATGTTTGGATACAATCAGCAATCATTAATTTATATCTATCAGTACAAACCATATCAATCCATCTTGGCACTTATGATGACTTCACCTTCATATACGGGACCATAGACTGGAAATTCCCATTCAACACCTCATCCAACCTACTATTCGAATAGAACCCATAACCAAGTTCCTTGCAAAGCTACTAACAACAACAGAAACAAATTCAGTCCCAACAGTACTCATCATTCTATCCATATCAACAAAACTTGAACCACGTACCTCTTCGATCTCATTCTTATTTTTACTCCCATACCCCCTTAATATCCCAACTGTTAGAGCCAGCAAAACTCTAACAACAGAATTGGCAAACTTTTCAGACTTTGCAATTTTAGTTTACTGTTTCAAACTCCTAGAAAGTTCATCAGAATTAAACTGTAAAAAAAGGGCAGTCTGGTGCACTAAAGCTACCACTATGCGCGGTGTCTGGGAAAGAGCACCACCATAAGGGTGTATCGTATGCAGCCTTACCTTGCATTTCTACCAGAGGCTATTTCCAAGGCTTGAACCCATGACCTCCTGATCACATGGTAGCAACTTTACTAGTTACTCCAAGGCTCCCCTTCCAGAATTAGACTGCAATAACTCCTTTAAATCCTTAGACACAACACTAACAGCTTTAGAAGAATCAGAAACCATTTAAGATATTGTGATAAAAGATCCCAACAGCCTCATGACCCTCTTTAAAGAAAACTCCTTAGAGCTCAAATTAAGCAAAACTTGAATTTTTAATGATACCCACAGTTTAGAAACCCAAAAAACACACCAACTTCAAGGAAATACAGAATACCCACAATCAAAATTAGAGAAATTAATAGCAAATACAGCTAAAATACCGAACACCCACAAGTAAGTAATCTCACAAGATCAATGATATACACAATTAGTGAAAACCCTACAAACGAAGTAGGAAAACCAAAGGTCCAAAAAACATAAATTTACACTAATTGCAAAAATCAACCGAACAAACTTACCTGAAACCAAATTAGCCCTAATCGCAAATTGCCTCAGAATTATGTTGTTTCCCCTTTCTTTTTTTCCCCTAATCACAATCGCAGCTCACCATCGGCACCGGCACCTCACGAAATATTAAAATTACACTTTTACAGCCATCGTTTGTGTTGAAATATTTAAGTAGTGACCAGTAATGGATCGGAGTAGAGGCAGCGTTGAAATATTGTATTAATAAAATATTTTATTTTTGGCGGACTGAATAAAATTGACAGTGAAAATGGAGGGAATAAAATTATAAGTGTTGCAATAGCTTATTTCATTTACCTATTGCAACACTTAATGCCAAAAGCGACGGTTATAGGGTTAAATTATAGCTCATAGAACAATTCTTTTTGGCATCACTTGAAAGAGTTGCAATAGACCACCTATTGCAACACTTTGTTAACCGTCGTCAAAAAGTTTATTGTCATAGGGGTAATTTCTAGTAGTGCCACCCCTGCTCTCCCGTCCTTACCTCCTTCCAAAATAGCCCTCGCCCCCAAACCACTCGGACATGACCCTAATCCACCATCAACCTCTCCTGCCACTACTCAAAAACCAACACAAAGCCCCTATACCGACAAATAAATGAACATAGCAATAGTACAAAAATAATAAGAGAAGGCACGCACAAAGTATATTATTTAGCCCAGCAGCTAGAACAACACAACAATAATCCACCAATAAGCAAAGCAGTCAGACACCACTATAATAACAAGAAGGAAACCAGAAATCTAAAATTAGGGCTCAATGTGCAGTAGTCACCACTACCGGTTAGAAGCCAAAAATCAAATTGAAAAAACATTGTAAAATTCTACAAAAATTTTAGGCAACAGACGAGTAAAAATTGATCAAGAAATCTATTCCTAAATATTTCAACCTCTAGCTTCATACAAGTATAATATTTGAATATATGCTAACACAAACCAGAATACAAAATAGATTATCAAAACACGCCAGAAACAAGAAACAAAACAAGGATAATGAACTGTACAGCCAATTTACTAGAGTCCAAAATCTGATAGCCAAAAAATTAACAACAAGAAATATACCACCAATAAGAAAGATTTAAGAATTTAAAGATAGATAAAAAGGTAGAATACAACTGTAGAATAAGAAAAAAGATGGACAAGAAAGGTTTCAGAAAATATAAATTCAAATCACGAATAAGAGAAATGTTAGAACATGGTTAGGACGGCAAGATCTCGGTGATACTTAGGCAATTTTTGATCTGATTATAGTGCTCGATGGGCAATTTTTGATCTGGTTATAGTGCTCGATGGTGAGATAGGAATTGGTGTCACTATCTCTCTCTGGGATACTCTTATGTGTTGTTGGTTTGGTTGCCAAAAATGGATTGCCAAAACAAGCCCGCCGGAGCATCCTCTGGAACTTGCTGGAAACTGGGAGTTAGCTTCCCTTTTTTCCAACTTATTCTGACTAAAGCTGCTACTCTTACCCGTCGTCGAAGTTGAGTCGAGCCAGCGGGAACCCTAAGCCCGCCGGCAATAATAGTGTAAGGAGAGAGAAGGGGGTACAGACGGGGGTGGGGAGATTTGGGGAGAGAGAAAAAGGCGCGGGAATTTAAAAAGAAATAAATTTGAGAGGAGAAAAGAAAAGCAAAAAAAAGTAAGGTTGAAAAAACTAAAAAAAAATGGAGAGAGAAAAAGAAAAGATAAAAATTAAAGCAAAATAAAAAAAGAGAAAAAATAAAAGTTGAAAAATAAATAAGTATGGAGTTGTTTAGAAATATTTGAGATATAGAAAGATAAATAGGTAATTTTGCTATATAAAAAAAAGGCTAGTATTTTTAAGTCCATCCTAATGAGGAACAAAAAAACAAAGTCACCCATTATAAGAGTCATTTATGTAGTTTACCTAGGGGCGGATCTATTCATTCCCGTGGGGGTGGCATGCCACCCGCAAACTTCAACGGAAACTCTATATAAATGAGTATATATATATATATACTGATATAGTCAAATATTAAATCTGTCACCCATAATACCAAAGCACTATCTAGTGCAAGTGGTAAAGCGTCACTTTTGTTGCCCACAGTTTGTCGTATTTGTTTTTTTAATACTGATATAGTCAAATATTAAATCTGCCACCCATAATACCAAAGAACTATCTAGCGCAAGTGGAAAAGCAGCACTTTTATTTCCTATAGGTCGTGTTCGATCCCAATTTGCAGCATTTGTTTTTTAAAATTATTTTTTGTGAAGCATTGTTGACTAAAACAAGGCAACAGACGTACATTCTACCATTTAAATGAATTATGAATATTATGTTATGATATCAGTAATATTATTAAAAAATCAATTTTTGTCATTTTATTATTATTTTTTTTAATTAATTGGTTGGTTAATTGTCCTATATATCAAAAAATGAATAATTTGATTAATTTAATCGATAAGCAGTGGCGGAGTCAGAAATTCAGCGAAAGATGTGCAAATTTTATTCTCAGCTATGCTAAGAGTGTGCAAAATTAAATATACACTCATTATGATTAACATTTAACCTCTATTCATCACATAATTTTCCGACGAAGGGTGTGCATCTGACCACCTTTCATCGAAGGTGACTCCGCCCCTATCGATAAGTTTACTTGGCACCCAGAGAGTTCGAATCCTGGATCCGCCTCTGAGTTTACCCTACTACAATTCATCACAGCCTAGCGAGTTCGGGTCTTATAATCACTATGGTCTAATTAATCATATTTCTATTCCCTCTATTTTATAGATTAATTTTCAAATGAGCAAGTATACGGTGGTAAATTTCATCTCATTTTATGTTAACTCCACCTAAGTTATAAAGCTAATTCTTGCAATGGAAAAAGTATCTCAACTATACTCTACGTACATATCACTGAAAAAAAGGGTTCCGAAATAGTGTAATGCTAAATTTTGATCCTGGTAAAACGCAAGTAAATTGGCACACATGTAAATTACCATGCAAGTATATTCATATCAACAATTCATCTTATCTAATATACTAGATAATTTAAGGCCCGTGGTATGGATCCAATATATATATGATTAGAAGCCTTATATTATATAGAAAATAATTTATGTTTTCTCTACTATTTAATTTATTTTTAAAGCTGGTAAATATTATATAGATTTTTGACCTATATTGTTTGTCCCGACCAAAATTTTAAAATAAATTAAGTATTGTAAAAAAATAATTTAATCTAGAAATTATTTCAATTATTTGTTGGTGTCAATTATGGAGCTATTATTTTTATGTTGTAAACCACTTGAGATCTTTTAATAATTAACTAGACAAAAAATCCGCGCTTTGCGCGGCTTCAAAAATATTGCATTTCATTTTTAAAAATTAAATTAATAAATAAATATTGAAAATATGTTAAAAAATTTTTTAGTCTCCAAATCCAAAAGATGAAATTTAAAGTTCTAATCAATTTCATTGATAACACTTCACTTTATTCTTTTCAATAATTTTCATCACTTGGAGTTTTTAGCTAATAACGATATTAATATATAGGGCAAAAATCTCATTTTTAGCAGAAAAGATGTGGCATGTCTTTAAAGTCAATAAAACTATTTTTCTGAAGATTTTATCCCATTTAATTTTTACTAAATTTTGATTTTGAAATTTTAAATGTCTTTCAGTTTTCTATAAAGATAAATGATCAACCATTATTTCTAAAACTCGAATTTCATAGAGAAACCTGCATACAAAGTGCTATAAAGCTTATGAATTACAAGTAATAATATGTAACTCATACGTTACAATCTTTTGGTATGACTAAAATAATAGAGCAAGAAAATAATGTGACATATTTAATATATATATATATATATAT
>NC_061119.1:72811806-72883420 GCF_002878395.1 Capsicum annuum | reverse complement strand
TTTTTTTTAGAATAATAGTGATAGTTGAGCCATATTATTATCTCTAACAAAATAAAAATAATTTTTGTAGAAAATTCAAAAAATATGAGTGGCCATTGAGAAAATAAAAATATATGTTAAGTTTTAGTACCGATAAAGTTTTTCAAAGCATAATTTTCTTTTAATAAACTAATGCATTTTTTCAAAGAAAAAAGAACTATAGTTTGATTACATGAGTTTGATGAGTTAAATAGCTCTAGTCTTTAAAAAAAAAATAAAAATTAGTGACATTTATGTCAACTAAGAGAGAAGAAGACTTTTGAGGTGTTTACTATTTTTTTGAGGAAAAAAGTGATAGTTGAGTGATATTGTGATCCTAAATAAAACATAAGTAATATTTGAAGAAAAATTATAAAACTTAGTTGACTATTTAGAAAATTCACCCTTAAAACTCTATTTTCATACAATAATTTTATATTCATTTAAAAAAAAAATTCATAAAATCGAACTAGATAAAAAATAAATAAAACAATTTAATTAAATTTCTCAAAATATGTACAAAGTATAAACTATACTACATAATTAAAAGTTGAACTAAAATTAAACAACTACAAACGTAAAAAATAAAAATATAACTAACAATTAATAAATAAATTTGTACTAATTAATTTTTATTTTCTTAATTACATATTATGACATTTGGCAATTATTTAATTATGTAATTGTCAATTAAGAAAATAATTATAAATAGAATACATAAATTGTCTATTCTCATGTATTGGTATAGTTTTCAATGTATTGAAAATATTATAATAAATAAAGTAATGTTAGAAATATAAATTTAGGATAAAAAGGATAAAAATATCATAAAACTAACAAGTTTATAGTGTGAATATGTTATGACCAAATTATGGCCAAATTTTATGGCCAAAAGATTTTTACTTATTTAGAAACAAACTGATAACCCAAAAGAAGCACCAATAAAGAAATGGATGGAGTAAACATGGGTACAACCAATTAATACAAAATTCTTATGTCTGTGTTTATTACTCCCCAAGTTCAAAATAAATGAATTTTTGAGTTATTTTTTAATATCTCAAATAAGTGAATTATTTATTCTTGAAGAGGCATGTCGAAAATTTCTTTCAATTTTATGCTTCACTTATACTATGGAGGTTATAAGTTCCAAGAAACTTAATTGAAATTATTTTAATGTGATTGAAATTTTAAAAGTAGTTTGATAATATCTAAAAGGATAAACATGGAAAGTAAAATACTTCTTCCATTTCTAAATAGCTAACCTTTTGCTAAAAATATTTGTTTTAATTTAGTTGTTTTATTTATGAAGTAAAGAGAATTTTATTATATTCTTTTAAGATTGCCCCTATTGTTAAATGACTACATAAAGTGTGTATACCCACATTTATACTTTCAAAGCATAATTAATAAGATTAATTTTTTTAAGTTGTTAAATGACTACATAAAGTGTGTACACCCACATTTATACTTTCAAAGCATAATTAATAAGATTAATTTTATTTAAGAAAAATATCAAATCAATAAAAGACTAGCTATTTTTAAATGAAAGAAATATACTATATGTACTATGTTTTTTTTTCTCCTGTGTGAGTTGGAGTAAAAATCTATTTATTTTAGATTAGAGAGGGACAACTGAAAGCAAGCAAAAACTTTAATGCGCAGTTTTAGTTGAATTTAACCTAATCCAAGCCATAGTAAACCGGGGTTAAGTCAAATGAGCAATGTCAAAGTTAGGCAACTACACAGTAGCACCTCCCGCTATCTCTCCTATAAAAAGGTTTCCTCCATTGAAGCTTTTTCTCTGACTCAATTTCTGAAAGAGAATCACTCACATTGTATAGAACTCTGCTTTGGAGACTCATATTTCTCCAATGGCGGTTTATTCGAGATTGTATCTCTCTCTTTGTTCATTGCTCCTTGTGATGGTACTAGTCATCAATGCCACCCACGGTCATAGGTAATTGAGGCTGTTCCATTCTTCCAGAATCTTATTTTCGACAATGTCAAAGCAAATGACTTGGATTTCTGAATTCTAGTGGTGCTACATGAACGACTCTGTTTCTGTTTGATTAGTTCGTATGAATAGCAAAATAACTACTGTTTGCTCATTCGATTTCGTTTTTTTCAGTGCTGAAGAAGCTCATGAGCAATTTCAGAGCTTAAAAAACTCGACAATGGGGAGTAGGTAGTTTTTTCATATTTCTTTAGCATCTTACTACGATACCATTTCATATTCTCTTCGTGATACACTTATGCATGTGGCATCAGTAAGTTTCATTTGCATCCTAGAACACGACCCTGATCATATAAATTGGATCTAGAAAATTTTGATTTCAGTACTCTCTTAGGCCCCTAAAAACCGTGACTCTTAGGGGCGTTTGGTTTAAGATACAAAAACAAATAATCCCGAGATAAAATAATAATCTCGGGATAAAATTTTTAATGCATGTTTAGTTGGTAATATTCGGGATAACTTATTCCGGAACTAATAAATAGTACCAGAATAAGTTATCCACCCATTTGGTGGGATAACAATCCCATCATTATTTATCCTTGGGATAAAATTAGAAAAGACACAATTGCCCTCAAAATTCTTAGATTATCACTTTATATATATATATATATATTGTACTACTTTATATTTCTTATATAAAATATAAGGTATTTTTATAAAATCATGGACAAGTTATTAAAGAATGTTGACATTCCCTTTCTAACTTAATACATGCTTAATTATTAAATAAAAAATATTTTTATACGTAGCTAAAAATATTTGAAAATTTATTTTTTTTTAAAAATATAATTTGATTCTCCAAATATTAGTGATACTAGATAATGAAAAATAAGAGTAATTCTTTTTCACATTTTTTGATGATGAATTTTTTTAACAAAAAATGAGATTATCAATATATTATGAAATTTAGAAAAAAAATAAGTAATTGAACATGAAATATTAGAGATTCATACACATTTAAGAAATATTTTATTTATGAATGTATGATAAGTTAAATTTATTTGAATAATTATTATGTTTATTTATATATTTTAATTTCTCTAAAAAATAATAAATATGTCGACTCCATTGTTGAATTACATATTTTAAATTAAATAGTCTTTTAATCATTTAAAAATTAATATTGTATATATCAATTAAATGAATTTTAATATTCTATATTTTATGAATAATATGTGTTTAAATGAAATGACATAAACAACAAATCCTCTTTTATTTTAACAAACTTAGGTTGAAAGTTTTTATTTCAAACTAAATTTAAACACACACGGCATAATTATAGAAAGACACACGCAAAAAAATTAAAGTTAAATAAGATGAAAGTTTTATTTTTAAAATACACATGATATAATTATGGAAATGCACACACAAAAAAAATTAAGTTAAATAAGATAAAAGTTTTATTTTTAAGAATAAATATTTAAAGCTTGAAAAGAAATATATATATATAGAGAGAGATAAGTTAAATAAGATGGATGGTGTTTTGGTAATTAATTAATTTATTCTTATAAATTATACCATGCATATTACTTTGAATACAATAAATTAAACACTCAATAAAAAATAATCTCAGTATAGCTAATTATAGTATAATTTATCTTATCATAATTTATCCCGTTATAACTATCTCAATATAACTACATTTTCAACCAAATGACCCATATGACCCCTTAGAGGACAAATTATAGTCTGCTCCTTTACTGTCACATTCGGCTGCGAGTCTATTATTTGTACTTCATGTTCATCCACGCATGAATTTTTTCACCTTGTGTTTTAGAAGAATAAAATTCCCTCAGCCCACTCTCCGCTCCAACCAATAGCATATTTCAATATGTGATTGTCAATTTCGATTCACTCAAGTCCTAATCTACAATGTTACAAGTCAAAACTCAATTTTAAATGTCAATATCAACTAGTCAACACTCAATTTCTATTCCCCTGGTCCTATAATTTACTACTCGCATCGTTTAAAAAGAAAATATTCTAGTTTGATTTGGCATTAAATTAAAGAAAATAAAGAAATTTTTAAATCTTATGATTTTAAATTAAAGATATATCAAATGTATAAAAATACTCTTTAATTTGTGATCTTAAACGTGTCGTGTGGAAAGTTAAAATTAAAAATTACTAAAAAAAGAAGTTATTTTTTTTAAATTGACTAAAAAAAAAAAAAATCATTTTTTTAAAACGGAGAGAGTATAATTCTATTTCATCTTACCAGGTTAAGTGAAGAAAATGTACCGAACCATGAACATGCCGTAGATGATCCGGAAATGGTGGCCTCAATGGTAGACATGTAAGTTTTCTTTGGGCCTTTTCTCTGCTTTCTCTGTCACCATTACTGATGTACAAAAATTGAACTGACCGATAAATCAAATCGATAAAAATTTAACCATTAAGGATTAAAAATCGATAAATCGAAAATCGATAAAAAATATCTTATTGATTTGGTTATTGGTTTAGCATATTTAAAAATCGATAACCGATAAATCGAACCAATAATATATAAAACTGAACCGAATCAACCAATGCACACCTCTAATCACCAGTAGGGGTATTCATGGGTCGGGTTGGGTCGGTTATTGGTTAAAACCATAACCAAACCAGCTTAGTCGGTTTTTAAATTTCAAAACCAAACCAACACAAGAAAATAACCGTCGGTTTAGTTCGGTTTGGTTCGTTTTTTTTGGTTTATAACTTTAACTAATGATAAAGTTGAAATTTAAAAAAAATAAATCCAATCAAACATAGTGTTGTGCCCTAATCTTGAAACTAAGATGTCAATTTAGTATTATACTTACACAAAGCCACGAACAACACCATATGAACGCTTCTACAAAAATTATTTAGAAACTATATATAAGAGAATGATATAATAAATCCAGTGGCGGATCCACCTTGTAATCAGGGGGTTCATCTTCGATGTAAAATTATACTATTTTTATACTATTTTTACATGATCAAAAATATTTTTATGTATATATAGTGGATGTTGTACCCCCTTCGACTAGTCTGTATGTTTACTTTTGAATCCCCTCAATGAAAATCCACTGAATAAACACCCAAAAGGTGAACACATAAATTTTTTTGCTCAATAGAAACCAAAAGAAAAGTTCAAAATTAGTGATTATTTATAATCTAATTAAATTCACCTGTAAAATTCCCTAGACAACAAGATAATTTTTACAATTAGTATTATTTGTTATTTAAAGAGTGAAAATCATTTAGAATCTCATAACGTACTGTCAACTAGATAGAGACATATGACTTAAAGTGTTACGGTTAAAGTTAAATTCATGATTAAAATTTAAAATTTAACAAATATTTATTTTTTGTTCATGAATAATATATAAATAATTTTTATATATATATATATATATATATATATATATATATATCAGTTCGATTTGACTATTTTAGAGTAAAACCAAAATTAAACCAAATAAATATTAATTTTTAAAATTTAAAATCAAATCAAATATCAATTTTTTTTAACCAATTTGATTTGATTCAAGATTTGATTTCATTTTTATCAAATCATGAACACCCCTAATCACCAGGATGCAAATATTTAGTCAGCAGTATTACAGAAACCCCAAGTTTTTTAATATTATTATTTCCTCTATTCAATTCCAATCCAGCATTCATGTGCTTACATAAATGAACTGTGTACAAGGAGACGAAGTAATTAACCCCTCACATGATCCATATACAACATAAAAAATTAAATGCATTTCCGCAGTTACTAGAGCATTTACCCCTGGTCACCTACTCAGTTTTCAGCCGTCCAATTCCCATTGCAATATGCTGCAGTCTGTTAAGTCCCTGCCCAAATTCATGCCATGTTCTCTTGTTTGATTGACTGATACTTCCTTCGTCTTAAATTATCCGTCTCAAATTGAGATGTCACATTGATTAAAAAAAATAATTAATAATATGCTTAACTTATCATTATATTCCTATTAAATGATGTTTACATTTTAATTTGAAGAAAATGTAATTAATACAAAGAGTAAAATATAAAAAAAAAATATCTCTTCTTAATTAATGAAAAAAAATAAGTAAAATGAGAAATCAAATTAAAAAATTTGAGACGGATAATTTGGAACGGAGAGAGTAGTAAAGAATATATTGCACATGCAATGTGCCAACCGACCTAAGTCAGCTTTTATTCGCATGATTAATTAAAATTAACTTAAATTAATCCTGTTATTAAGTTACTTAGAAAATTCTGTTTAAATATTTGCTTTGAATTACGTGCTAGGACTAATAAATATAGGCAGGCATCCAATTTGGTATTAGTACGGAACTCGAAATCCCTTTTGGAGAATTTAATCATTGATTAGCAAGGCCATGTTATATCATACTCGATCTGTCTCAAATTTTTTAATTTAATTTTTTATTTTAATTATTTTTTTTATTAATCAAGAAGAGATAATTTTTTTCATGTTTACTCTTTGTATTAATTATTTTTTCTTCAATTTAAAATATAAATATTATTTAATAGGAATACGATGATAAAATAGATATGTTATTAATTATTTTTCTTAATCAATGTGTTATTTTAATTTGAGACGGAGGAGGGAGTACGTAGTAGTATCTTCTTTTTGTTTCCACATGGTCTTTGTTGCCAGATCCGCGCATCACGCAAATTTTAATATGTTTCATGTGTCTTTTTCTTTCATGTTATATCCATGTTTTACCTAGAGAGTGGCATTACATACCAAGCACATTGTTGGTTCAGTTTTGGGTTATCTTTCGATCACCTTCCTATCTTGAATATGCTTTTATAGAATGTAAGGCCTCGTGCATTTGTGTGTTAGCGTCTCCCCTTTATGCCCATCTTATACGGAAATCACAGCCCCCACCCTCCATTTGCTTGCTGCTTTTTCATGTGGCCATATCAATCAACATAACTGATTCCCCCTTAAGCTGAACACTATAGATTAGGCAAACCAAACTAATTCCCCCTTACCACCTCCCCAAGTTTTGAGTACAATTTAGCATCTGAAAACCACTTTCAGCTGCATATCTTAGATCCTTGTTTACAAAGAACTATCTTATTCAAATTACTTCTTGCACATGTTAATTAATTTTAAATAGTTTAATTTACATACACTCGCAACGTCTCCAAAAAGCATTTTTCATAACTATCCATAAACACATGCGGTTAATCAGTAACCTGAAAGATATGTGAGTTTCATATTAAAACAAGTTAAAATATGCAAGGACAATCTAAAACATCTTATTGTATTGAAATTGAAGGGCTTAACCACCTAATTAATTAAATGGCACATCCTAATTAATCTCAGGGCTCTAGTTTGTGGATTGGTAATGATGTAGCAAAGGAGGAACCACAGTAATTTTTTAGAGGAATCTGCATCCTCGCAAATAGCGGTCCGCCTAAATATGGATCTTGCTGCCTTGCACTTTACTTTGTGGCTTCTCCCAGCCTGTCAAAGGCGTGAGCTCCAAGAGGATCAGATCTGGGTTCACACCGGCAAATCTAAAGATCCAGCAGCAGCTGGCTATACTGATTTACACTTCTCCATATTAAATGACACTTGTCTGTTAATAAAGATTAGTTTCCCTACCGACAGTAGATGCATTTATCAGCCCACCTTATAGATTTATTAATTGCACCAAGGAAAGCGGGAGTACCTGTTCCGTATAGATCGTATTCCTCACCCCACTTTTATCTTGGGTGTTCATGGGCTGTTTGGGTAGCTTATTGATCAGAATGATAATCAAATAAATTTAGTTGATTTTTAAATTTTTAAAATCAAATTAAATTAATATAAAAAAATAACTGTCGATTTGATTTTGTCGGTTTAGTTCAATTTGGTTTGATTTTTTCGATTTATAACTTTACCTAATGATAAAAATTGAAATTTAAAAAAAAATAAAAATTCAATCCAACATATGAGATCTCAACCAAGTGTTGTGCCTCGATCTTGAAATTAAGATGTCAATTAAGTGTTTTAATTAGATAAAGTCACAAACAACATCATATAAACGCTTCTACAAAAAATATTTAAAACTATATATGCGAGAACAATATGATAAACTCCGTAAAAGGTGAGCAAATAAAATTTTTGCTTAATAGGGACCAAAAAGAAAGTTCAAAATTAGCGATTATCTATAGTTTAATGAAGCTCACCAGTAAAATTTCATATAGACAACAACATAATTAATAATTAGTATTATTTGTCAATCAAAGTGCAAAAATCATTTAAAATCTTATAACGTACTGTTAACTAGATGGAAACATATATTTAACAGTGCTATAACTAAAGCTAAATTCATGATTAAAATTTAAAATGTAACAAATATTTAATTTTTATTCATATATATATATATATATATATATATATATATTATCGGTTCGATTTAGTTATTTTAGTGTAAAATCAAAACCAAACCACATAATTATCGATTTTTAAAATCTAAAATCAAACCAAATATTAATTTTTTTAATCGATTTGGCTCGCGATTCGATTTGATTTTTAACCAAACCGTGAACAACCCTAAGCTTGATTAACTAACTTCACCTCAATAGACATTATTCACTTCGTGTATCTTTACTTATTTATATTTGACATAACACACTTCTTAAGAAAAAAGTAATTTTATTATATCAATCCAATTAATTATTAGGCATTTAAATATTCAGAAATGAATAGTACTGTTTTTTTAACAGGAGTAAAATAACTATAAAAATGATAAATTACTTTGAATTTTTCAAGCCGAACAAATAAAATTTGATAATCATTTTTAATATACTGAACAAGTAAGATCGAGCGAGTACTAAATTTGTGCATGTCTAATCAGCCAATCTTGTTTTTGTCACTTGTTTTCATCACATAATTATTTTATCCGTTCATCGTTATTTGTCTACTATATTAAAAATAAATGTCTATATAATATTTGTTTAATTTGTAAAATTAACAGATAATTTACTTATTTCTTCTATCCATTTTATCCTTAGCTACTAATTAAGACATTACCTAATATATTTCTCAAAATATTAAATTAATTATATTCAAAAGATGATATGATAAAATTAACTCTTATCATTTCGGGGTCATTTGGTAGAGCGTATAAAATAATACTGAATAGGTTGTATTAGTAATGCCGGGATTACTAATGCAGGGATTAGTAATACTGAAATTATTTTTTTGCTGTGTTTGGTTTGATGTATTGAAAATAATATGTATTGTTATATTTTAAAAAGAATATTATTTGTTTACAAAAATACCCTCGACATATTATAACTTTGTGTATTTTCTTTTCAAAATTTTATTATTCTTTTCTAAAAATAAAAAAATTAACAATATAACTAATTATTTAATTTGGAATTTTCAGATTTAATCATTCACTTGCAATTTTTTTTTTTTTTTTTTTGTTATCTTTTCTTTATTTGTTTATCATTTGTTTGTTGTTCCCACTTTGTGGTGTTCTTAAGTTGGAGGGAGAACGTGTAAATTTTGATGAGACAATAGAATCATTATAAACACAAATTTGTGCTTCGTAGAGTTTTAAAGCTAAGTAGAAAAATTATTTTTATTCATGAATATCCTATTTACAAAATTAAAGCTTGTACGCAATCATGCAATTTATTTTCAGATTTTGATCAATAAATATTTTTTAAGTTAATGGAGTAGTTTTTTTATGATTAAAATTATTTTGAGGGATATTATTATCTTGATAAATTGAAAAGAAGTAACTCACGTTGAATAAATTGAAAAATATTTAGAAAAAAAATTAAAGAAATTTGAGGGTGTTTTTCTGTTTACACATAGGGGTGTGCAAAAATCGAACCTACCAATAAAAATGTTATTAGGTTATTAGGTTAACCGTTTTTTAATAGTTTTTTTAAAAAAATTATTGTGTTATTGATTCGGTTCGTTTTTTCTTATTGAGTAAACCGATAACCAAATATATATAATATTAATTAGTTAATTTCTCTTTAATTTCTATAAATTAACAAATTTATTATTTCAATTATATAAACTCTTAAATTCTCTTAACAACATTTAGTTTAAACTTGAAGATTCTTGTAAATTAAAACACATCATGTAGGATTTTTGGTTACAACTAAGATTCTGATTTTTTCATGTTAGTTACTACTATTTCTATTTTATGAGTATTTTCTTATCGGTTAAACCGAAAATCGAATCGACAAGGACTAAAAATCGATAAATCGAAAATTGATAAAAAATATCTTATTGATTTGGTTATTGGTTTAGCATATTTAAAAATCGAAAATCGATAAATCAAATCAATAATATATAAATCAAACCGAACCGACCGATGCACACTCCTATTCATGGATTGTAATCCATGAATTATTAATCCCACCAAATCGGGTGTATTAGTTATACACCCTATAATACCATGTAGGGTGTGTAATTAATCCATATGTTAGTTATGCATTGCTCCAAAGTTGCTATCAAATAATGCATTAAATAATCCCACCATTTAATCTATGGATTATTAAAATAATCCACCCTATCAAACGGATCCTTAATGTCTCTTTAACTTGTATATGCTAAAATTGTTCCCCACTACATTCGTGAATATTAGCAATTGAACAGGTTTAGCTACTTCCTACCATTAATTATGTGAACAGTGCAAAATTGTTCAGCTGAAAGGAGTAGCCAGAGCTAAATTACATTCTTGATTATGCAGGAGCATTAGGAATAGTACAGAAAGGAGAAAATTGGGCTTTTTCTCATGTGGAACTGGAAATCCTATTGACGACTGCTGGCGTTGTGACCGTAATTGGCAACGTAACCGCAAGCGCCTAGCTGAATGTGCTATTGGCTTTGGGCGCAACGCTATTGGTGGCCGTGATGGCAAGTACTATGTTGTCACTGATCCAAATGATGACGACCCTGTAAATCCCAGACCTGGAACACTTCGTCATGCTGTAATTCAGGACAGACCGTTGTGGATAGTGTTTAAACGTGATATGGTCATTACCCTTAAACAAGAGCTAATTATGAACAGTTTCAAGACAATTGATGGACGTGGTGTGAATGTTCATATTGCCAATGGGGCTTGCATCACCGTCCAATTTGTCACTAATATCATTATTCATGGCATCAATATTCATGATTGTAAACCAACCGGTAATGCCATGGTTCGAAGTTCACCGGGTCATTATGGCTGGAGGACAATGGCTGATGGAGATGGCATTTCCATTTTTGGGTCCAGCCACATATGGGTTGATCACAACTCTCTTGCTAACTGTGCTGATGGTCTCATTGATGCTATCATGGGATCTACCGCAATTACCATCTCCAACAATTATTTTACACACCACAATGAGGTTAATTTCTTAATTACCTACATGCAGTAACTTCACTCTATTTTAATCATGGAACGTTTTAGTTTAAAGACTAATTATTGCTTAATCCAACTTTAAAAACAGGTGATGTTATTGGGGCACAGCGACTCCTATGTTAGAGATAAGATTATGCAGGTGACTATTGCCTACAACCATTTTGGTGAGGGTCTCTTTCAGAGAATGCCAAGGTGCATGTTTGGTAAAATTTGTTTTGTTCCACTTTAACATTTTGTTCTCCCTTAAATTCTTGGGCTAATTAAAAGTACTATCAATTGATGGATATGCAGGTGTAGACATGGTTATTTCCATGTGGTGAACAATGACTATACACATTGGGAGATGTATGCCATTGGTGGCAGTGCTTCTCCTACAATTAACAGCCAAGGCAACAGATATCTTGCCCCAGCCAACCCTTTTGCCAAACAGGTTAATTTCAATCTTCTGCTTTACTTTTTTTCTTTTGGGTAATTAGGTACTACTCTGTTGCTAACTTTGGTGGAATTTGGTTGGCAGGTGACACATAGAGTGGAGCAATCAGAAGTGTGGAAGCATTGGAACTGGAGATCAGAGGGAGACCTTATGCTTAATGGAGCCTTCTTTACCCCATCTGGACGTGGTGCTGCAGCCAGCTATGCTAGGGCTTCAAGCTTAGCAGCAAAGTCCTCTTCACTGGTTGGCAGTCTTACCTCAAATGCCGGTGCACTTTCCTGTCACAGGGGCTACCAATGTTAATGTCTAAGACATTGAACATCTGGTGTTGAACACAACAACATATTACTTTCACCTATCCGGTGAAATTGTCATGTAATCTAGCCAATTTTATTCCTTCTCTACCTTGCATCCCTTCCTAAACATCTCACCAGCAAGATACATATGTATTTCTCTTATACGCTAAAATGATTTGAACCCCCTTGTCCATTGTTCCACCGGTCTAATGTAGCAGCGCTCAACCTCGCCCTGCCTCAGTGAGAACATTTTAACTCTGAGGATCTGTGGAGCAGGTGTTGAAGTGTTGTCTTTCTTGTTCCTTACCTTAAACATCTGATACCTCCTTGATCATTTCCCCTTCTCTTTTACAATGTTTGTTTTAAATTGTTGATCACCAAACTACTCTTGGTTACGGTTGATAGGAACCCGACTTCTTTCTTTCTCTTCCTCTCAGATATGGAGCATTCAGAAGCATAGTACTAAAATGATTGCAGAAAACAGGCACAATAAGAAAAAAAATACGAAGACAATGAAAGTTGATTTTTCTGGTTTATTGTTAAACATGTTTAGCTTTAGGCGTTGAAACTGTAATCTTATATAATGTAATTATTATGGTTTTGCTTCATAATCCGCTTTTGCCTATTTCTTTATTACTTTTCCCCTATATTCTATAAATGTCAGCAAAAGTTGACTTATTACGACGGCAATTGAAGTCTTACTTCACCTTAATTTTCAGTGTTGCAGTAAACTGAATTGTTTTGCGCCAGACAAGTTACTTTGGGTGATATAGGCATAGAGATTCTCATGATTTTAATTTGATTGATTTTGCCTTCAAGGTTTTAAGCACTTTAACTCGTTGTACTTTTGAAATTATGGATTTACAGTTAAGGCTTGTTGAAACTTTAATGATTTAATTTTCACATAAATATTAGAAGAGAAAATACTCAATTAACTCCTGAACTATAATAATAAAAAGGTTATAACACACTTCAACTTTAAGGGAGTTCTATTACGCCTCAGAACTAATTAAAAGTGTAATTTTGATACCGTTAGTGCCTACGGGGCTCATACGTTGCACACACGTGTGCCTACGTAGACACTTTCGTGTGTTGTGCCACGTAGGCACTAAAAGTGTCAAAATTACACTTTTAATTAGTACAGAAATAATAGTATCCTGAGATGTGTTTTGGTATAATTTGGATATTATCTCATATTAGAAGTGTGGGACAAAAATACGGCTTTTTATTGAGACCGCGGCGCAAGGGCCGCATCTACCACGATATGGATGCCACAAGAATTGCATGTGATTAGGCAGGTGGTACATGCCCATTCCTTACCTACAGAACATGCCATTTTCTTGCCCCCGAGTATAGTCATTACCGGTTTACAGCCAAGTGAAGTACTTCACCATTCATACACAGGGTGGGTATATTTCGGTTTAAACCGAAAAAATTGAAAAATCAAAACGAAATTTAATTTTTATTTCAATTTTTCAATTTTTCCGGATCGAATTCGATTTGTAATTTTAGAATTTTGATTTTTCGATTCGATTTTCGATTTTAAAAAGAAAATTCGGTTTAAATCGAAAAATCAAAATTTTATAAATAAATAAGTAATATATATATATATATATATATATATATATATATATAATATAATATTATATTATATTAATATATAACATAATATTATGTTATATATATATAATATAATATTATGTTATATATATAATATATATAATATTTAGTAATTCACATTCACAATTAACATTTAACAACAAATTTGCATACGCTGTAGGCTGTTTATGGATTGTTATAGTGACTTAAATATTTTATGCACTATTTTGGTGACTTTAGACTGTTTTATGGACTATTTATGCAGAAAGTATGTTGTTTCATGGACTATTTTTACGAGTTTTGTGTTGTTTTGTAGACTATTTATGCAAGGTTATATTACATATAATGATTAATGACGTTATGTATCATCTTAAGCTTATGATTATTTCATTTCATTTCATCCATGTCGAGTTATTTATAATTATTTATATTTGGAAATGAAAAACAAGTTTGAAAAAATAATTTTTCTAAAAAAATTCATCAATTTTAAATGCTCAGTTATGAAAAAGACAGGCTAACTACTTTAATATTTCAAACTGAAATAAAAATTCGAAATAACCGAATAGAATTTGTAAAAACCGAACTAAACCGTTTCGGTTTGGTTATGGATGTCATTTTTGTCAATCCGAAAACTGATAAACCGAACCGATATTAAACAATCAGACCGAACCGACCGAACGCCCACCCCTATTCATACACTAGAGCAACCAAAATTCGAAACTTCAGATATCGTCGAGGTAAATTTCATGGTTAGTTACATAAGTATCAGTTTTCACGAAAAATTACAAATGTTTACCTTTACTAACACAAAATCACATATGACGACAAAAATAACTTTCTTCTGCTTTTTCTTTTTGGATAAATAAGGAATTTTATAATACCAAAAAGTAATACTTAAAAAATAAAATAAGCTAGATCACCTGTTTCTCACCAAAAAAAGGATAAAACAGATTAAACTATGTAAAGTAGGGGTGGACCTTTGTTTTGGTTTTATCAAACTTCTGTTAGATTTATTGAAAAACACACCACAAGTTCAACAAATCAAAAACACCTGTAAAGTAACGAATATGTGAGAGGAAAGGTGCGTATCTTTGTTCGTCATTGCAACACGTAACCAAAGACGAACTAGGTGAGTCTTCCTCTCCTTTGCTTATGACGGCTGACGGCTTATGAGAATACGTCTTATATTTTTAAGTCAGGAGAGGAGACTTAGCCTTATATTTATAGGCTTAAAAGCCTTAACCTAGTGCACCCCCTATGGGCGCACAGGTCTACTACAGGCCTACACTATTGCCAGCCCATACCAACAACATGAAATGGATACAGGCCCATATAGAATCCGCATGAATCCACGACCTGTGTCTTATCCACCAACTAATAACATCAGCCCGTTTTACTTTAACGTAATAAAAAGTTAATGTTAAGTCCACATAAAATAAATAATTCTAACATTCTCCTACTTGGACAACATTACCTTTTAAAGAAAAATTTTAGAAAACTTATTTTTATGAAAATGACTCTTGGGCTGAATAGACAATGGCCATAAACATTTAGTGGTGGAATGCCATCTCCAACATAATTTAATCAAGCAAAACATCACTGTTGAACTGCAGCAGTACTTGCATCAACCAACGGCACAAGACCAGTCCACAATTACTAACACTGAAGTTTTATAGACATAAATCAAATGATGTGGTAGTGTAGCAAGAAATAGCCGACATGGACTCCAAATCAAGACTATTTCATTATTAGTCCTTCAAACGATTTTTCATATCAATATGTACGCTTAAAATCAACATGCGTACCATGAAAAATCATCACCGTGATTTTTTGTTATAACATGTGTGAGCACTAAAACAATATGTGCTCTACCAGAAAATTTTGATTTTTAAGGTTCAACATGAGCAACATATTATATGGTGCAACAACTAAAAAAATCCACAAGGTAGAATGATATACCATATATGTCTCCAAAAGAAAGATCCAATAAAATAACAATATGATCTTATCAATATGAGACATAGCAACACGTAAGGCAAAAAGTGTTAATATAATAAAATAATATTAAATTGTGAATGATGAACTTACTCCCACTGATCTTGAGATAGATGCTATGATCAATCTTGTCCTCCGAAAATCACATAGAAGTGATAATTTCCTCGAACTTCAAGTACCACTGCCGAGAAGCGAGACACTTGCTTCAAGCCATGATAGATTTCTTCAACTTACACATAAGATGCTCATTGCCTTTACCAACAAAACCTTGGAGTTGTTGCATGTAAACCTCCTCATTAAGATCACTATTCAAAAGAAAATTATCTTTACATCCATATGATATAGCTCAAGATCAAAATGGGCTACTAATGCCATAATGATAAAAAAAAATTCTTAGATGCCATAATCTTGTAGATATTTGGCAAAGGATCCCATCTATTGCTCAGTCTCAGTGTATCTACCATAGTACTCACCCCCTCGGTCAGATCTCACTATCTTAATAACCTTTTTCCAATTGTTTCTCTACTTCAGTTTTAAATACTTTAAACATTTTAAGAGAATCTGATTTTTCTTTAATAAGAAAAACATAACCATATCAAGGAAAGTCATCAATGAAGATGATAAACTAACTTAGTAAAATACGGATCATTTATGTCTGTGTGAATAATTTCCAACAAATTAGAACTACGAGAAGCATTCCTTTTTAGTCAACTTTCCTCTAATGCAATCAATACATGTTCCTATGTCCCCAAAATCAAGAGGAGGTAAAATAGTAGAGTTAACCAATCTATCAACTATATCTTTAGAGATATGACCCAAACTCCTATGCCACAATATGCCTATTTTTTTGTTTAAAATTGATCGTTTAGACCCAACAATTTCAGAATTAAAAGAGTTGTTTTTAAAATCAAAAGCTAAAAAATTTTTAAACAAACCATCAGATAGGATTTCATGAACAATAACTCGGGAGTTCAAAACCAAATTAACTTTTCCATTAAGAGAATTAAAATCATAACCAAATCTGTCTAAAATTGAAATAAAAATTAAATTTTGTCTAAAAAATGGTACATAAAGAGTGTTTTCAAGAACAAGCTTATAAACAGTTTCTACGTCTAAAACTACAGTTCCTATGAACTCTACTTCAACTTGGACATCTGTGGCGACTTTAATTCTTGACTTCGTTTTCTTTGGGTTCCATTTTATTTTTGAACCCCTACAAGGAAATGGCAACATGAGCAATAGCTCTACTATCAAACCATCAAGAATTAATGGGGATATCTACAAAGTGTGACTCAAAACAAACAAGAGCTAGATGATTACCTTCTTTTGACTCCTTTTTAAAAGTATAATTATTAGATGTTTCAAACTTCCTAGGTCTTTTGCAAAAGATTGCTTTGGAATCATGAGAAGATAACATGACAACCTCACCCTTCTCTCTTTTAATTTTTTCCTCTTCAATAACACATTTGGAGATAAGATCATTGATTAACCAAGATTTTTCACGAGTATTATAGGCAGTTTTCATTTGGCTAAACTCAGCAGGCAAAGAGTTAAGAGCAGAGTAAACAATGTAAATTTCAGGAGGAGTTATTTAAGAGTTTTCAGTTTGGACTGAAAGTGAACCAATTTAAGTATGTAATCGCTAACACCCCCAGTAAAGTCATACCTTATCCCTGCAATTTTATTTATTAGATCTTCAGTTTCAGCCTTATTGGATACAAGATACCTTTCTTCTACTTGGGCAAGAAACCTTATGGCATTGGTGGTTTTAGGCAAGCCACCTTGAGGGGCTTATCAGTTGACCTCCTAAAGGCAATGATGCATGGCCTATTAGATCTCTCCTATTTAGCATAAAGTTCTTTTTGAGCAGGTGTACTAGAATCAGTGAGAGTTGGAGGCTCCTTCTCACGCAAGGCTTGATCTATGTCAACCATGCCTAAAATAAATTCAAAATCTTCTTTCCATCGCTTAAAGTTAAAGCCTGATAGAACCACTACTCCAACATTGTTATTTTTTCAAATAAATGGTAACTTTTCACAACATAACATGAATGAATTTATCAAAATAGCAAGGCATAAGAATAATAATCTTATCGCAATGATGAGTCCCACAACATCAACAAGTAACCCCCCTTTGGGCATGGCAAGAAAATATTTTCAATATTAGAAACCTATCTCCTTTGGGCAGATAAATTTACTAAAATCAAAATATTTTTACATAAAGGGGCTCATCACAATACTAATTTAAAATACACAAAAAATTTCCTTTGGCCAAATCATTGTATGTTCTTAGTGACATCCCCGAAATGGATTAAACAAGTTTTATAAAACAAAAACAAATAGGTCACTTTTGGTGTACACTATTTACCCTAATTTACAAAATAAATTCAATCTCAAAAATTCAACATGCCATTGCTTGATTTGATCATATGACACAGTAAATGTCCACACAATTAAAAATATTATAAATCTAATTTAGTTAAAATTCAAATGAAACTAAATTCGAATAGAATATAAATAAATAAATAAATAAATAACAATTCAATATCTTTTATAAACAATAGCTTAAATTTTTTTTAAATTTCATAAAATAAATAACCTTTTATATTATTTAATCTAAGAATTTGGAACTAAATAAATGAATGAATCTGTAATAACATAGCCGCCAGAACACATTCTTAAGAAGCTTTAGTTTAGCCGACTTTAGCCGACTTTACTTCATCCAATATCAAAAAATAAATAAAATTAACACTCCATGAACAAGAAATGTAGTGGAAAAAAAAAATACTCGGATAAGACACATTTCTCATAGAATCTTTCTTAAGATCATTTTTGAAACACAAGTCTAAGGTTGACTTATCACCTTTCACCACGGGGCTTACGATTTTTCATCTGAAATACTTTCAAAATACGATCAATAAAGGACTCTTGTGAAATCCCCAATAACTTATGAGATTTATCTCGTCGAATCTCAATGCCCAGAAGAAATGATGCCTCCCCTAGATCTTTTATATAATCAAATGCTTTATTCAAGGAATGGTTAGTTTCATGCAACAGTCCCAAATTCAAGTTATTCATTTCATACCCAGACCTGCAAGTCATTCATTTCATATTACATCATATCCATAAACTTTTTATTCAAAATCATGTTAATGACCACCCAAAATATTTAAACATCACATGAGGGAGTTCTTGTTTTAAAGCACATGAAAGCTTATTCAAACTACTTCCTTTTCAATACTTTATTATACGATGATCATCTCCATCATCAATCACATAAAAATTCTTTATTAGGAAATATGAGCATTTGTAAATCAAGGAAAAACTCTCTCATTTGTTCATACAATAATAACAATCCATAACATTGTTAGGACAATGAGTTTCAGAACAAAAGAGGTAATTACGCAAATCATGCTCTCATATAACTTTTCAAACTAATAACACATGTACACATGAAAACAATTCAAGTTTAGGAAAACAACCTCATAGTTTATATAAGATTTCATCATAAAATGGGGCTTACAATGCATGCTCTTCAACAATTTCAAAACTCATTTTATGTACGAAATTAAATACCTTAAATGCTTGTTTAATAGATAAATTTATGCCCTCGGAGTTTAGAATAGTTCCACATATAAGAAATTTTACATTTTAAGATTCAATTATTCTGGTTCTCCTTGTAGGACAGTAGAACCTGTATCCTTTATAATGAGCTAGATAACCAATGAAAAAACAACGCGAGATTAAAGGTTCATTTTTATATATCTTTACTTCTGTAGGACATCCCAAACTCGAAAAATAATTTAAACTGGATTTTCTATTGGCCTACAACTCAAAAGAGATTTTAGGGACTGACCTGGAAGGGACACGATTAGAAATGTACATAGATTTTTAATACCATCGCCCCAGATGAAATCACGCAAGTTAGATCAACTTATCATACTTCTCATCATGTCTTTTAAAGTACGATTTCGTCTTTCAAGATTGTGAAAAACTTTTAAAATAATTTAATTTGCAAATACTACCAATACACTTTAAAACATATTTAGACACATTTGACAAAGTATAAAGCAGCGGAAAACTTTGTCGATGAAGACAATCAATTTTTTGCAATTACAGCTCCAGAAAATTTTCTTTTAAACTAACATCACTCCTTAGATTAATTTTTAGTTCAAATGGAAACAATTGTTCTGTTACCCACAACAATAACCCCTAGAAACTGAAAAAACACGCCACAATTAAAAAAAAAACAAATCCAATTGATTTGGTTTCATCCAATTTCCCCAATTCAATTGATTTGGCCATCGGCTGACTCTTAATTATATGTACACCTTTTTTTCTATATGGAATAAAGTAGTGTGCAACAATCGAAACGAAGTCAGCAGCTAAAAGGAAAAGGGAAATCATTTCAGATTTAAGTTTAATATGGAGTTCATCACGATCATTATTTCCAGTTATTTTTCTCATGAACGGTGTAATAGGGTTCAAGATCTATGTGAAAAGCTCTGATACCAAGTGTTAGATTTAATTGAGAAATACAACACAGGTTCACATAAACCAAAAACACCTATAAAGTAACAAATATGCGAGAGGAAAGGTGCATACCTTTTTCCACCATTGCAACACGTAACCGAAGATGAACTAGATTGAGTCTTCCTCTCCTTTGCTTATGATGGCTGAAAACTTATGGGAATACGTCTTATATTTTTAAGCCAGGAGAGGGGGCCTAGCCTTATATTTATAGGCTTACAATCCTTAACCTAGTGCACCCTCCTATTATTGGCTCACAGGTCTACTACACGCTTACTCTATTGCCAACCCACACCAACAACATGAAATGGATACAGGCCCATATAAAATTCGCATGAATACACGGCCTGTGTCTTGTCCACCAACTAATAACATTATCCCATTTTACTTTAATGTAATAAAAAGTTAATGTTAAGTCCATATAAAATAATTCATTCTAGCAACTTCAACTTGATTTTTTAGTTTTTAAATCCGTTTCAGTTTGATCGGTGATTATAAAATATTTTTCAGTGTAAATGAGGATCAATTGAAGTATTAAATACTTAAAGACTTCAAATATTTAAATGTTCTAAAGGCTTCAATTTCAATAATTCAAGGTCAAATTAAAATCGCCAGTAATATTTTCTGCATCATTAATAACACAAAGAGATGCTAATCCATATAGGGATGACAATGGGTCGGGGTGAGTTTAGAAATGTGCGGGGCAATACGGTTTTAGATAAATATGGGTGGGGTACAAGTCAAACTCTTAAAAACATGATTTTGTATGGTGTGATTGTGGGTGCGGGTGCAGGTTTTACAACTGCTGGCTAACTCTAATCTTTTGCCTTCATTGTTTCTCTCTTGGCAGTGCTTCGTATCTCTTATTTGTATATCCATTATTATTAAATTTTTTTATGCATAATTTTTTATCTGGAATAGTCAATCATAATTAAAAAAAATTATTTCAACTATTTCTGAAAGAAAAACTTTGGGGAAGATCAAGTAGACTAGGAACTATGTATTTAAGGCAATTTCATGTTTCTATTGCAATTAGCTGACTTTGGTTAATTATTAATTACTATTTTTTTTTTGAAAAGTACAATGATTTGAAATCAATTAATTACAAGATGTCTAGCATTGTACGTTCTATTTTCAGGTAGTTAATAATGTAAGAGTTATAAATTAGTGATGGAGTCAGGAATTTTGGGAAGAATGTTCAAGCATTGAATAGTTTTTTTGACAAATAAATGTAATAAAAATTTTAAAATCAAACTACACAATATTAGCACCCGACTTTTTTTTTTAATGAATGAATGCATCAATTTTTTATGAAGCGAATGGACTTAGAGAAACAAAAGAAGAGAGTTTAGCATAGAAGAAATCAATTTTTATCTTTAAGCTTTCAACGGCCTCTGAGGAAGACAATGATAGTAGTGAGATGTTAATAACAGAGATTAGGCTTAGACTAGATTTTTTTAAGAATTTTTTTGGAGAGTATTTCTGCTTTCGATTTTGATAGAGTTACCAAATTACTTTTGAGTTTTATTTATCATTAAATTTAGTGAAAAGGAAAAGAAAGTCAACAACACATCACTTGAGAATTCAATTGACAATTGATATTTTTATTCTTTTAAGTGATTTTTACGTTGTAGGTCACTAATTAAGAATTATTCTAAATGAAATCTTAGTTGTATAGTTGGTTGACTATATGAACTTTCACCTTATTGGTAAGAGTTTGTTTCTTCACCTTATAATCCCCTAACTCATTTCTCCTCCCCGTACCCCTAGAAAAAATATATATTTTAAAAAATTATTTTAATAATAACAATCCAAAAAAAACAAGTTTATTAACTATTAAAGCACAAAATTACTTCAGGACCAAATAAAAGTCTTGATAAAAGAAATAATATATAAGGTTGGCTTGTGTTGTTCTTTTAAAAATAATAAAAGGAAGAGTTGTGTTGCTCCTTTAAAACTAAAAGGGAAGGACTACACGTGCAGTTATAGAGATAGAATTTGTACCCCTGCGCATAATTGCTCTTTTAGGAAAAAATTAGAGCATAAAAAAAGTAGCTATTAGGATTTGAATCGACCCCGCACACAGCTGTGCATTGCACTAAGGAACACCCACCCAGTACCATTGATCTAAGCCATTTAGTTATGTCAAGGTTGTTCAAAATAAAATATTTGAATTATTAAGTAGCATTTTATCTATATGCACAATATAATTTTTTGGCGAAGGGTATTCATCTGACCACCCTTGACACACTGTAGCTCCACCTCTATTATAATCTGAATGTAACTTTCATGGAAGTTAAAGGGACAAAACTACAGGGTCTGGACGATGCAGGTGTTGCAATCCTACCACACACGTAAGTGTATATGGTAGTGCAAGTAATAAAGTATCCCTTTTGGGATGAATGTCGAACCCACAGGGACTTGTGTTTAGTAACAATCCAGTTCTAGCATTAGTAATAAGATTACATAAGTATGAACAGTAACCAAAAGAGTTTCAAGATTAGAATCAAAAGCACCAGTAAATAATTTGAGATTATAAAGTGTTAGAGACAATAATGGGGAGAAATCCAGGGTCAAGACACTTAGAACAATCTTACTAAGTGATATAATTTACTTTAGTAAGGCAATTGAAATGCCCCGAACTTTGTCCCTTGCTAAATTTCTTGAGTTTGAACCTTCTGATCATCATATGACTTGCACCATGACTCATATGGTGTGGATATGGGTCTAGGACCCTAGTCATATGTTGGTTAGCATCATATTGGCCAAATTTTGTTTAAGGTATGAAAGCACTCTATATGAGTCATATGTTCATGATATGAGAAATATAATGCCCAAACATATGTTGTCCAGCGTCTAGCCTAGATGTCCTTCTTCAGGTTCGACTTAAAGGATACTAGTCATATGGTGATGGTACGAGTTAGGCTATGGGAGTCATATGTTGGACAAAATGTGGTGTCCAACTTTCTGATCAAGTTATGAGTTGAGGGTACCACTCATATGATGTGGATATGAGATGAGGGGTCCAGTCATACCTTCTTTCATTCTTTGTATAGCTTTTAAGCTGAGGGTATTTTGGATAATTCTCACCCCAAGCCCTTAAGACCCCACGTCTTATAACACTTTTTGGCTTTTTATTTTTATTTTAGAAGATCAAAACACTCCCCAAAACCTCTCAAGAATATTGGGCTAGGGTTTTGTCAAGGTGGTTATCTAGAGGCTTAAGGATCAAAATCTCTTCATGAATCTTCATAACTCAGTCATGTGACTCTTCTTTCATTGTTAGTTTACAAAAATCATGTATTTTAATCATTGTTCCTGATTCATTAATGGTGGTTTTTAAATCCATGATTGAGGGTTTGAATGCATAATGTTGGGTATTGTTCTCTCATGATTTCATTTATGTTTATGCATATTTTAATAATGGTTTTGCACATATGGATGCTTGGGAATTGTGATTTAAACTAAGGGGTCATGGTTAACCCTAATTTGATGGTTTATGGATTGAATAATGGTTTGATAATGGTATGCCATCAACCTGTTTGTGAAAATGTCAATGAGAAAAATCTTATCACATATGAATTGGGTTTTGAACTATGGAATTGGCCTATGATTGTTGATTATTTGTAAAAGGTTTTATGAAGGTATTGATGACCATAAATTAATTTCAATCATAACCTTGATTGTTTAATTGTCTAAATGGATCCGAGTCTCTAAATGTTGAATTGAATTGATGTCTTTGTTTAAACAATGGGTTCGAGTCCCAAAGTTGAATGATAATGGTTATGGCATGTTGTACGCTTGCAAGTGGGGTTGGTATGATAATACCAATAGGATGCCTTTGGTAACTAATTAGATTAATGATTATGTAGATATGTAATGAGTGTTTTAAATTAGGATATAAAAGTGGTATGTGAACCTGGCCATGAAAGTGGAGTCCGAAGAGCTAACACTGGAAACCGTGCTAACCAGTGCGGGTGTCTATTTTATGTGGAGGTTTGAGTCCCTCGAATAAATATATGAATGGGAGGTTCGAGTCCCCCATATTGTATACATTGGTCCTTAAGTCCCCTTGATTATTTCAGGAGGTTTGAGTCCCCATAATGGCATATACGGATATGGATATTCTCTTGTTCATATGACTACACGCACTGGGGTCCTTCCAGCTAGGGGAGAGCTGGACTGTAATGACCTAAATTTCTAGAATCGGAATATCACATGGTGATCATGATCTCGAAGGACCATAAGGTAACCCTCTACTGATATTTGTACCTGAAAACTGTATAATATAGATAATAAATACAGAAAGTTGCCATAAGGTTCAAAACATCTAAAAATACACAAAATTGAAAACTGAATACTGATACATGTGTTCAAAAAGCCTCTAAACTATATGAACTGTGGAGTTGATGGGACATGTACCCAACTAACTCCGTCTACTAAAATTAAACCAAATCTGATACGATAATAATAAACATAAGCATCATCCTCGACTGAAGAGGAATCACTGCTATGTCTATTGCCGCTGACTGGGACTGAGCTGCTAAGGGTACTCTGGATATCTTGCCTCTGAACCTATGGTATCAAATAAAACACCATAGCATAAATGCGTCAGTACGAGAATGTACCGAGTATGAAGATGAGGTACGACTAAATATAAGGGTTTATGCATGAACAATTACTTAACTAAATAATCATGAGAGTACTAAATGAGAACACATGCATGAATGCACGAACCATAACTAAAATCATCATGACTAAAAATACTGAAACTCGGATACTACTTTACTGCCATCTGAACTCACTACTAATGTCTGAGATACTGAACACTAAATCATTTGATACTGATAACTGAGTACTAGAGTTGAGATTAGTCTTATCTAGCAAGTGATCTCAAAAACTGATTAACTGAATCTACTCATATCAATGACTAAATTCTGAGCTTTCTACTTTCGACTGACTGCATCAGAGATCAAACCTCTCTAACGGATGATTCTGAAATCTACAATCAATGATAAAAAATGATCATGTCCGAATCTAAAAACAAGAATACTCAACTGAATCTGAGACTGTGATCAAGCCTATCGACGGGTGATCTCTAAATCTGATAAATTGAATACTCAACTGAATTTGAGACTAAGATCAAGCCTATTTGATGGGTGATCTATAGATCTGATAACAAAAATACTCAACTGAATTTGAGATTGAGATCAAATGTATCTAGCGGGTGATCTCTAGATCTGATAATGAGATTATTCAATAAATTTATGTGGGACCATGCCTATCTAGCAGATGGTCCATGAGTCAATAGAACTATCTGAGTTCCTTACTGAGATAGATGACTGTATTTGACAGTCCTGATTTTTGAAGATTGATACTGAAACTGCAACTGTGGGAAGTAGTCACTTAACTGATATGCTCTGAATCTCAACTGGTGGGGTCCAACCTATTACCCCAGCTGGAAGGGTGTCAATACTGTACCACGGGTAAAAAGAGTATTTTAATCTATCTAATAGATTTTTAAGAGAGTTTAGAGAGTATTTTAATCTTGCTAAGTGTAGAATGAACTCCCAATTTATGTTATAAGATGTGGGGTCTTAAGGGCTTTGGGGGTGGGAAATGTCCAAAGTATCCCCAACTTAAAGCTGCAGAAATCTGCAGGTGGTTACGAGTTGACCCTTCAACTCGTCTTGGTATCATCAGGTCATTACTGAAATAGAAGGCTGGACACCACACTCTGTCCAACTTATGACTCTCTAACCCACTCATCTCTAGACCATATGAATAGTAAGGTCTAGTTGTATCCAAGGCATAACACCATGGGCTAAATACTGGACAACATATGATTGGACCCTAACCTTCTTATCACATAACCATATGAATCTTATGGAGTATCTCATAACTAGGGCAGAACATGGACAAAAACACACTGACCAACATACTACTAGGGTCCCTAGACCCATCACCACACTATATGAATTATGATATGAGTCGTAAGATGAACAAAAAGTTCAAAACTCAAAATATTCACCAAGTCCAAAGTTTGGGGCATTTCAATCTCCCCCTTAGGACCATTCCCCCTTGAATGATTGGGCAAGGCAAAACAAGTATGATTAGACTCCACACGCCTCTATTCTTACCTTTAACTAAGTTAGGAAACAAAGATGCACAGAAACCTTTTCTTTTAACAAAGACAAAAAATAAGAATGTTAAGAACAACACATACGCAAGCATGAATTTTTCAAATCAGGAATAGGAATGGATTATTGGACTTTATGTCCTCCTCGACTTCCCAAGTGGCTTCCTCAATTCTTTGGTTCTGCCATAGAATCTTTACCGAAGCCACGTCTTTCATTTGCAACTAATGAACTTGCCAATCTAAGATCCTCACCGAGACCTCCTCACAGGACAAAGAATATGAAATACCAATGTTCTTTAAGGGAACAACCAATGAAGGATCTCCCATATATTTCCTCAATATGGACACATAGAATAACAGATGAATGGAACTAATGCTAGAGGGAAATTCTAACTTATACGCAATGCTACCGACCCTTATCAAAACCAAGTATGGGCTAACATACTGGGGACTGAGCTTTCTCTTCTTCCCAAACTGCATTACTTCCTTCATGGAAGGTATCTTTAAGAACACCTAATTTCCAACCTCAAACTCCAAGTCCCTTCGCCTTACGTCCGTATAGGACTTTTAGAGACTTTGGGTAGTCTTAAGCCTATCCCAAATTACTTTCAACTTCTATATAGATTGGTGAACTAAATCTAGGCCAAATATCTTTGCTTCACCAACATTAAACCACCTAATAGGAGATCTATACCTCCTACCATAAAATGCCTCAAATGGAGCCATATCAATGCTTGATGGTAACTATTATTATAGGAAAATTCAATAACACATAAATCGTTGAACCAACTACCACCAAAGTCAATTACACAAGCTCGCAACATATCTTTCAGAGTCTGAATTGTCCTTTCTACTTTCCCATCCGAGTGCGGGAGAAAAGTAGTACTAAGACTCACTTTAGTCCCCAAATAACACTAAAAAGAATTCCATAAATACAATGAGAACTAAGTACCATGATTCAAAATTATTGAGAAAGGTGTACCATTTAACTTTACAACCTCCTGAAGGAACAACTTTGCATAGTCCTCGGCAGAATAATTTGTCCTCACTGGCAAAAAGTGAGTAGACTTAGTCATCCTATCCATGATAAGCCAATTGGAGTCATAATGATTCCTCAACTTTGGAAGGTTGGAAATGAAATCCATATTAATTATCTCCCACTTCCACACCGATAATTTAATTTCTTGAAATAGCCCACCGGGCCTTATATTTTTTAGCTTTACTTGCTAACACACCATACACTTAGCCACAAAGTTGTCTACATACCACTTCATATTATGCCACCAATACATATTCTTTAGATCATGATACATTTTAGTTGAACTGGGTTAAAATGTATACCGCAATTCAAGGGCCTCGACCAAGATCCTACCTCACAATCCATCCATATCGGGAACACACAACCTCCTTTGGTACCTAAAGATACCATCACCTTTTGCATACCCACACCATTTTTGATTTTTATCAAGAGAGGTTCTAGTACCTACTTCTCCTTTATTTTAGAACCAAGAGATAATTGTGCCACCTATTGCACAAACATACCACTATCCTCAGAGTCTAAGATATGAACTCTAAGGTATCCAAATAGTGAATATCCTTCACTAATTCCTACTTATCCTTATCCACATGCAATAAACTACCCATTGAAAACCTACTAAGAGCATCAATAACCATGTTAGCTTTACCTTGGATGGTAGTGGAGACTCATATCATAGTCCTTCAGCAACTCAAGCCACCTGATTTGCCTGAGAGACCACCTTGCTATACTGCATCAACACACAACCTAAACCATATTTTTAACTTGAACACTATAACTAACAACTCCAAGTCATGAGTCGGAAAGTTTTTCTTATAATCTTTTAACTGTCTAAAGGAATAAGAGACCACCTTGCTATACTGCATCAACACACAACCCAAACCAACCCAGGACACATCACAATACAATAAAACCCTTGGTATCATTAGGCAAAGTCACGACCAGAGCTGAAGTCAGCTTATCTTTTGACTTCTCAAAACTACCCTCACAAGTATCATATCATAAGAACTTCACCTTCTTCTGAGTTAACTTGGTCAATGAAGAAACTATAGAAGAAAAAATTTCCACAAAAATCCTATAATAATTGGCTTAACCCAAGAATCTTTGAATATTGGTTGGACTATGGGTCTAGGCCATTTATTAACCACATCAACCTTTTGAGGATCCACTATGATCCCCTCACTAGACACAACATGACCCTGTTAAGTTATAATATTTTTCAACCAGAGCTCATATTTAGAGAACTTAGCATACAACTGCTAACCTTTCAAGGTCTGAAACACAAGGTGGAGGTGATCAACATGATTGAAACACCTTGGGTTTTGAACCTTAGAAATTTCCTGAGGTTGATATTTTTGATCATCATACGACTTATGCTAACTTATCGTATGATGTGGGTATGATTTAGGGGTCTTGGTTGCATGTTACTGAGTATGGTTTTGGTTGTTTTCAATCCAAGTATGAATAGATATCATAAGGATCATCTACTGATGTTAAGATATAGGAGAGACACTCATATGTTGCTCAGTATGTCAAGCCCTTGGTAGTTTTCCTAGGGTTTGGTTCTAGGGTACTAATTATATGTTGTGGATACTAGTTGGTCTATAAAGTAGTATGTTTGATAGTATTGGAGTCCAACTTTATTTTAAGGGTACGAGTAGTGGGTACCACTCATATGTTGTGTGTACAAGTTAGGGGGCCAAGTCGTACCCTTCTGTGCATATTTTTTAGCATTCAAGTTGAGGGTATTTTGGATATTTCCTACCCCAAACCCTTAAGACCCCACACGTTATAAAATTTTGTGGCCTCTCATAACACACTTTGAAAGATCAAAACACTCTCAAAACTATCTCTAAAGTCTCTTAAGAATATTGGGCTAGGGTTTCTTCAAGGTTTATATCTAGAGGCTTAAAGTCCAAAATATCTTCGTGAATATTCATGAATAAGGCTTGTGACTCTTAACTCATTGTTAGTTTATGAAAATCATGTGTTTAAAGCTTTGTCTATGAATAATTAATGTTGGTTTTAAAAACCAATGTTGAGGGTTTTGTTGCATATTTTTGAGTATTGTTTACTCTTGGTTTAGATTATGAATATACATATTTTAATGATGGTTTTGCACTTATGGATGCTTTGAAATTGTGGTTTAACAATTGGGTCATGGTTAACCCCAAACTTGATAGTTTTGATCTTGGTAATGGTATGCCCTTAATGTGTTTGTGGAAATGTCTAAGAGAACAAACTAGTCACATGGTTAATTATGTTTTGAACAAAGGCATTAGCCTAAAGATTTTAAATAATTGGTAATTGGTTTTGTTAAGGCCTTGTTGACTATACATTGGTTTAAATTGTAACTTTGGTGGGTTAAATGGCTAAATAGGTTTGAGTCCCAAGAATTAATGTCTTGTTAGACTATGGGTTCGAGTCATAAATAAAATTGACTAATAATGGTAATTCTATTTGATACACTTTTAAGTGGTGTTGTTATAACGATACCAATAGGGTTCCTTGGTAAGTAATTGGTTTAATAATCATTTATGTGTTATAGGTATTTTAATTAGGCTTTAAAGTGGGATGCGTAGCTAGGTCATCAAAGTAAAAGTCCAATGGACTAACACTGGAAATCGTGCTAGTTGGTACAGATGTCTTTATGATCGGGTGGTTTAAGTCCCTTAAATGAATGTATGAATGGGAGGTTTGATTCCACCATAAAATATGCATTATTTCTCAAGTCACCTTGATTATGCTGGAAGGTTAGAGTCCCCCATATAGGAATATATGGTTACGGATATTCTTTGGTTCATGTGGGTACAAGCATTCAGGACCTTTCAGCTATGGAGAGCTGGTCCTATATAGCCCGCGGGTGCCTTGATATATGACAATTATGCTACACATCCTAGATTAATATTTTCAAAGTTCATGTTAATCTTGTTCCCTTTCCCAGCCTGGTATATATATGTATGCATTGCATTGGTTAATTAGTTTGAACTATTGGCACTATATTATCCTTATTCTTGAGTTACATACTGGCACTCCAATTGCTAACCATCTTCAGATGCTGTATTCCTATGCGATGCAAGAACTGGTCATACTCTCATACCTCCTGATCAGTGACTTGATTTGGGGACAACTTGTGTTGAGTTAACGTGGTGAGCTTCCATACTTCAGAAGGCTTTATTTCTTGATTTGAGTTTTCTTATGTCTTTATTAGTTCAGACTTAGATATTAGTTTTGGCTATGGTCGGGGGCATATCTCGAATGGATTATCTTAGATTGTTTTAGAGGCTTGGTATAGACAAACTGTGGACTTTGGTATGTTATGAAACAAACATGGATTTGGTTATTTTTCTGTGGTTGTTTGTTTAGTTTGGATGGTTGGGTTGGTCTTGGTTATTGGCCTATCCCAAATTTATTATATTTTAATTAATCTTTATCTTGTTATAAGTCTGTAATTCTTCCGACTTAGGGTATATGTTGGTTGGATTTGGTATCGGGGGTGATCTCCGGTCCTTGTTGGACTTGAGATGACCATTACAAAAAGGCCCTAGTTTGGGTCATGTCTAGGTTGTATTAGAGCCCTAGGTTCATAGTCAGTTAGGATTCCACAAAGTCGTGTTGAGTGGAGTCTCTTTTAAGGGTGTGTAGTGCACCACACTCATAAGGGAGAGGCTATAAAGCATTTTGGAATGTTTCTCTTTCTTGTAATTTGTTTTCAAGCTATAGAGTCTAAGTCTTGAAATCCCTTCTAATTCCTTTTTGTTTGCTCTTCAAATCATACCTCGATGATCTGAAGATCATGAAAACTCCTATGTCCTAACTTGGGACAATGTTGATGGTACACACTCTACTTTTAGAGTCTAAACCCAGTTTAGGGGTCCAATTCTTGATTGTCCTAGAGTTCTACCGGTTCTCTTTAGTCCTTCTCAAACTCTTCAGGCTGAAGTGATAAACACTGAGTTTGGTTAGTTTATTTATATATTAACACAGTTGGTAGCTATTCAGTCTGAGTATGGTGTTCCTATTACTCCATCTTTTAAGGCTATAAAGGTTGGCAGTTCATGAGGCTGAATTCTCTAACCTTTACTATTAAGGTTTAGGAAGATCCTTAAGGTTTTCTTTATAAGTTGGAAAAGGTCTTTTATGTTTTGCATGCCACTAATATGGAGGGCGTGGAGTTTACCGCCTACCAGCTGAAGGATATGGAATACCAATGGTAAGATAAATGGGATCAAACACGACATGACAATGCTGAGTCATCGCTGTGGGAGGATTTATCTAGTGCATTTCTAGACCAATTCTTTTCTCAAAAGTTAAGTGAGGGAAAAGAAGAAAAGTTTGTAAATTTAAGGCAAGGTAGGATGTCTGTCAAAAAATATACCTCGGTATTTCACTAGTTATTGCGGTATGCTCTAGAGTTGGTTTCTAGTATAAGGGCTAGGATAAAAATTTTTGCTTTGGGATTGTCTTGTGACTTGATTCTTAAAAGTTAGGCTACCTTATAGAACAAGGACATAAATATCTTTAGGCTGGTTGTACATATACAGCAGGTAGAGTAAGAGAAGATGTAACAAGATGAGTTCATTAAGAGACAAGGGATAAAATTTAGGCCTTTTGAGCAAAGTGGTAGAGATGGTGGTAATTAGACGAAGAATAAATGAGAGAGTTTTAGTTTTTTATCCATGGTTAGTACTTCTTACCTGAAGTCATCGAGTGATTATTGATCTCATCATGATAGTGGGTTTTAGCATAGGGTGCCCTATCCTAGGCTAATGAGGCTCTGTTGGCTCTATCCCACCGCCTTTGTAGATTTTATGGGTGGTCGTACCATGGATTCTGTGAAAAAGGAAAGAACAAATATTTTTATTACAGTCAAATTGGTTATATGCAGTGTGAATTCCATTCTAAAATAGCTTATAGGGCTAACAAGGTTCCTATTTCCTCTTCATGTATTCTTGCACCAAAAGGTAGTATTTCTACATATTCTTCTGCTTTTGGTACCGGTACTAGCCAAAATCACTTATGTGCTATTGCATCTCTTCAAGATTCTAAGGGATCTCCTAATGTTATTTCTGGTATGTTAAAAATATTCTCCCATGATGTGTACTATTTACTTGATCTAAGGTCCACTCTTTCTTATGTGACCTAGTTGTGGCTGTGCATTTTGGTTTGTCCCTGAGTTTATTTTTGATCCTTTTTTTATATCTATCTCAGTTAGTGACTTTGTGATTGCTAAAAGAGTCTGAGGGGGTGTGTGGTATCTATTGTGGTAGAAAAACTTTTGTGGATTTGATAGAGTTAGATATTGTCGACTTTAATGTCATATTGGGGATAGATTAGTTGTATTTGTGCTATACTTCTTTAGATTGTTGGACCCATGAGGTCATTTTTATATTGCCTTGTGAGCCAGTCATTGTATGGGAAGAGGGTTCTTTAGTGCGTAAGGAAAGGTTCCTCTAATATCTTAGAGCCCAAAAGTTGATTTCCAAAGGGTGTTTGTATCACTTGGTTCGAGTTAAAGATTCTAACTGGAGAGGTCCTTCTCTGGAATCCATCCCTATGGTTAATGAGTTTCCTGAGGTTTTCCCTAATGATCTTCCTGGTGTTCCTCCCAATAGGGAAATTGAGTTTGGGATTGATCTTATATCGGACACTCGTTCTATCTCTATCCCTTTTTATAGATTGGTTTTGGCTAATTTGAAGGAGCTTAAAGAGCAATTAAAAGATCTTTTAGATAAAGGATTTATCCCTCCTAGTGTGGCTCCTTGGGGCACTCTTGTGTTGTTCGTGCATAAGAAAAAGGTTCCCTTCGGATATGTATTAATTACCATCAGCTAAATAAGGTGACTGTAGAGAATAAGTGTTCTCTTCCTAGGATCGATGACTTGTTTGATCAACTTCAAAGTGTGAAGTGTTTCTCTAAGATTGATCTTAGGTTGGGTTATTATCAACTTAATATTATGGAAGTGGATACCCCTAAAACTGCCTTTAGGACCCGATATGGTCACTATGAGTTCCTAGTTATTTTTTTTTGGGTTGACTAATGCTTTGATGACATTTATGGATCTGATTAATAGGGTATTCCATCAGTTTCTGGATTTGTTTGTCATCGTGTTCATAGATGGTATTCTAGAGTAGTCTAAGAGTGAGGCAGATCATATCAATCACCTCTGTGCTATGTTTTTTAACTTAAAGGATCAATGTTTGTATGCCAAGCTCTCAAAGTTTGAGTTTTGTTTGAAGGCTATGACTTTTCTTGGTCATGTTATCTCTAGTAAAGGGATAATGGTGGATCCACAAAAGGTTGCAGTGGTTAAAAAGTGGCCTTGACTCACGAATCCAATAAATATTTAAAGCTTCTTGGGTTTAGTCGGCTACTATAGGATATTTGTGGAATATTTTTTGTCTATAGCTACCCCATTAACTAGATTGACCCAGAAGAAGGCAAAGTTCTTGTAGTCCGATGGTTGTGAGGGAAGTTTTGAAAAGTTCAAGGATAAGCTGACTTTAGCTCTGGTTTGACTGTGCCTTAGGGTAATAATGGCTTTTTAGTGTATTGTGATGCTTTTTGTGTTGGGCTTTATTGTGTGTTGATGCAGAATGGTAGGGTGATGGCCTCTTCTTCTAAGCAGTTGAAAGTTCATGAGAATTACGACCCTACTCATGATTTAAAGTTATTGGAGGTCGTATTTGAGTTGAAGATTTTGCATCACTAGCTCTATGGGGTTCATGTTGACATATTTTCTAATCATAAGATCTTATAGTATGTGTTTACTTTGAAAGAGTTAAATCTCAAGCAAAGAAGGTGGGTTGAGTTGCTGAAGAACTATGATATGAGTCTCCATTACCATTCAGGTCAAGATAATATAGTTGCAGATGCTCTTAGCAGGTTATCCAGGGGGATTCTAGCTCATGTTCATGAGGATAAATGGGAGTTGGTGAAGTACATTCACTGTTTGGATAACCTTAGAGTTTGTCTTACGAACTCCGAGGATGGTAGTGTGTTTGTCCATTAATTATTGCAATCATCTCTTGTTGTGGAGATTAAGGAAAAGAAGATACTTGATTCTGACTTGATGAAGATTAAGAGAAATATAAGTCAACAAAGGGTTGTTGATTTTGCAATTAGTGGTGATGGTATCCTGAGGTACTAAGGCAGGTTATGTGTCCCTGATGTCGATGGATTGAGGGTAGGGATTTTGACCAAAGCTCATGGATCGTGTTATGCTATTCATCCTAGTTCTATGAAGATGTATCATGATCTTAAGGAGTTCTATTAGTGGAATTATATAAGGTAAGATGTGGCTAACTATATGGCTAAGTGCATGGTGTGTCAACATGTGAAAGTTGAGCGCATGAGACCTAGAGGTCTGTACCTAGAGATTGAGTTGCCCGAATTAAAATGGGAGGCAATTAATATAGATTTTGTTACTGGTCTTTCTCTGTCTTAAAATCAGTGTGATTCAATTTGGATCATCGTGGATAGGATGACCAAGTCCGCCCCCTTCTTGCTTGTGAGGACTTGCTATTCGGCTGAGGATTATGCTAAGTTGTATTTTGTAGAGATTGTGAAGTTGCATGGTGCTCCAATTTCTATCATCACAGATCATGGTACTCCATTCTCGTCTCATTTTTGGTGATCATTTTATAAAGTTTTAGGAACTAAAGTGTGCCTATGTACCGCTTTCCACCCATAATCAGATGAACAAGCAGAAATGACCATTCAGACATTAAAAGATATGGTTCGTACTTGCGTGATTATAACTCTTTGAATTTGGTACTCGAAACGCTACACGGTGGCCATGACCCTGAAGGACCATAAGCTAACCCATGACTGATATCTATAAACTGAGCACTGAATAATAGTAATAATATCATAAATACAGAAACTTGAACTGAAAGACCATAAGGTTCAATACTAGTACATAACTGAAAAATATGGTATAACAATACCAAAACAACTGAGATAATTATCTGAACATACTGTAGTCTGAAAGCCTCTAAACTGTCTGAATAAGGAGTTGATGGGACATGTCCCCAACTAACTCCAACTACTGAAATAAACTGAAAACCAAAATAGAAATGTGATCATTATGTCCTCGAAGGATAAGGACTCACTGCTAACTCTTATTGCTGAACTGGGATGCTACTGGTTCTCTGGAGCTCATGCTTCTAAACCTATGGTATAAGACACCATAGGGCAAATGCATCAGTACTTTAAATGTACTAATATACAAATAAAGTAGGCTGAATGCAATAGGTTCATATGCATGAACAATACTAACTGATTGACTAACATAAACGTGAGAATAAATGCATACATACGTAACTATATCTGACATCATGATAGGACTGAATATTGAGTTTTGACTACTGAGTTTACTAATAACATGGATTTACTGACGTCTGAGTTTACGAATACTGAGACAGTGAATAACTGAGGGACTGATACTATGATACTGATACATGGACAACTATTTTTGACAGTTCTGACTATGAAGAACTGGTCTGGTAGACTGTATCTAACAATCCTGAAGATGAATACTGATAACATGAGTTCTGATAACTGATATAACTGATAACATGAGTAACTGTATCTGACAGTCTTGAATCTGATGGAACTAGCTAAGTTCCATACTGTAGCTGAGTAACTGAATCTGAGGTCAGTCCTATCTAGCGAGTGGTCTCTACATCTGATGATACTGATATTGATTGACCATAGTTAATATTAGTCCAATCTGGTGGGTGATCCTGGGGTCTATTTATAATCATAAGGATTGATTGTATCTGACAGTCCTAAATCTATACTACTAAGCTGAATTGACTGTATCTGATAGTCTTGATTCTATAACTAAAACTGTGGGATGTATTCATCTAACCGACATGCCCCATACTAAGGTAACTGGGGTCCAACCTATAACCCCAACTGGAAGGGTGTCAGTATCACACCGTTGGTAAAGAAAACTACTGTGGAGTCAGTCCTAATCTAGTGGGTGACCCCTGGGATCAGTCCTATACATTTAAATGTGCTAACGGGTGATCCATAAGTATGTCAGTCCTATCTAATGGGTGACATCTCATACCTACGCTGTCTACGTAGTTTTGGAACTTAGGGATTGCTTCTAGGAATCTCAGTCCTATCTAGCGGGTGAGTCCCCATCCCTAGGCTCGCTCGATGCTAAATCCTACTCCCATATGAAAGACACTGAACTGATTAATTGAGCTAAACTGATTAACTAAACTAAACTAATTAGCTGAACTGAAATGAAACTAGTGGTATTGTTTAACGGAGCTAAACTGAATTTACTGAGTTCCGTAAGCTGACGGAATGTACTGAGTTCTGAGGACTGACTGAGAATACTGAAGTTACTGAGATTGATTGGGAATACTGGCTGACGAAATGTACTGATTTTTGAGGACTGAATGAGAATATTGAAGTTACTAAGATTGACTGGGAATACTGAGGTTACTGAGATTACTGAGTACTGAGATCACTGAGATTACTGAACTACTGAGATTACTGAGATTTTTGAGATTTCTTGATTCATATGACTGACTGAGTTCTATAGAGCATAGCTTACCTGAGGAAATCGTGAAAACATGATCTGACTCTAGGCACACAACTAAATGTTCGGGTACAAGTACCCCCAGGACTCGATGAGAAGAAACTGACATAACATGGCTTAGTTGAACACATGACCAACAACACAATTTATAATTCATTTATTGAAGCACTTCAGTAAACATGTGATATGCATAAGCTTATACATACATGGGGATTTGATGATATCATACTAGTTGGACATTGTTCCTTCATCTTGGCATTTAATCAAACACATGGTAGGCATAACATATGTAGACAACCTTATACGACAATTAATCATTATGATTCATCTCTAATTTCATCATCCTAGGGTTTATTCATAGGTTCACATGAATATACATCTATACAAATCAATATCGCATAAATCAATCACCCAACATGGATTTGAATTCAATTGATTATTCTCACTATAAAGAAAACAAACCCAACATGAAATTCATAAAGAAATCCATAGACTTAAACTTAGAAAAGAGATTCTTGGGCTTTATGGACGAAAGGAGTCCATGAATGAACACTATGCATACCTTAGATTGTGATTCTAAAAATATTGATGGAAATATTCTTGAAATTTGATGGTGAATTCCCTTGGAATTGAACCTTCTATGAAAACCCTAGGGCTTGTTCTTGAGAGTTTTTGAGTGTAATTGAGTATAAGTTGCTGAATTATGGCCAAATCTCATGTTATAAAGCTTATATAGGGTGAGAAATAGACCCTTTTAATCACAGGACACGTATTTAATTTTTGATAAAATTTTCCAATTTTCAGCCTTGGCGCGACGCGCCACTATCGCGCCAAGTCACTGGAAAGTGAAAATTGGGAAATTGCACGGTGGCGCGATGCGAACTTTTATGTTTCCACCTTTTCTACGACCTAGAAGTTTGGAGTGATGTGCCACTATTGCAGAGAAACACTGGAAATTGACAATTGCGATTTGATCTATCTCCGTGATGTGCTGAAGGCTCAGGTGATACACTGTATCACTAAAAAGTCTCTAACTCTTTGCCTGGGTGTCAAATTTGGGCAAATTTGGTATCGATGGAAATCTTATTAAATTTACCATATGAAAAAAAATTAAAATATTAAAAATACCACATGTACAAAATTGGATTCATCTTTCAAAAAAAGCTTTAAACATTCTTGGAAAAAATTTTCAAGCTAGAAAAAGTACGGGTATTACAGTGATCAACTATGGTGGTAAATGGGTTGACCATTTGACTATTATACAGTTTGATTATAACAATAGTTATCACTGTAGCATTGTTATGGATCTTTTTAAGGCATTATATGATAGGAGGTATCGTTCTCCTATTGGGTGGTACGAGGTCGTTGAGGGTAAGTTGTTTGGCCTTGATTTGGTTAACCAAGATTTGGAAAAGGTGAAGTTAATTTGTGATAGGTTGAAGTCCGTCCAAAGTTTCCAAAAGTCTTATGCAGCTGTGAGGCGTAGGGAGTTGTAGTTTAAGGTTGGAGATTGGGTGTTCTTGTAGGTGTCCCCCATAAAAGTAGTGATGCAGTTTGGTAAGAAGGAGAAGCTCAGTCCCTTGTATGTTGGTCCATATTTGGTTTTGAAATGGGTTGGTAATGTTGCCTATGAGTTGGAGTTGCCTTCTAGTTTAAGTTCCATTCATCTGGTTTTCTTAGTCTCTATGTTGAGAAAGTGTGTAATTGATCCTTCATCAGTTGTTCCTTTGGAAGGGTTGGGTATTTTGGATTCCTTATATTTTGAGGTAGTCCCGATTGAGATCTTGGACCATTAAGTTTATCTGTTACTGACGAAGGATATGGCTTCGGTAAAGGTTCTTTAGAGGAACCATAAGGTTGAAGAAGCTACTTGGAAGGCAGAAGAGGACATGAAGTCAAAGTATTCGTATTTGTTCCCCGTTCTGAATATTCGTACTCAAAGTATGTGTTGATCTTAGCATCCGTAATTTCTGATTTTGTTAAAGGAATACTGATTCCCTATTATCTTTGTTTTCTAATTTTGTTAAAGGAAAGTTTGATTGTGTGGAACTAGTGCTTGTGCTTACCTTTACCCGTCATTCGAGGATGAATGATCCTAGTGGGGGAGAATTGAGACACCTTAGATTTTGACCTTTAGAAATTTCCAGAGTTTGACTTTTCTGATCATCATACGACTCATGCTTACTTATCGTATGATGTGGGTACAGTTTATGGGTCTTGGTCGTAAGTTACTCAATGTGGTTTTGGCTGTTTTTGCTCCAAGGTGTGAATGGACGTCAAAAGGGTCGTATGTTGATAGTATGATATAGGAGATCCACTCATATGTTTATTAGTATATCAAGCCCTTTCTAGGTTGCCCAAGGTACGGTGCTAGGGTACTAATCATATATTGCATATACTAGTTAGTCTATGAAGTCCTATGTTGGACATAACTGGAGTCTTATTTTCTATCTAGGGTACGAGTGATGGTTACCACTCGTATGTTGTGTGTATGACTTAAAGGGCCAAGTGGTACCCTACTGCACATGTTTTTTTAGCTTTTAAGCTGAGGGTATTTCAGGTATTTCCCACCCTAAAATTGTAATACCTCGTACTTTTTCCTAGCTTGAAATCGTCTTAAGAATGTTAGAAACTTACTTTGAAAGATGAATCCACTTTTGTAAATATGGTATTTTTAAGATTGTTAGTTTTTTTCATGTGGAAAATTCAATAAGCTTTCATCGATATAAAATTCGCCTAAATCCTACAATCAGATAAGAAGTTTTGACTATTTCAAGTTCCTGCCGTAAAACAGTGTCATATTGGTCAGTGACGCGCTGCGCCATAAGCTAAAATGGTAATTGTCCTTTTCCAGTGTCTAAGCGCGATTTCCTCCTTTGTCGCGCCAAAGTTCCAGGTCGCAAAATAAGGGGCAACGCGATGGCTCCACGTCGCGCTATCCCTCAGTTTTCCAATTAACAAATTCCAGTGACACGGGGCGATAGTGCCGCATCGCGCTAGGGGTCCAATTTGGGAAATTTTTATTGAAATTAAATGACACATCCAGGGTTAAAAGGGTTAACTTCCCACCCTTATTTAATCCCTTTAAATATTATGTTACCATGAAAGATAAAATCCATGAATTTAGTGGCTTATGATGTGTAGTTTGATAAATTCACTTATGCCCTAAGTTGTGCATGCAAGGTGGTTGATAAAATGCTTGAGAATGTAGAAATCATGCTTTATAGCTCAAGACATAAGCTAAATCTGACATGCTTGTCATCCTCCTATGTTTAAATGGTTTCCATGCTATCATTGTGAAATGTGTATGTTGTTGGAATGACCATGATATTAGAATATGATATTATGTTATGATTATCAGCATTCTCGTCCATGTTAGATAGTATGATAACCCTATACTTCGAGAAATCCACAACTTATTAAATTATGTATTGTTGATTTGTGTCTTATACTTGATAAAGTCATGCTTCATCTGTTTCCTTCTATCGAGTCCTGGGGGTACTTGTACCCGAAACATTAGCTATATGCCTAGAGCCATGTCATGCTTTCACGATACTCTCAGTCAAGCTATGATCCTTAGACTTCAGACAGTCTTATGACTCAAGAAATCTCCATGATCTCATGAACTCAGTCAGTTGTCAGATATAAGTAGTATTCTATCAGTCAATGGAATTCAACTCAGTCCATGTTCAGTTTAGTAAATCATGTTTAGTGTCTATTCAGATGGGAGTAGAAATTAGCACCGAGCGAACCCAAGGATGGGAACTCACCTGTTATATGGAGGTATGATTCTCAGAAGTGATCTTTGTGTTCTAGAACTATGTAGCTAGCATAGGTTGAGATATCATAGCATGCTATATGAGGGTAGATGAGGTGGATTAGCCTTCTATATGAGGGTTCCCACCATTCTTACTAGAGTTACCTGTTATATTAGGGTCACTCAAATGTTGTCCTTACCAGTGGTGCGGTATTTATACCCTTCCAATCAGGGCATAGGTTGGACCCCAATTCAGCTATAATGCATCATTTAGGGCATGTCAATTAGATGACTACCTTCCACAATCTTAGTATCAGTCTCAGTAAAAGAACTCAGATAGTTCTTCAGAATTTAGGACTGTCTGGTACAGTCAACTCAGATACAGTATGGAACTCAGCTAGTTCCATTATATTTTGGACTTTCAGATACAGTTACTTATGTTATTTATTATCAGAATTTAGTCTTTAGTCATGTTAGTCATTAGAATACTCATGTTATCACAATTTTAGATATAGTTACTATGTATGCATACATGTATTCTCATGTTTAAATTAGTCAGTTAGCCAGTATTGTTCATGCATATGAACCCCATGCATTGAATCTACCTCACATGTATACCCAGTATATTCAAAGTGCTGGCGTATTTGTATTATGGTGTCTTATACCATAGGTTCAGAGACACGAGCTCTAGAGCATCAGTAGATTCTAGATATCAGCAGTCAGAGTTAGAAGTGAGTCCTCATTCTTTGAGGACAGATTATTTCCCTATTATCTCATTAATCAGTTTATTAGTTGGAGTTAGTTGGGGTCATGTCCAATCAAATCCTTACTCAGATAGTTTAGTCAGTTAGAGGCTTTCTAGAATATCATGTTTCAGACTTTAGTATCTTTAGTTTAGTTTTGGATATTCTATTACCCCATACAGATGTTATATTATACAGATTATGTTTAGTTTTGAACCTTACAACCTTTCAGTTCATGTTTCTGCATTATTCCATATTTTATGCATATACAGGTACAAATATCAGTCAAGGGTTAGCTTGTGGTCCTTCGGGGTCATGAGCACCGTGTAGCATTTCGGGCATCAGATAGAGTCCTAGGAAGTCTAAAAGCCGCATCTAGTAGAGTCTTGTACTTTGGTGTGTTGCACGCCACATTTATGTACAAGAGGCTATAAGATGTTTTAGTAACAGTTTCACCTCTTTCAGTATTCATGTCGTGCCAGTGAGCATAATCTCAAGTCAATCTCTCAATCTAATCCATTTCTCCCTTTCTTCTACAGAACATGCCTCCTAAAAGAAGAAACGAGAATCAGCCAGCCCCTAAGCCCGAAGAACCTTTGGGCGAACATGTTTCTGATGTAGAGTTCCAAGCTATATTCACTACTCTTTCTAACTCATTTGCTGCTTAGAATGAATGACCAACTATCATTTCATCCAACATAGTGGCCAATTCAACTGCAGCCAGGATTCGGGACTTCATCCAAATGAATCCTCCATTCTTTCTTGGGCCTAAGACAGATGAGGACCCTTAGGAATTCCTAAATCAGGTGTAGAAGGTTACAGACATATGATGGTTATGTCAAGTAAGAGTACTGAGCTAGCTACATGTCAATTGTAGGATGTGGCTCATACTTGGTTCAAGTAGAGGAAGTTAGAGAGGGAAGATGATGCAGGGTAAGTTGAGTGGGAGGAGTTTGCTTTAGCATTCCTTGATAGATTCTTTCCCCTAGAGCTTAGAGAAGCTAAGGTGCTAGAATTCATCAACCTCAGGTAGGGCAATATGATAGTGAAAGAGTATTCTCTTAAGTTTACTTAATTATCCAGATATACCCCTCATGTGGTTGCAGATAGCAAGACAAAGATGAGTAAGTTCATTTAAGGGGTGAATGATATCATGGTTAATGAGTGTAGATCCGCCATGCTAAATAGTGACACGACTTTATCCAGGATCATGACTCATGCTCAGCAGATAGAGGAGCAGAAGATTATGATGAGAGAGAAGCAGAATAAGAGAGCGAAGACAAATAGTTTCAACTTCGCTCAACCTAAGTTAGAAGGAGAAAACCGGTCTCAATTTCATCCTAAGTCATCAGTTCTTGCTCCTTCTTTAGCCAGCGCTTTAGTTCCTAAGTTCATAGAGGGTAACAAAGATAGAAAACTAGGCTCTAAGCCCCAGGGTAGTGTTAGAAGTGCCCGCACCTATCTTATTTGCCAGACTTATGGTAAGCACCATCAGGGTATTTGTAGAGTTGGCAGTGGTATTTGTTTCGGATGTGGCAAGCCAGGCCACAGAGTTAGAGAATGTCCTCAGCCAGGTCCTTAGGGTCAATAGAATCACTCCTCAACTCAGTCCAATCACCTAAATCAGAAGGGTGCCACCTCCGGTGCTACTGGTGGGCAACACCCAAATCATCTCTATGCTCTTTAGTCCCGATAAGATTAGGAAAATTTTCCTGATGTGGTATCGGTACGTTACAGATATTTTATGTGCATGTTTATGCTTTGTTAGATTCGGGAAATTCTTTGCCTTTTGTCACTCCTTATATAGCAGTCAATTTTAGAGTCAATCTCAAAATTCTAGCAGAGCCCTTTTCAGTCTCTACCCTAGTGGGTAAAACCATCATATCCCGACGGGTATACAGGAATTGCCCAGTTATGATATTTCAAAAAGTCACTTCAGTAGATCTAGTCGAGTTAGAGATGAATGATTTTGACATCATTCTCGGTATGGATTGGCTTCATTCCTGTTATGCCACAGTCGACTACAAAAATAGAATAGTCCAATTTTAGTTCCCAAATGAACCCATCCCTGAGTGGAAGGGTAGTGTATCCACTTTTAGAGGTCAGCTTATTTCCTACCTTTGGGAACAAAAAATAATATCTAAAGGATGTGTCTATCATCTTGTATTAGTTAAGGAAACTAGTTTTTAAACTCCCAGTCTTGAATCAGTCCCAGTAGTGAGTGAATATTCAGATGTCTTTCCCGAAGATCTTCCAGGAATTCCTCCCAAAATGGAAATAGACTTCGGTATTGATCTTCTTCCATATACTCAGTCTATATCTATTTTACCATATAGAATGGAACCAACATACTCAGAAAACTGAAAGAACAATTGAAGGATCTCTTAGATAAGGGATTCATTAGGCCCAGCATTTCCCATAGGGAGTTCAAGTACTATTCATGCGCAAGAAAGATGGTTCTCTCAGAATATGTATAGACTACCGTTAACTCAATAAGATCACGGTCAAGAACAAGTATCCTCTTTCCAAAATCGATGACTTGTTTGACCAACTTCAGTGTTTTAGTTATTTCTCTAAGATAGATCTCAGATCCGGCTATCATCAGCTCAGAGTTAGGGAATGTGATATTCCAAAAATAGCTTTCCAAACTCGGTATTGTCGCTTCAAATTTCTAGTCATTTCATTTGGTATTACCAATGCCCCAGTCACTTTTATAGACTTGATGAACTATGTTTTCAAGCAGTACTTAGACATGTTCATCATAGTCTTCATAGATGATATTCTAGTCTATTCCCACAGTGAGCGTGATCATGCAGACCATCTTAGAATAATACTTCAGACTCTCAGAGATTATCAGCTATTCACCTAATTCAGTAAGTGTGAGTTTTGGCTAAGGTCATTTGCATTCCTTGGTCACATCATTTCTGGTAATGGCATTAGAGTAGATCCTCAAAAGACCAAAGCAGTAAAAAATTGGCCTCGCCCTGTCTTTCCATCAGATATTAGGAGTTTCTTGGGTTTGGCTGGCTGTTACAGATGATTTGTTGAGGGATTTTCTTTTATTGCATCCACTATGTCCAGATTGACTTAGAATAACATCAAGTTTCAGTGGTCGGATCCTTGAGAGAAGAGTTTTCATGAGTTGAAGACTCGACTTACCTCAGCTTCAGTTCTAGCTCTTCCAGTTGGTTCAGATGGGTTCGTAGTGTATTGCGATGCATCCAGAGTAGGTTTGTGTTGTGTCCTCATGCATCATGGTACGGTCATAGCCTATGCCTCTAGATAGCTTAAATCCCATGAGAAGAATTATCCTACTCATGATCTTGAGTTAGCCGCCGTGGTCTTTTCCTTGAAGATTAGAGCCATTATCTCTACGGAGTTCATTTAGATGTCTTCATAGGTCATAAGATTATTTAGTATGTCTTTTCTTAGAAAGATCTCAATCTTCGTCAGCTAAGGTGGTTAGAGCTCTTGAAAGATTATGACATAAGTGTCCTCTATCATCTGGGCAAGGCCAATATAGTGGCTGACGCTCTCAGTAGACTATTTATAGGTAGTGTTGCTCATGTGGATGACAGTAAGAAGAAGTTAGCTCAAGAAGTACATTAGCTTGCCAGAATAGGCGTTCACTTAGTTGATACAGATGAGGGTGATATATGGGTTTAGAGTAATTTAGAGTTATCTCTAGTTTCTGAGGTGAAAGAAAAGCAAGATAGAGATCCCAGCCTTGTCAAGTTGAAAAAGTCAGTTCAGGATAAGAAAGTAGAGGTTTTCTCCCAAGGGGGAGATGGTGTTTTGAGTTGTTAGGGTTTTCTCTGTGTTCTAGGTGTAGATGACTTAAGGCAGTAAATTTTTGGAAAAGTGTATGGTGCGCGCTACTCTATTCATCCAAGGGACACAAAGATGTACCGTGACTTAGGGGAAGTGTATTGGTGGAGTAGGATGAAGACAGATATTGCAAATATTGTGGCTAAGTGCTCTACATATCAGAAGGTTAAGACAGAGCATTAGAAGCCTAGTGGTCCTATACAGGAGGTCATTATTCCTACTTGGAAGTGGGAAGAAGTTAACATAGACTTCGTGATGGGTTTGCCTCAAACTCATCATCAACACGATTCTGTCTAGGTCATTGTAGATAGGATGACCAAGTCATCCTATTTACTTCTACTTCATACATCTTATTAAGCCGAGTATTATGCCAAACTCTACGTTAGGGAGTTGGTCAGATTACACGGCTTTTCATTATCTATTATCTCTGACAAAGGTACACAGTCTACCTCCCACTTCTGAAAAGCATTCCAAAAGGGTCTTGGTACCCAAGTTCATCTTAGTACAACCTTCCATCCTCAAATCAATGGTCAATCAGAAAGGACCATTTAGACTCTAGAAGATATGCTAAGGGCATGTGCAATTGATTTCAAGGGTAGTTGGGATAACCACTTGCCTTTGATTTAGTTTGCATACAATAATAGCTATCATTATTGTATTCATATGGCTCTATTTGAAGCTCTCTATGATAGGATATGTAGATCTCTAATTGGTATTCGATGCCTTAGAAAAAGTCCAGTTGATTAGAGAAGGACTTTGGGCTACTCAGAGCCGACAAAAGTCTTATGCAGATGTTTGTAGAAAAGATCTTGAGTTTGATATAGGTGACTATGTCTATCTAAAGTTCTCTACCATGAAGGGAGTGAAGAGGTTCGGTAAGAAGGGAAAGGCCAGTCCCTGATATGTTGGTCCCTTCAAGATTCTCAGTCGCTTTGGCAAGGTAGCTTGTGAGCTTGATTTGCCTTCAGATCTAGCTTCAGTTCATCCAGTATTCTATGTCTCCTTGATCAACAAGTGTATAGGTGACCCAGCAGTTGTAGTCCCTATTCAGAGCATCGATGTTCAGAATAGCCTCTCTTATGAAGAGATTCCAGTCTAAATCCTAGACTATTAAAATCATAGATTGAGGAACAAAGAAGTCCCTCTAGTTAAAGTTCTTTGGCAAAATCAGTCTGTTAAAGGTGATACTTGGGAAGCAGAAGCAGATATGCGTAAAAAGTATCCTCACCTCTTCTTCGCCAACTCAGATCAAGCTCAAGGTAACAGTTCTCCCTAAGCTTACTTAGTTTCATATTCAGTGTTCATCATAGACTTGGTATCAAGTACTATTACATATTCAATAATGCATTCATGTATCAGTTTAGTGATATAATTATGCATCAGACATGTATTTTCATTAGAAGAAACTTAGTTTCTTAGAACACCCAGTCATGCATTCATGAATCAGTTACACATGCATCAGATATGCATGTTCAGCATGATATGTTTAGCTATCAGTCATGTCAGTCATGAGATCATGTTCCAATTATTCACGTTCAGTATGTACGTTGGTTATATTCTCCCTTTACTCTCAGTCTCATTCAAGGATGAAAGTTCTCAAGGGGGAGATATTGTAATACCTCATACTTTTTCCTAGCTTTAAATTATCTCAAGAATATTAGAAACTTACTTTGAAAGATGAATCCACTTTTGTACATGTGGTATTTTTAAGATTTTAACTTTTTGTCATGTGGGAAATTCAATAAAATTTTCATCGATATAAAATTTGCCTAAATACAATAACCAAGTAAGAAGTTATGACTATTTCAAGTTTCCATCATAAAACAGTGCCATATTGGACAGTGGCGCACTGTGCCACAAGCTAAAATGGCAATTGTCCTTTTCCAGTGTCTCCGTGCAATTTCCTCCGCATTGTACCAAAATTCTAGGTCATAAAAGAAGGGGCAACGCGATGGCTCCAAGTCACGCGATCCCTCAGTTTTCCAATTGTAAAATTCTAGTGACACGACGTGATAGAGCCGCGTTGCGCTAGGAATTTGGGAATTTTTTACTGAAATTTAATGACGCATCCAGGGTTAAAAGGGTCAACTTCCCACCCCTATTTAATCCCTTTAACATGTGATTCAACCACTTTTCACCCAAAATATACTTGTTTCTCTGAAGTTTCTCTCAAGCAAAAGCTAGGATTTTATAGAATATCCAATTTCAAGAAAGTTTCACTGTCAATCTTCTCGAAATCATGAACTAAGGTATGTGTTGTGTTAGTTCTTGCATTCCTTCCATCCATAAAGCTCAAGAGCCTTGTTTTATCTATAAATCATGGTATTTATGTTGTGGGTTATTTGTAATCATGTTGTTGATATTGATTGATTTCAAAGTTGAAATTTTTGTGTGTTTATCATGATGTTATGTTACCATGCATGTTAAAATCCATGAACTTAGTGGCTTATAATGTATAATTTGATGAATTTACTTATGCCATAAGTTGTGCATGCAAGGTGGTTGATAAAATACTTGAAAAAGTAGAAATCATTCTTTATAGCTCAAGACATAAGCTAAATGTGACATGCTTGTCATCCTCCTATGTTTAAATTGTTTCCATGCTATCATTGTGAAGTGTGTATGTTATCGAAATTGCCATGATATTAGAATATGAGATTATGATATGATTATCAATATTCTCGTCCATGGTAGATAGTATGATAACCCTGTACTTCGTGAAATCCGCAACTTATTAAATTATGTATTGTTGATGTGGGTGTTGTACTTGATAAAGTCATGCTTCGTCAGTTTCCTTCTATCGAGTCCTGGGTTACTTTTACCCAAAACATTAGCTGTGTGCCTAGAGACATGTCATGTTTTGACGATATTCTCAGTCAAGCTATGATCCTTAGACTTCAGACAGTCTTATGACTCTGGAAACCTCCATGATCTCATGAACTAGTCAGTTGTTAGATATCAGTAGTATTCCATCAGTTAATGGAATTCAGTAACTCAGTCCATGTTCAGTTTAGTAAATCATGTTGAGTATCTATTCAGATGGGAGTAGAAATTAGCACCAAGCAAATACAAGGATAGGAACTCACCTGTTATATGAGGGTGTGATTCTTAGAAGCGATCCTTACGTTCCAAAACTATGTAGACAACATAGGTTGAGACATCATAGCCTGCTATATGAGGTTAGATGAGGTGGCTTAGCCTGCTATATGAGGGTTCCCACCGTTCTTACTAGAGTTACTTGTTATATTAGGGTCACTCACATGTTGTCGTTACCAGTGGCGCGGTATTGACACCCTTCCAATCAGGGCATAGATTGTACCCCAATTTAGCTATAATGAATCATTTGGGGTATGTCGGTTAGATGACTACCTCCCACGATCTCATTATCAGTCTCAGTAAAAGAACTCAGATAGTTCTTCAGAATTCAGGACTATCAGTACAGTCAAATCAGATACAGTATGAACCTCAGCTAGTTCCATTAGATTTAGGACTATCATTTACAGTCACTCATGTTATCAGTTATCAAAATTCTGTCATTAGTCATGTTAGTCTTCAACATACTCATGTTATAATGATTTCAGATATAGTTACTATGTATGCATGCATGTATTCCCACATTCATATTAGTTAGTTAGCCAGTATTGTTCATTCATATGAGCCCCATGCATTCAGCCTACCTCACATGCATACCAGTACATTCAAAGTACTGATGCATTTGTGCTATGGTGTCTTATTCCATAGGTTCAGAGACACAAGCTCCTGAGCATCAGTAGATTCTAGATATCAGCAGTCAGTGTTAGCAGTGAGTCCTCATCCTTCGAGGACATGATTATTTCCCTATTATCTCATTATTCAGTTTATTAGTTAGAGTTAGTTGGGGACATGTCCATCAACTCCTTACTCAGACAGTTCATTTAATTAGAGGCTTTCTAGACTATCATATTTCAGACTTTAGTAATTTTAGTTTTATTTTGGGTATTCTATTACCCCACATAGATTTTATATTATTTAAATTATGTTCAGTTTTTAACCTTATGGCATTTTAGTTCATGTTTCTGCATTATTTAGTATTTTATGCAGTATACAGGTACAAGTATTAGTCATGGGTTAGCTTGTGGTCCTTCGGGGTCATGAGCACTATTTAGCATTTCGGGTATCAGATTTGAGGCATTACAAAAAACCTTAAGACCCCACATCTTATAACACTTTGTGGCCTTTGATAACACACTTTGAAGGATCAAAACATTCTCAAAACTCTCTCTAATTGTTCTTAAGTATATTGGGCTAGGGTTTCTTCAAGGTGTTTATCTAGAGGCATAAATACCAAAATTTCTTTGTGAATCTTTGTGAATAAGTCATGTTACTCTTCCCTCATTGTTAGTTTATGAAAATCATGTTTTTAAGACTTTGTCTATGAATCATTAATGGTGGTTTTGAAAACCAATACTGAGGGTTTTGTTGCATATTATTGAGTATTGTTTACTCTTTGTTTAAATTGTGAATATACATGTTTTAAAGATGGTTTTTCATATGTGGGTTCTTGGTATTTATAGTTTAAAAATTAGGTCATGGTTATCCCAAAACTTGATGGTTTTTACTTTGGCTTTGGTTTTGGTAATGGTATGCCCTCAATGTGTTTGTCAAAATGTCTAAGAGAACAAACTATTCACATGTTGAATTGTGTTTTCAACTAAGGCATTAGCCTAAAGATTTTAAATCATTGGTAGTTGGTTTTGTTAAGGCCTTATTGGCTATACATTGGTTTGAATCGTAACCTTGGTGGGTTAATTGGCTAAATTGGTTTGAGTCCTAACACATTGAATTGAATTTATGTCTTTATTAGACTATGGGTTGGACTCCCGCATGAAATTGACTAATAATGGTAATGTCATATGATACGCTTACACGTGGTGTTGGTATGATGATACCAGCGGGGTGCCTTGCTAAGTAGTTGCTTCAATGGTTGTGCATGTGTAACATGTGTTTTAATTGGGCTTTAAAGCGGGATGTGTAGCTGGGCCGTAAAAGTGAAAGTTCAAAGGACTAACACTAGAAATTGCACTAGCTGGCGTAGGTGTATTTGTGATTGGGTGGTTCAAGTCCCCCAAATAAATATATGAATGGGAGGTTCGAGTCACCCATAATACATGTATTGATTCCTAAGTCACCTTGATTATGCCGGGAGGTTTTAGTCCCCCATATAGGCATATACTGTTATGGATATTTTCTGGTTCATGTGGCTACATGCACTGGGACCCTTATAGATAGGGGAGAGCTGGTCCCATATATCCCGTGGGTACCTTGATATATAACAGTTATGCTACACAACCCAAGTTAATATTTTTAAATTTTATGCTAGTCTTGATCCCTATCTCGACTTGGTATATATATGTATGTGTATGCATTGCATTGGTTATGTACATTAGTTGATTGGTTCTGAACTGTTGGCACTATATTATCCTTATCCTTGAGTTACATGTTGGAGCTCCAATCTCTAACTATCTTTAAACGCTGTATCCCCATATGATGTAGGGATTGGTCATACTATCACACCTCCTACTCAGTGACTTAGATTCGAGTGCAGCTTGTGTTGACTTGAAGTGGTGATCTTCCATACTTCAAAAAACTCCATTTATTGCTTTGAGTTTTCTTATGTCTCTATTAGTTTAGAGTTGGATATTGGTTTTGGCTTTGGTTGGGGGCATGTAATGACGAATATTCTTGGATTATTTTAGAGGCTTTGTATAGACAAGCTGTGGACTTGGGTATGTTTTGCAATGAATATGGATTTGGTTATTGTTTTATGGTGGTTGGTTTGGTTTGGATGGTTGACAAGGTTGGGTTGGTCTTGTATATTGGCATATCCCAAATTCATTACATTTTAAATGATTTGTATCTTGTTATATGTTTGGAATTCTTCCGACTTAGGGTATATGTTGGTTGGTTGGTTTGGGTATCGGGGGTGATCTCTAGTCCTTGTGGGACTTGAGATGCCCATTACGATGAGGCCCTGTTTTGGTTATGTGAATGATCCTCCTTACTCTTAGAGAATACCAAAATATCATCAATGAAGACAATCACAAATATATCTATAAACTGATGGAAGACCCTATTCATCAAGCCGATGAATGTCGCGGGGCCATTGGTTAAGCCAAACAACATCACCAAGAACTCAAAATGCCATTACCGGGTACGAAAAGTTGTCTTAGGATTATCCACCTCCCTAATTTATAACTGATGATACCCGGAACGAAGATCAATCTTACAGAAGAATTTGGCACACTAAGGCTGATCAAAGAGATCATTAATTCTTAAAAGTGGATACTAGTTCTTTACCGTCACCTTGTTCAACCATCGATGATCAATGTACATACGAAGGGAAACATCATTATTATGTAGGGACAAGAAATGTACACCTCACGGGGACACACTAGGATGATGAAACCCTTGTCTAAGAAATCCTTCACCTGCTCCTTGAGTTCCTTCAACACTATTGGAGCCATTCAATATGGCGGAATAGAAATACGACGAGTGTTCGAAACAAGATCAATACCAAAATCAATCTCTCTATTGGGAGGGACACCAGGAAGATCACCAGAAAAAACCTTTGGGAATTCACTAACCATGGGAACAGATGTCAATGAAGAACCCTCTGAGTTAGAATCTTTAACCCAAATCAAATGATAGAGACATCCCTTGGAAATTAGTTATCGAGCTCTAAGATACGAAATGAATCTCCCCTTAGGCACTAGAGAACTTCCCTCCCATTCAACAATTGGCTCATTAGGGAATTTAAAAATGACCTTACTGGTCTGACAGTAAAAAAACATAGCACGAGTGTAACCAGTACATTCCTAAAATGACATCAAAGTCAACTATGTTAAACTCTATCAAGTCTACCAGAGTCCCTTTATTACGAACAGATACCACACAACCCCTATAGACTCTTCTGAAAACCACAGAGTCTCCCACTGGGGTAGAAATAAAAAAAGGGGCCCGACAAACACTCAGGACCAAAACCAAAATGCATAACCATGAATGGGGTAACATAAGAGAGAGTGGACCCCAAATTAAGTAAACAGTACACATCACGGGAAATGAGTTTCAATATACCAGTAACGACATTCGAAGATAGCATAAAGGCGATTCTGACTAGTACCAAAGCCAGAAGTGGTACCCTTTGGTTTAGGAGATAAAGAAGAGGCAACTGGAACCTTGTTCGCCCCAAAACCAACTCTAGAGGGACAATCCTGCTGCATATCCCTAATCTGAACATACTTAAAACATTGGTTCCTCCCCTTTTTGCACTGACCATGGTGGTACTACCATAAAATATGGTGAGACAGTAGGATAGTTCTGATTAGGCCCCACTGGCCTGAGATTGGGCACCCTTTGCCCTAGAAGTATTACCACCCTAAAAACATCAATCACCAAAGAAATTTAAGCAAGTAGTACTAGCCATCGAATTGGAGTTAGGGCTCCCCCAACTCTTCTTCTTAAACTATTTTGCATTCCGCTGTTGGTCTACCCTATTCTAAATATTGGAATTTCTTACTCTGGCTTTCACTAATCTTAGCTTGCTTCTTTTTTGCCCCTTCGACCTATTGCATATACACGACCAATATAGAGATGACCTTGTCCTTGTTCAACAAGGAAGACTTACTCTCAAGAATCAACTCATGTGACAATCCTGAAGCAAACTTTCTCATCCGGTCCCTCATATTAGATAATAGCTTAGAAATATACTGGGACAACTGATGGAATTTCAAAGCATACTCCTTAACTGAGATTCTTTGTTGTTTCAAGTAAACAAATTCCATTGCTTTTGCCTCCCTCAACTCCTGAGGAAAGAAGCAATCCATAAATGTACTAGAAAAATCATCCCACAAAGCAGAACCAACATCTTCTCCTCTTGATAGTTCCCACTCTTTGTACCATAGTTATGCCACATCCTTCAATTTATTAGCATAAAAATCTACACCTTCAACCTCCAAAGCATGAATATGTTCTCCATCTTATCAATAAAACTTTGAGGATCCTCCTCAACCTTTGTACTAGTAAATATCGAAGGATGCAGCCTTATAAATTTTCCAACACAAGTGGCCTCAGATGAACCCATAGAAGTAGCAATAGACCTGAGTGTTATGACTGAGACTTCACCAATTGAGTTAATAGGTTAATAGAGCGATGGAACTCAATATTAGCATCCTCTCCGGGAGGTGACTGAGTATGAGTGTCGCTCTCAGGAGTTGAATCAGTGGGACTCCATGAGGACAGTCAGATGCAGTGACCCTTGATTAGGTTTGGACCTCAGAAGTTGGATGAGCTCTGTCTATATTGTCCTTAGATGGGATAGAAGGAGTTCCACAAATATCAGATTTTCTTGGAGGCATGATCTGAAAGACAAACAAACAGAAATTAGAAGGATCTAAGACCTTAGACTCTATAGGTCAAAATTAAGACAACAAGAAAGGGAAATATTCCTAAATGTCTCACAGTCTCTCTCTTATTAGTGTGGCATGATACACACCCATAAAAGAGACTCTACTTGACATAACGTTGAGGATACCCAATGGATCATAACCCTGGCTCTCCTGCCAACTTTGTCACAACCCAAACTCAGGCCTAGCCTGACGGGTATCCCAAGTTTCATGTGGACCGGAGATCACCCTTTTACCTAACCTAGTCAACACAACAACCTCAAGTGTCAGATGAATTCCAAACATATAATAAGATAGTATAAGCTAAGACTAATATTAATTCATAAAATATCAAAACCAATTACCGATAATAGGACAACAGTCCATAACCAAACCAACCCATAAAAATAACACACCCATGTCCACAGTAATCCAACAAACCCTCTGTAAAATTAAAATCAATAAATTATTTAGACATGCACCTACAGTAATCCAAAACAAATTATGAACAATGTCTATGTCACAAGTAATAAGGAACATGAAATATAGCCTTCCAAAGTATGGAAGCTCACCACTTCGATGTCAACTCACTAACTAACTCAAACACTGATCAGTATGCAAGAAGTGTAGAAGAAGTTCTGGCACCTACATCGCGTGGGGATACAACATCCAAAGATGTTTAATAGTTGGAGCGTTAGCATGTAACTCAGGGTTAGAGGAACAAAATAATGCCAGCTTTCAAAACAAAATCAATTAACCATGTGCAATCACATATATACATATCTATATCGTATCAATATAGGGAATAAGGCTTAGAATGAATTTTGAAAACCTTAACCTAGGTTGTGTAGCATAATCATCATGAAACAAAGCACCCATAGTCTATGTGGACCCAGATATCCCTTAGCTGGAAGGTCCCAAATGCGAGTAACCATATGAACTAGAGAATATCCATATCCATATATGACTTTATGGGGGAGTCAAATCGCCTGACATAATCAAGGAGACTTAAGTACCAATGTATACAATATGGGGGACTCTAACCTCTCATTTATATATCCATTAGGGTTAATTGAACCTCCCGATCATATAGACACCCGCACCCATTAGCGCGGTTTCTAGTATTAGTCCTTTGGACTCTTCTTTCACGGCTTGGAAAAATACTCTGCTTTAAATCCCAATTAAAGTATTTATTACACTTACAGAACCATTAATCCAATTACTTACCCATCCTACTTGCAAGTGTACAACATGCCATAGCGATTATTAAACAACTTAGGACTCAAATCCATTGTCTAAACAAAAATATCAATTCAATCCAACATTTAGGGATGCGAACCTATTTCATATTTCAAATAAATTTATGATCAACAAGGCCTTTATAAACCATTTACCAATCCTTAACATCCATAGGACAATGACTTAATTCAAAACATAATTCATCATGTCACAAGATAATTCTCATTGACATTTTCTCAAATAGGTTGAGGGAATACCATTATCAAAGCCAAAAACTAATAAATTTAGGGTTCAACTTGACCCATTTGTTAAACCTCAGTTCCCATGCACCCACATGTGCAAAACCATTATCAAAATATGTATAATCATAATTTAAACCATAAGAAAACAATATTCAACATTATGCATTCAAACTCTCAACCATGGTTTTAAAAACTGCCATTAATGACTCATGAAAAATACTTTAAACATATGATTTTAGTGAACTAACAACGAGGAAAGAGTCACATGCCTGAGTTACGAAGATTCACGGTGAAATTTTTGATCCTTAAGCCTTTAGATGACCACCTTGAAGAACACTAGCCCAACCTTCTTGAGAGGTTTTTGAGAGAGTTTAGAGAGTGTTTTAATCTTACTAAGTGTAGAATGAATTCCCAATTTATGTTATAATACGTGGGGTGTTAATGACTTTGGGGTGGGAATGTCCAAAGTACCCCCAGCTTAAAGTTGTAGAAACCCATAAGTGGTTACAAGTTGATACTCTAACTTGTCACCATAACATACAATTGCTATCAATAAGTCATTACTAGAATAGAGGGTTCAACACCATACTCTGTTGAACTTATAACTCTCTTACCCCACTCATCACTAGAACATATGATTGGTAAGGTCTAGTCCTATCCAAGGTAAAACACCAAGGTCTAAATACTGGACAACATACGATTGAAACCTAACCCTCTATCATATAACCATATGAGTTGTAAGGAGTCTCTTATAACTAGGAAAGAACTTGGCCAATAACACACTGACCAATATATGACTAGGGTCCCTAGACCCTTCATCACACCATACGACTTATGGTGTAAGTCGTAAGATAACAGAAAGTTCAAAACTTAAGAAATTTACAAGGGATAAAGTTCAAGGGGTGTTACTTATGAATCCAAATCGCCAGCTATGTGTTAGCTACTATGGCAAGGTACCAATACCCTTTTAACTGAGGTTATAAGATGGACCTCGATTAGCTCAGAATAGGGCATGTCAATTATATAATATCTCCTATAGTTTCAATGCAATATTCAGATTATATAATTTTAGGTTTGCATGACCAAGTGTTCAGTTACCAACCATCCAGTCAGTTAGTTTTACAGATTTTTTTAGAATATCTTTTACTTTGTCTTTTATTCATTTTACATGTTCGTACATTCATGATCAATATCTATATACACTTCAGTTATTTTTTATCTCACGTACCAGTACATTCAAAGTACTGATCATATACTCTCTTTTGCACTATGTTGTCTCATATCATAGGTTCGAACGCTCAGTTTCTTTGATTGATCTTAGTCAGTTCAATACTACTCAACTGCTGTTATGGTGATTCCTCATCCATTGAGGATAAGTTATTTATAGTTACTTCCAGTGTTTTTTCTATTTTAGATAGTTGGAGTTAGTTGGGGGTTTGTCTCATCGTCTCTTTATGTTTAAAAGGCTTTTAGATGGCCATGCTTGTTTTTATTTTTTATCATTAGTTTAGACATGTTGGGTATCATTTTAGTATTATATATTAATAGTATTTATATCAAATTAGATACCGCATATAATGATTTATTATTATTTTATTGAGTGCTTACAACAAATACCATATCATGGGTTAGTTTGGGGTCACTTATGGCCTTAAGCACCATGTTACGACTTGGGAGCAGTCTTGTGTCATAAAAAAACTTAGTATTAGAGTCAAAGGTTCTAAAGTATCCTAGGTCATCTAAAAGTAATATTATGTAGAGTTTTATGTGTGGGTGTGAAATTCTCTACACTTATGGATAGGAGGCTATGAGAATTTTTAGGAAAGTTTACCTTCTTTCAGTGTTCATGCCGTGTTGTAGAGTGTATGCTTTATTAAACTTCTCTTTCTAACTTGTTCTCTACCATTTATAGAAAATGCCACTAGAAGGGCTAGCAAAAAGAGGAATAGGGATCAGCCTTCACCACCACCTATCCTTAAAAACCTGTTGAATGAATAGGTCTCTCATACAGAATTTAGGATTGCTTTCACAGCCTTATCCCAATTCCTGGCTGCCTAGAATAAACAACATACTGTTACCGCAGCCAACCCAGTAGTAAATATGGTTGAATCTAGGATTTGAGACTTCACTTGGATGAATCCTCCATTATTTTTTGGATCCAATTTTGAGGAGGATCTACAAGAATTTCTAGATGGTATACAGAAAGTGATAGACATTATGGGTATCACTTCGAGTGAGAGTGCTAACTTAGCTGCTTAGAAGTTTTACGGAGTAGTGCACACTTGGTTTAAGCAGTGAAAAAAGTACAGAGGTTTAGAGGCAGGGCCTATAGAGTGGGTTGATTTTACTATGACCTTCTTAGATAAATTCTTTCCACTTGAGTTCAGGGAGGCTAAGATTTAGGAGTTCATCAATTTAAAGTAGGGTATTATAAGTGTGAAAGAGTACTGAAACACCTTAGGTTTTGGCCCTTGAAAATTTCTTTGGTTTTGAACCTTCTAATCATCATATGACTTACACCCTGACTCATATGGTGTGGGTATAGGTCTAAGACCCTAGTCGTATGTTGGTCAGTATGATATTTTCCAAGTTTTATTCTTGGTACAAGAAGACGTTATACGAGTCGTATGCATATAATATGAGAGATAGATTCCAACTATATGTTGCTCAGTGTCTAGCCTAGATATTTCTGCTTAGGGTACGACTTGAAAGACACTAATCGCATGGTCATGGTATGAGTTAGGTGAGGGAGTTGTATGTTGTACAGAATATGGAGTCTAACTTTTTGATCAAGGTATAAGTGAAAGGTACCACTCATATAATATAGGTACAAGTGGAGGGGTCCAACCAAACCCTCCTGCGAGTCTTCTAAAGCTTTTAAGTTAAGGGAATTATGGACAATTCCCACCCTAAGCCCCTACAACCCCACATATTATTATGCTAATTGGTCATTATTTTCATACTTTAGAAGACTTAAAACACTCTCTAAACACTCTCTAACAACCTTTTAAGAAGATTGGACTTGGGTTTTTTCAAAGTGATCATCTATAGGCTTAAGGATCAAAATATCTCCATGAATATTCGTAACTCAGGCATGTTACTCCCCCCTCATTGTTAGTTCAACTAAAAGCATGTTTTAATGAGTACTTTTGTTGGTATTATTATCGATTTATTTAGGGTTTTGAAATGGATGTTGGTTGTTTTGGTTGTTCATGATTGGATAATGTTTTCCCATGTTTTTCTTATGGTTTTTCATTTTATAATTATGGTTTGGACATGTGGTTGCATGGGAATGGTCAATTAATACTTGATTCTATTTTTGGAAAGTATATTCCCTTAACATGTTTGTTAAAATGCCAATGAGAATGATTTTGTCATATAGTTTGACTATTCTTGAAAACTTTGCCTTACATAATATTGTAATGGAACCTAAATTAGTTTGGTTGGTTTTAATAGTTTGGAAAGGCCTTGGTGGACATGGCTTTGGTTTAATTAAAAACCTTGTGGGGTACACGGGAATTCCTCAAGTGAACTTATAATGAAAACTTTGTAGGGTACAAAAGAATCCCCCAAGTGATATTAATAATGGAATCTTATGGGGCACATGGGAGTCTCCTAAGTATTGGCTAGTGACATTGCTTGCAAGATATAGTCGGTATGATGATACCACTAATTAATGCCTTAATAATTGACTCCTAGAATTGGTCATTTGGTTATGTGCTAAAGGTTTTAATCTGGCAATAATGGGGGTTGTGATAGCTATCCGTGAAGGTAAGAGTATAAAAGGTTGACATTGGAAACTCATGTTTTCCAAAAAGAGGATTGGTCTTGAAAACCACATACTTGTGGGGTATAATTGAATCCCATAAGCATATACACGTATCATAGACAATGAAGGGTACAAGGAAATCCCTAGCCACCTATGGTATCTCTTGTTCATGTGGTTACATCCCATCCAGGGGGTAATACTGGACCGATATAGCCTGTGAGTGATTTATTATAGTAAATCCACATAACCTAGGTTAAAGTTTTAAAATCATGCTAAACCTGATTTCTTTTCTTGGCATGGTATATATATGTGTACGTATGTGATTGCATATGATTATTTAATTTAATTTTGTATAATGGCATTATATTATCCATAATCATAAGTACATGCTAGCATTCAACCGCTAACCCATCTTTAGGTGCTGTATCCCCAAATGATATAGGAACGGACTATACTATTATAAGTTTTGCTTAGTAATTCAAGGATAACTTGAGTCAGACTGAAGTGGTGAGCTTCCATTCTTTGGAAGACCCATTTTATATTATGGTTTATCTTATAGTTTTACTGTTCTCTTGATATTTGTTTTTGGCTATGGTCATGGGCATGTCCCAATAAGATATTCTTGGACATTGTTAAGAGGCTTTGTATGGACAACTGTGGACTAGGGTATAAATTAGTTTGGTTTAGTTTAGATGGTATGACTTGGTGGGGTTGGTCTTGGTTTTAGATTTATCCTAAAGTCATTAAAATTTTAGTACTCTATCTTGTTATATGTTCAAAATTCATCTAATACGAGTAGTATATTGGTTGGTTAGATTGGGTATAAGGGGTGGTATCCAGTCTCGATCAAACTGGAGATGACCGACATGATGAGGCCCATGTTCAGGTCATGTCAAATTGGTATCAAAGCCTAGATTTTGGTGTCATGGGATGTCCATAAAGCTGTGCCGAGTAGAGTCTTTTTTATGTAGCGCTCTATACTTATAAGGGAGAGGCTATGAGACATTTAGGAATATTTTACTTTCTTGTTTTCAATTTTTGTGCTATAGAGTGTAAGGTCTTGATATCTCCCCTAATTCTTCTTTTGTTCACCTTTTAGGTCATGTTATTTTGACGATCTGAACCTTATGGAAACTTATTGGTCCCAATCGAGGATGACATGGACCGATCTCGTCCAACTCAAATGGTGCAGAATAAATTTAGGGTCATAGTTTCTGATTTCCTCCATTGACCCTACTCTAGAAGGTGACCCTCATGCTCAGTCACCTTAAGGAGGTGTTATCAATGCTAAGTTTTGACATTCTATTCATCTGTTAACCCAGATAGTGGCATATCTATTATGCCAATTTGATATTGCTTGAGTGAGAAGGAATAAGGAAAAAGTGATAAATAGGTAGAGGAAGAAGTCCCATTATTCAGACTAGGAAAAGGGTAAAAAAATAGTGGTAGAGGTGGTGGGCAGCTGTTTGAGGAAGGGAATCTAAGGATATCCCATGTATTTATATACTTTATCATTTGTCTTCTAGTGAATATCATTTTTGGTATGGTGGAGCTTAGTGAGCTCCACCCTATCCTTTTTACTGATTTTGTGGTTGGTTGCACCGTGGTTATTACTATAAGGGGAGGAATTAGTGTTTTAGCTGTGGTCAGTTGTGTCACATACAATGGAAGTTTCCCACAAGGATTGTAACTAGGAAAATAAGATACGATTGCTACTTCCCTAGCTTCTGCATTAAGGGGTGTTTCTTCAGGTTTTGGCACTGGCTGAGACCTTCTTATGATCTCACTAGTCGATAGGAGTTTGAGGCATTGCTTAATGTTATTGATGGTATGTTGAAACTCTTTTCTCATGATGTGTACTATTTACTAGGTTTGGGGTCCACTCTGTCTTATGTGACCCCATTTGTGACTATGTATTTTGGATTTAGTCCTGAGTTTATTTTGGACCTTTTTCTATTTCTACCCCTAGTAGGTGACTCTATGGTGGCTATAAAAGTCTATAGGGGTTATGTGGTATTTGTGGGTGGTCTAAAGACTTTGGTAGATCTATTTGAATTTGATATGGTTGATTTTGATGTCATATTGGGGGTAGATTGGTTGCACTTATGCTGTATGTATCTAGACTCTCAGACCCCTAAGGTCATCTTTAAATTTCATAATAAATTGGTTATTGAGTGGGAGGGTCGTTCCATAGCTCCTAAAAAGAAGTTCATATCATATCATATCTTAAAGCTCAAAGTTTAATCTCTAAGGGGTATCTCTATTATCTGGTTGGGTTAAAGATTCTAACTCGGAGGGTCCTTCTTTGCATTCTGTCCTGGTGGTGAACAAAATTCTCGAGGTCTTTTCTTATGACCTTCCTTGTGTCCCATTAGGGAAATTTGAGTTTGGATTGATCTTATTCTGGACACTCGGCCCATTTCTATTCCTTCTTTATAGAATGACTCCAATTGAGTTGAAGGAGATAAACTAACAGCTAAAGTATTCTTTTGATAAGGGTTTATCTACCCTAATATTTTTCCATGGGGTGCTTCCATTCTTTTGTGCAGAAGGGGGATGGTTTTCTTTAGGTATGTATAGTTTATTGGTGGGTGAATAAGGAATGAGGGTGAACTCCTTGTAGGGTGGATTATATATGTATATTTTACATGGGGTAGTCTATCAGTAGTGTGTGATGGTTGATAGACACTAAGTTTAAACCCTAGATATTGATTTGGTAAAAGGAGTATGTTAGCTCGAGGGTAGAAAGACGATAGTTATGGGGGTAGATTGGTAGTCCTAGTGGGATATAAGAAAGAGACAAGTTTGATGACTTAGGGAATATAGGTATGGGGAAGTTGTGACATATAGGCCGGAGGTCCAGGTTGAGCTGATAGATTGGGGGCTAAGTCATTGAATGGGTTAGGGCATATAGTGTGTAAGACTATGCTAAACTCGAAGTAGCATCTAGATAGACCAGTTTTTTAAGAAAAGAGAGTCAAGTATCCCTAGTGCATATCCATGGTATTACCCCTTAAAGCAGAGTGTTGTGCTTATAGTTATCGTAATATGGAGATTATGGGATAATCTTAAATTTTCTCCTTACGGTGGACTTCAAATGGAAGTCGGGGTGAATTTACTCTTATTCTAGCAATTTTCTCCTATTTCAGTTAAGAGGGCACTCTACTAGTGTTGCACGCATTCTAATGGCATTTATGCCTAAGATTTGTATTTTGTGTACCGCGTATGTCCATACTCCATCCCCTGAACAAAAGGCAATAATAGTACTCAGAAGTTCGAACTCCTAAGTGTTCAAGATCTATGTCATTACACTCACGATCCATATATTCATGTCTCACATCATGCCTAGTTCTAAGAAATAGTAGTTTCAAGTGACAATTCTTACTTTGTTCCCTAAATATGAATCTCAGCTTTACATTATATTACCTATGATACATGTAGTCTTGTTCTCCCAATGCCCAGTCGTGAAGACTTATGCTATGGTGTGTTTATGTTAGAATTATCCTTCATTTATAACCTAGTTGGTTACTATGGAGTACCTCATGGATAGTGTGTCATGTTTTATTTCACAGGTCTTGCCTTGAGTAGAACAATAAATAAAAGTTGTAATTAAGAAGCATCCCCCTTCGTTCTTAATGTTTGTACTTTAGTTCCTCAATGACCCTTCTTATGTTAGGGTGGTGGTGGCTGTGGAAGTGTAGTAATTTTTAGGATGAGAGAGTAGACGTCCTTGGTTGTGAAATTTTAGGGTGACTACTAGAGCTAAGGTTATAAGAGTAGATGGAACAATAAGTACTTTGTCCTATGAAATAGTTAAGGATAGAAGGTGCGGTGAAAACCTTTGTAATAGTAATTGAAATTCTAGATCTCAGGTGAAAGATCCATAAAGTAGGGGTAGAGAGATAGGCTTAAAGTTTGGGGGTTGATAGATACCAACCTATTGTGTTATGTGGTTATAGCTTCTTGATTACGACCTGCCGTTTCTTGATTATAGTGATAGATAGGGTAGTATTATCGGAGTGATGCAAATTATAAGGTCCTATGTTTCTACTAGCACTTTTAACTCTCAGTTAGTCTTTAGTATGGGATGGACGTACAGTTAAACTTAGGCCCTCTTGTTATGTGTTCGTGGGGAAAGTTGGGGGTTGAGTTGGAGGAGTCTTGTCTTTATAATGAAAGATTAGTAGAGAGTATGATCCTATTTAAGGGACATTAGATGCATTGCTTACTTAAGAAGGAGCTCTGTAAGGAGCTGAAGGGGACATGGAGTTTGACTGCTCATTCTTAGTGTCTATTTTGGATAATTATGGTTAAGGTATGTATGTATTCTTAACGTCTTTGTTTTCTATCTTGTTAGAGCTTGATGGAAGATTTCCTTGGCATATTTGTTCTCTAACTTAGTTAAAGGCAAGAGTAGAGATGTTTGGGCATTTAATTGTGCTTATACTGTCTTGTCCCATCATTCGAGGATGAATGATCAAAGTGAGGGAGAATTAAAACACCCTAGGTTTAGGCATTTGAAAATTTCCTTGGCTTTGAACCTACTGATCAACACACAACTTACATCCTAACTCATATAGTGTGGGTACGCATCTAGGACCCTAGTAGTATATTGTCAATATAATATTTTCCTTGTTCTGTTCTTGGTTCTAGAAGACATAATACGAGCCGTATGTACATGATACGAGAGTTAGGGTCCAAACTGTATGTTGTCTAGTGTCTACCTTAGATATTTCTACTTAGGGTATGACTTAAAGGGTACTAGTCATATGGTGATGGTATAAGTTAGGTGAGGAGTCGTATGTTTGACAGAATATGGTGTCCAACTTTTTGATCAAGGTACAAGTGGAAAGTACCACTCGTATAATATGTGTACAGTAGAGGGGTCTAACCGTACCCTCCTGCATGTCTTCTATAATTTTTAAGCTGAGGGTATTTTGGACAATTCCCAACCCAAGCCCTTAAGACCCCATGTCTTATAACCCTAATTTGTCATTGGTTGCACACTTTAGAATATTAAAAACACTTTGTAAACTCTCTCTAATAACCTCTCAAGAAGATGGGGATCGGGTGTCTTCAAGGTGATTATTTAGAGGCTTAAGGATCAAAATCCCTCTGTAAATTTTCATAACTCAGGCATGTTACTCCTCCCTCATTGTTAGTTCTACTAAAAATATGTTTTAATGAATGATTTACATGGTATTATTGTGATTTGTTTGGGGTTTTGAAATAGATGTTGGGGGTTTTGGTTGTTCATGATTGGATAATGTTTTCCCATATTTTTCTTATAGTTTTTTATGTTATAATTATGGTTTGGATATGTGGTTGCATCGGAATGGTCAATTGATACTTGGTTTTGGTTTTGGAAACTATATGTCCTCAACATGTTTGTTAAAATGCCAAAGAGAATGGCTTTTTCACATAGTTTGACTATTCTTGAAAACTTTGCTTTGGTTTAATTGAAGACCTTGTGGCGTACACAGGAATCCCCCAACTAAACTTATAATAAAAACCTTGTGGGGTACACAGGAATCCCCTAAGTGGTTTTAATTATGGAATCTTTTGGGGTACATGGGATTCCCCTAAGTATTGGCTAGTGACATTGCTTGCAAGATATAGTCGGTATGACGATACCACAAATTAATTCCTTAATAATTGACTAGAGTTGTTGGTTTGGTTATGTGCTATAGGTTTTAGTTGGGCAATCACGGGGGTTGTGATAGCTTGCCGTGAAAGTATGAGTCCAAAAGGTTGACACTGGAAACTCATGTTTGCCGACATGAGGATTGGTCTTGATGACCACATACTTGTGGGGTACAAGGGAATCCCTCAAGTATATACACACATATGTATCATAGAGGGCGAAGGATACAAAGGAATCCCCAACCACCTATGGTATCTCCAGTTCGTACGCTTACATACACTAGGGTCTGTCCAGGGGGTAATAGTGGACCCATATAGCCCGTGGGTGGATTATGACGGTAAAGCTACACAACCCAGGTTAAAGTTTTAAATACATGCTAAACCCAGTTCCCTTTCTCACATGGTTTATATATATTTATAGTATGTGATTGCATATGGTTATTTACTTTGATTTTGAATAATGGCATTATTTTAACCTTACTCATGAGTATATGCTTGCGTTCACCCTTAATCCGTCTCTGGGCGCTGTATCCCCATGCGATGCAGGAACCGATCATATTATCACACCTTCTACTCAATGACTTGGTGATTAAAAAACAACTTGAGTTAGACTGAAGTGGTGAGCTTTCATTCTTCAGAAGGCCTATTTTATGTTATGGTTTATCTTATGCTTTTACTATTCTCTTGACATTTGTTTTTGGCTTTGATTGGGGGCATGTCCTGACTAGATATTTTTAGATATTATTTAGAGGCTTTGTATGGGCAACTATGGACTTGGGTATAAATTGGTTTGGTTTGGTGTCGTTTCTAAACTTATCCCAAAGTCATTGAAATTTTTGTACTCTATTTTGTTATATGTTTGAAATTTATCTAATAAGAGTTGTATATTGGTTGGTTGGATTGGTTTAGGGTATTGTGTCCGGTATTGGTCGAACTTGAGATGCCCGACATGACATAGCTCTGGTTTGGGTCGTGTCAAGTACTCCCTCAATTTGTCCAGTTGGCGAGGTATGATCCAGCTATGGTGGCCAATTCTAGGTCCAAGATGAATAAGTTCGTGTCGGGAGTTTCTGAAGATGTGCTAAAGGAGTGTAGAACAATGATGCTGATAAAGGAGATGGATCTCTCTAGGTTGATGTTCCATGCTTAACAGATTGAGAAGGTGAAGTGCAACGAGAAGTAAAGAGAAAATATGAGGGCCAGAGCAGGTTACTTTAACTTTTCTCAACAGAGGCCGGAAGGTGGTAATCATTCTCAGTTCTACCAGAAATGTTAATCTCCAACCCAATCTTCAGCCAGTGCTCCAGTTCTTAAGTTCAGACAGGAGAATCGAAATAGATCACCAAGCTCTAAGTCCCAGGATAGTATGAATAGTGGTCGTACAAACCTAATCTGTAAGAAATGTTGTAAGAATCATTAGGTTGAATACAAAGTAGGTAGTGATGTGTGCTTCAGTTGTGGCAAGTTAGGAAATATGATAAGGGATTGCCATTAGGTATATGGAAGGGTAGAAATAATCGTCAGCAGGGCCAGACTAATCCTTCCACAGCACCAGTAGGTCACGCTACTCAGTAGGGTGCCACCTCTAGTGCCACCAGTAGGCAGTGTCAGAACTGACTTTATGCTCTCCAGACTTTATAAGATCAGAAAAGTTCTCCTGATATTGTTTCAGCCATGTTACAAGTCTTCTATCCTCATGTTTATACATTGTTAGACCGTGGAGCTTTTCTTTCTTTTGTGACTCCCCATATAGCAGTAGACTTTGGTGTCAGTCTGAAAATCTTAGCATGACCATTCTCAGTGTATACCCCAGTCGATAATTCTATTACAGCCAGATGGGTATATAGAAATTGCCCAATTATAGTGTCTCAGAAATTCATTTCAGTAGACCTTGTGGAGTTAGAGATGACTGATTTTGATGTGAATCTCGGCATGGATTGGCTCCACTAGTGCTATGCCTCGGTTGACTGTAGAAACAGAATAGTACAGTTCTAGTTTCCTAATGATCCTGTTATTTAATAGAGGGGTAGTACTTCAGTGCTATAGGTCAATCTATCTCCTATCTTAAGGCAAGAAAAATGATTTCCAAAGATGTATTTACCGTATTATTTGAGTCAAGGACTCAAATTCTAAAAATCCGAGTCGTGAGTCAGTTCTACTAGTGAATGAGTTTCCAAAAGTGTTCCCAAAAGATCTTCTCGGAGTTCCTCTCGAGAGGAAATTTGGATTTAAAATAGATTTCCTCCCAGGTACCTAGCCTTTCTCAATTACACCTTGCAGAATAGATGCAGTTAACCTTAAGGAATTGAAGGAACAATTGAATGTTCTCTTAGCTAAGGGTTTTATAAGGCCTAGTGTTTCTCTGTGGGGTGCTCTAGTTCTATTCATTTACTAGAAAGATAGTTCTCTTAGAATGTTCATTGACTACCGAAAGTTGAAAAAAGTCATAATAAAAAACAAGTATCCTCTCCCTAGAATTGATGATGTTTTTACCAACTTTTGGGTGATGGTTATTTCTCTAAGATAGAACTCAGATCTGGCTATCATCAGCTTAGATTTAGGGAATGTGAAATCCAAAAGACAACCTTCAGAACTCTGTACGGTCACTTACAATTTCTAGTTATGTCTTTTGGACTAACGAATGCTCCTATAACTTTTATGGTCTTGATGAACAGGGTGTTCAAGCAGTACTTCGACATGTTTGTCATAGTCTTCATAGATGACATCTTCGTCTATTCACGTAGCGAACGTGGCAATCAGACCATTTAAGAACTGTATTGCATACCCTTAAGGATCACCAATTATTCACTAAGTTCAGAAAGTGTGAATTCTGGCTGATATCAGTAGCTTTCCTTAGTCACATCATTTCTGGTGATGGTATTTGAGTTGATCCTCAATATATCAAAGTAGTGAGAAAATGGCTAAGACCCATCTCTCCATCAAATATCAGGAGTTTCTTAAGTTTAGCTGGTTACTACCAATTGTTTGATTAGGAATTTTTTTCTATTACTTCTACTATGTCCTGAATATCCTAATAAAAAGTCAAATTTTAATGGTCATATTCTTGTGAGAAGAGTTTTGAAGAGTGAATACTCGACTCAGTTCCTCCCCAGTATTGAATCTACTAGAGGGTTCATATGGGTTTGTTGTTTATTGTGATACTTCTATTATTGGTCTTAGTTTTGTATTGATGCACCGAGGTAAGGTCATAGCCTATGCCTCTAGGTAGCTTATACCCCATGAGAAGAATTACCTAACGCATGATCTTGAGTTGGTAGCAGTTGTCTTTGCCTTAAAGATTTGGAGGTATTTCCTTCTTAGGGTCTATGTTGACTTGTTCATGGATCATAAGAGTTTACAGTATATGTTCTCTCAGAAAGATCTAAATCTTTTTTAGAGAAGGTGGCCTAAAGACTATGATATAAATGTGTTTTATCACCCGAGTAAGGCTAATGTAGTGGCAGATGCCAGTAGATGATTGTCTATGCGAAGTGTTGTGCATATTGAGGAGGATAAGAAAGAGTTAGTCCGTGAGGTTCATCAACTTTCTAGATTGGATGTTTGGTTGGTTGATTCAGCCGAAGGTAGTATATGGCTTTAGGATAGTTCAGAATCTTCATTGGTTGTTGAGGTAAAAGAAAAGTAAGACAGGGATCCTTTGCTCAAGTTGAAGGAGGCAATTCTAGATAAGAAGGTTGAGGTTTTATCCTAAAGGGAAAATGGTGTGCTTTGTTGTCAGGGAAGGTTATGTATTTCGAGTATGGATGGTTTGAGACAACAAATATTAGTAGAGGCACATGGCGTGCGATATTCTATTCACCAAGGTCCACTAATATGTACTGTGATTTATAGAAAATCTATTAGTGGAATGGTATGAAGAAAGATATTACAAAGTTTGTGGCTAAGTTCTTGAATTATCAGCAGACTAAGGTTGAACACCAAAGGCCTAATGGTACACTTCAGGAGTTCAGCATCCCCACTTAGAAATGGTAGGTGGTGTACATGAATTTTTTGAAAGGGTTACCTCATATGTGTCGTCAACATGATACGATTTGGGTTATTGTTGATAGAATGACCAAGTCAACCCATTTCTTTCCAGTTCATACTTCATACTCTGCTGAAGATTATGCTAGACTCTATCTTAGGGAGTTGGTAAAGCTGCATGGGGTTTCATCGACCATCATTTCAGATAAAGGTACCAAGTTTACCTCTCACTTTTGGAAGGCTTTTCAGAAGGGTCTTGGTACCCAAGTCCATCTCCATACAGCTTTTCATCCTCAGACAGGTGGTTAGGTAGAGGACCATTTAGACCATAGAGGATATATTGGAGGCTTGTGTTGTCGACTTCAAGGGTAGTTGGGATGATCACTTACCTTTGATTGAGTTTGCCTACAGCAATAGCTATCACTTTAGTATTCATATACATCCTCTTGAGGCTCTCTGTGGAAGAAGGGGTAGATCTCTTATTGGTTGGTTTGGAGTAGGTGAGGCTGCTTTGATAGGGCCAGAATCAGTGTATGAGGCAATAGAGAAAGTTAAGTTTATTTGAGAAAGACTGAAGACAGCCAGAGACAACAAAAATCCTATGCACATGTGAGAAGAAAATATCATGAGTTTGATGTTGGTGACTTGATTTACTTAAAAATTTTCACCCATGAAAGGGGTGAAGAGGTTTGGTAAGAAAGGGAAGCTTAGTCCCTGCTATATTGGCCTATATAAGATTTTGAACCATTTTAGGAAGGTAGCTTATGAGTTAGAGTTGTCTGCAGCATTAACATCAGTGTATCTGGTGTTTCATGTCTCCTTGTCAAAGAAATGCATTATTGACCCAGCTTCTATCGTTCCTTTAGAGAGTGTGGAAGTGGAAGATATACTTTCCTATGAAAAAGTCCTAGTTGATATCCTTGATCATAAGATTTGTAGGTTGAGGAATAAAAATATACCTTTGGTTAAGGTACTAAGGAGAAATTAGTCCATTAAGGGAGCGACATAGGAGGCAGAAACAGATATATGAACCAAGTAAACCCATCTTTTCTTTATGAATTTAGATCCAACATGAGATAATGATATCCCTTAAGTGATTCTTCCACTTTGTATCTTAGCTATCCAACCATCCTCATGTTATAACATACATTAATGAATTCAGTTCAGTCCATGCATAGTGTTTTAGATTTAGTTATTTAATCATGATTTAGCTTACAAGTATTCAGTGTACGATTTTAGTCTTCTCAGTACCTGATGTTTCGGGTTTTGATGGTACATTTTTTATGTTTTTCTTGGGAAAATTACATATTTTCAAGCAACCAAGGTTGCATTTAATGCTGGTTTTTAGTGTTTCAGGGTAAGGACCTAGCTGAAGGAACAGACTTAGAAAATTAGAAGAAAACACTTCTGAAGGTCAAAATAGTGGACCGTCAGTCTTGCGATGGACAACCAACTCAACCGTCAGGTCCAAATAGAGTCCATGACTTCAGAAGACCCAGTGATGACCCATGTGGTAGACCTTCAGTCTTGCGATGGACCACAATTTTGGCTATCAGCACTAAACAGAACCAGGCTTCCTGAAATGCTCAGCGGCGGCCAACATGGTGGACCATAGGTCTTTTGACGTACCACCACTTCAGCCGTCAGGACTATCCAGAACTTGAATCTTAAGGATCATCAATGATGGTCAAAATGGTGGACCATCAGTCTTGCGACAGGCTACCACTTTGGCCGTCAATCTGGACGCGAGTTTTATAGTTTCAAATTTTAAGTCTTTTTTGACTGGAAACATATAAATACCCAATTTTTGGTTTTATTTGGGGGATCTCTTAACTTTTCTGAGGTTTTCCATACTAAAAATACATTGTTACATAGTGTTTCTCTAAGATTCATTGGAGATTTATGGTTCTAGATTCTTTTATCATATATTCTATTGAAGATTGAAGAACAACATTTGTGATTTTTGTAAGTAAACTTTGAATTGATTTACGAATAAGACAATGGTTTCTTCTCTTTCTTGGGTGGAAATGTGTGGCTAGGCTCCCATAACTAGGGTTATGGGAGCCTTGATGAGAAAAGCTGATTTTGGGGTGTGAATCTAGTAGATTCCCATTATCATTTGACATTTCATAAATCCTTCTTCATTTTAACGACTTTTCTTGGTTGAAAACTTGAAAAGTGTGGCCAAGAACAACACTTGTTCGAATAGAAAAGTGTTTGTTGGGAAAAGAAAGGGTTTACATAAATCTAAGGGCTTTAACCTTTGGATAGAGGGTAGATGCCTTAATCGGATCAACCCATGTGAGAATATAGTTGAATAAATAATATGTTCCTTAAGCTTGAAAGAATTAAGGGATAAGTTATTCATTTAGATTGAGAAACTAATGGTTAAACCATAGAATTCAACTACACTTGCAATTAGAATTGTTCATTGGGAATACAAAATAGCTTACAACCCTAGCTGCTTAAGCATCTTGGTAACCATAACTCTAGTTTCACTTATCTTATTGAATTACTATTAGCAATATAAACTACAGTTGGATTACTTTCTATGACAAACATTTGAATATAATTGATAAATCAAAAGCCCCCTCTATTCTAGAACCTTCAATCAGTAGTCTAGTAACAACTATAATACTTAGTGAACACAGTATTCCCTGTGGGATTCGATACCCAACCCAGTCTATTTCTATATTTGACAGCGACCGCTTGCACTCTCCAACTAGAGTTGTAATTTGGGCATATCAAATTTCGGCGCCGTTGTCGGGGAATATGGTTGTAAATTAAGTTGTGTTTGTTAATTGACCTTTTGTCAAGTTTTCCAAATTTTACATTTTTTTGTTATTTTTGTTCTGTGTAGGGGAGTTATTGTGTATGCCAAGTATATGGATATCGGGTGCACCATTATTACCAATACATCCGGAACCACAGTTAATTGGCAGAATGGCAGACCACCAAGATACTATAAGACTAGCCGCTCTGGCTAGAGCTCAACTAAATCATCAGAATAACGGCCAAC
>NC_061119.1:72799862-72808806 GCF_002878395.1 Capsicum annuum | reverse complement strand
GTTAAGGCATCTACCCTCTATCCAAAGGTTAAAGCCCTTAGATTTATGTAAACCCTTTTTTTTTCAACAAACACTTTTCTATTCGAACAAGTGTTGTTATTGGGCACACTTTTCAAGTTTTGAACCCAGAAAAGTCAATAAAATGAAGAAGGGTTTATGCAAAGTCAATTAATCATAGTAATCTACTAGATTCACAACCCAAAATTAGCTTTTCTCATCAAGGCTCCCATAACCCTAGTTATGGGAGACTAGCCACACATTTCCACCCAAGAAAGAGAAGAAACCATTGTGTTATACATAAATCAATTCAAAGTTTACTTACAAAAGTCATAACTGTTTTTCTTCAATCTTCAATAGAATATATGATAAATGAATCTAGATCCATAAATCTCCAATTAATCTTAGAGAAAAACTAGGTAACAATGTATTTTCAATATGGAAAACCTCATGAAAGTTAAGAGATCCCCCAAATAAAACCTAAAATTGGGTATTTATATGTTCCCAGTCAAAAATGATTTAAAATTTGAAACTATAAAACTCGCATCCAGAGTGATGGCCAAAGTGGCGATCCATCACAAGACTGAAGGTCTACCATTTTTATTGTCATTGATGATCCTTTAGAGTCAAATTATGGATAGTCCTGACGACTGAAGTGGTGGTCCATTGAAAGACTGACGGTCAGCAATGTTGGCCGTCGTTAAGCAATTTAAGAAGCCTGGAACTATTTCGTGATGATAGCCAAAATTATAGTCCATTGAAGACTGATGGTCCACCACATGGGCCGTCACTGGGTCTACTGAAGTCATGGACTCTATTTAGACATGACGGTTGAGTTGGTGGTCCGTTGTAAGACTGACGATCCACCATTTTGACCTTCAGAAGTGTTTTTCTTATAATTTTCTGTGTCTGTTCCTTCAACTAGGTCCTTACCCCAAAACACTATAAACAAACATTAAATGAAACCTTGGTTGCTTGAAAATATGTAATTTTTCCAAGAAAAAAGATAAAAAATGATCCGTCAAAACCCGAAACATCAACACCCTAAACTTAAGATAATTGTTTGTCCTCAAGCAACCTAGCACCAAATTGCAAATATGAACAATACAATAACGGGCATTTACTATTGAACTAATTCTCACACAACTATTCACTTGTATTCCAAATCATATGGTTTAATGTCAGAGTCTATAACCGACATTATTTCAAATTTAATTCATCTACAAAAAATGGATAGAAGAATCTACAGAGATTAGCCAAATTAAGTATGAATCAAGTTGCCCTCGTAGACAAGGAAATCCATCATTCAATATATTTTGTGGATACAAATAAAAACCCTCTAACTCATCAAAGAAGTAACTAACATAGCACATGCACTCATAAGCTTGCCTTTATCATCCAACGCCCTCCTTATAGCTAAAGTCCAAGATCAAGCAGGTCTTTTATAGGCTAGTAATAAATTATGAGGCTAGGTCAAGAAGGAAATTTGTTGCAAAATTGACTAAGAACCAGGATTTATCTCTCTTTGCCTTCAAATTCTTCTTACCAAGGCCATAGCTTTGCTAGGTCACTTACTCTTTTCTCATTCATTCATGATTTACCATAATAAACCCTTTTTTTATATCTATGTACATAAAGGCATCAGCCACCCTCAACTGAGGTTGATTCCATAAGTCAAGGTGCACATTATCTTAACTAGACTAGGGCCAAATACTCTAATTCAAATTCTAGACCAACTTTCCATTAAGCAGTTAACTGACGTACAATAGCCACCCTCAACTTAGGTGTTTTGCCTAAGTTTAGGTATATATTGCCTATTTCTAGGCTAGGGCCAGAGCTAGGAGTCAACGACTGAAAGAGAGTTAACTAGAATGCTTGGTGATGATGAGAAACTAACAAAGGCTCAAAGAAGGGTTCAAACAAGCAAAAAAAAAACGTTGGTCTGATCAATTACTTTGGATAAGTGGACTAAAAGCACAAGGTGGCCTGCCATCACTTTTTATCCCATCAACTACAGAACAACATCAATTGAACCAGGCAAGTTCTAGGTACTATACTATGTAAGAACTAATACAAATACTCGCACACACAGTGGCGACTGAGTCATACTCATTCTACTGTTCTTAAGATTTGGATCATATGCCATATATATGTATAGGTTAATTCAAACTATAGATTAACTAACAGTTGAGCACATATCCTAGGAGTCACATAAATAGTCATATGGAAAGAGTCCTAGCTTTGTGCCAACATCATTCATCAACCATATTTACAACAAAATACTAAGACAAACAGCACTTTTATTCCATGGACCAACATTAACAACATAACAAGACTTAAAAACAAGTAAAATGCAAATTAATGCAAATCAAAAGTTAAACCTACAAAATAAAAATGCAAACTTATCATGATCCTAGACCTGTCGATTCTCCTTGATAGAACATGGTAGGGTTCATAATATCGATAACACAACCCCCCATGATACAAGTACATCTACCCACATAAAAACATATGCATTATCCTTAAAGCATTAAATTTAAATACAAAGGAATGGGTATACTTATTTTTCATCTTATTCATCTGAGGTGTCTGTGAAGTGTGGTGAGGCTCCTACGTACTCACCTGGAGTAATGTTAGCCCCTATAGTGGTAGGGGCACTCAAAACCTCACCCTCATAGATTGGAGAAAACATCTCTTGAACTGATATCGAACTTTTCCCCCTTATTGGGGAAACACTAGAAGATAGTCTTGCTGCTTCATCTTGCTCTTTCCTCTTTCAATTTTCTTCATCTTTCTTTGATTTATTTTGAGCTCTCTTCAGATCAAGTTGTTCTTTTTCCTTCGATGTCATTTTGGCTCTCTTTCTTCTTTTTTTTAGCTCTCCTTGCAGCTCATTTATCCATGTGTTGCTTTCCTTTATCTTTCATAAGTATTCCCATCAAGTCCATAATACCCTCATCATCGTACCTTACAACTAAGGATGGGTCAAAAATAGTCTGCTATGGTTACCTTCCCTTTAACTCTGTTATATTGGTCTTTGCCTACTCAAATTCAGACATGAACTTTGATAGATCAGAGAGGGATAGTGCATCTAGCCTTTGGTTGATGTAATGCTCCATGCTGTCCATCCTTGCTTGAATAGTCTAGAATGGACAAATTGTCTCAGCTACAATTTCATCAATAAAAGGCTTAAGTTCTGACGCCTATTTATCTAACTATCTCTAAAACATCTTTTGTAGCTTCACTGATTTTTCAAAATTATCCTGCATTAACCTGTATTTGGTAAAGTCTACTCCTTCCAGAGAATGTGTAGAACCTGACCCTGTAAAAGTACCTGGAGGAAAATACTCTAGTAACACATAAGTGGTGATGGGCAACGGCATACTTGCGGGAATTTTTGTAGCATCAGGAGCTGATGCAGATTGAGTCTTGTAAGCTGGAGGGTTGGTGACACGCATCTCAAACTTGGAGCCATTTTTCGATTTCTCAATGTCCTGTCTGTGTAGAGTAGGGTTTATTGTCAACTCCATATATCAGGGGCACACCGGCCTATTTGCATAACTTACTGATTAAGCATGGGAACGGCAATGCACTTTTTGTTTTATGTGCCCTCAAAAACATATCATCCACGATAATCTAGCCAAAGTCAACTTGCAGCGCTAAAACCAAACTTGCCACCAATACGGCTCTATATTTATCCAAGTTTTCGTCATATTTTGTTGGCATCAGCCTTAAGTGAACAATAGCCCACCAGAACTTAGCCTTGAAGCTAATGGAATATTTTTCAATACACTTCCCTGGATTAGTCAACCAAGAGGGGTGGCCATCATCAGTCAATAACGAAGCCACCCAAGGCCTTTGAGTGGATGCAGTCCTCAACCTATACTTAAGATCAGGTATAGCAAGTGGAGCCTCGTACTCTGGCCCAAATAGCATCCTATTAATTGTTCAGGTTAAGATATTAATAGTAAATTATCAGACTGGTACAGACTCTCTATTCGGAAAGCTTACAATTAATGTCCCCTTTGGACAGTCCTTTTATACTAGTGCAAGATAATTGGTAAAGAATTCTCTTACCCAATACCGTTGATACGCTCCTGGTGGTCTATTCATCCATGCTAGTTCATACTCATTGAAATGGCATTCAAACTGAGGATACTAATGTAGCTTTGTTGTCACAATCTAATGTTCCTCCGCGAATGGCCTTTTTATCCCTCTTGCTGTAGGTGTCAATCTATTATAGAATTTCTCTCATTCTCTCTCTATCTGCCAACTAATCGCCTCGCAAACTTGAGGATCCTTACACTTGATAACATTGGCATTCTCATGTTCAGTAACCACATCAGTTGCTCCTATTTGTTCTGCCATATTAGCAGCCTCAGTTTTACCTAAGTAGCTGTGGGTTGAGATGTAACAACTGTTGCATCATTTGGGCTCGAGATGGTACTTCTTGTACTACTGCCAATCTTCTCTTTGGACTGGGATAGTATTAGAGTTCCCTTTTCTTATTTCTTGGTATTGTAAGCAGGTACAAGTTTTTTTCTACATCTTTGGGACCTTCCTCCTCTGTTTAGTTGTAGTTTATGAGCCATATTACCTAAAACAGAAGTAAGGAATTAGTTGACAATGCAAAAAAAGCCTAACCAGTGAAAACTTAAACTTAACAGCCATACTGGTTGTCCGTCGGGTAACTAGTGGTCCACCAGGAAGGCTGTCAGGTCTTATCCAGAAGAACTGAAAGTTCAGAGAGTTTCGACGGTCTATATGGTGGTCCCTCGCAAAGTTGACAGTCCACTACTTTGGTCGTCGCATCTTAACCAGTGGGTGTCATTTTTGGGATTCTTGCGACGGTCTATTTGGTGGTCCGTCGCAAAGTTGACAGTTCACCATTTCAATTGTTGCTTCCCCTTATTCAAATTCAAGATTCAATTCAGTATTTTGTTGAACATTTAGCATACAATACAGATTCTTTTAGGAAAAATTGACACCAACTTCACATTTAGGCACACAAATCCACATATTTAGCATTGGATTTATAAGTAATTGAACGTGGAGAGTGGCATGAGTTTTGAGCTAAACTTGATAATCAACTATGATAGGTATCTTATGTGTCTCTTGGTTAACCATCATAGTATAGTTTTATGTAGTTTCTTGAGGACAAGCAATTGTTTTAAGTTGAGGGTGTTGATGTGCTAGATTTTTGTAGCACATTTAAGACTTTTTAACTTGAAATAATTGTAAGTTCTAAAGTAATTATTGGTGTTTTTGATGTTATTTCTTAAGATTTTGTAGGAAAGTAAAGATGCATGGAAATAAATATCAATGGAGCAAAAGAGCTGAAATTTGAGCAAAAAGAGCTGAAAACATGGCTGACGACAACTGTGATAAGTCGTCAGCCTTGTGATAGGCTATTAGCATTAGTGTCAGCCTTAACCAGGGAGTTGCAGTCTGAGAAGCAGTTCTGACGATGTTGGTGACATGGCATCAAAGTTGTGATAAGGCATCAATAAGGGCGTCATCCTTAAGCAGAGAATTAGCCAAAAGAGAAGACATCTGACGACGACAGTGAAACGCTGTCAGATCCGTGATGCGGTGTCAGAAACATCGTCAGCTTTAGATAGAACTTGAACACAACTGGAAATAATCTGACACCATCCTTGACAAGGCATCAGACCCTTGATGTGGCGTCAGCTAGGGCGTACCTAATCCGATAATTTTATTTATTTTGTTATTTTATTTCCATAATTAAGTTTTGGTATAAAGAGAAGTTTTGAGGGTTTTATTAGAGATATCTCTCAATCTTGTTTTTGGGAACTGGGGAGGAACATACATTACCTCATATTTTTCATCAAGTATTTTTCCTATTTTCTCTTCAACACTTATCAACTCTTGTGGATTATTCTCTTGTTATTCAATTGAAGAAACAATTGTTGTTTTCATCTATTCGTAAGTTTATCCATACTATCATGAATTAAACTTTTTATTTCGTTCATCGAATCATGAGGGGCTAATTCCATTAGCCCGAGTTATGGGATTCATGGATTAGGGTTTGAAATGCTGCTAGGTACTAAAAGGGTTCAAAAAGTAGTAGGACGCCTTGAAATTCTATTGTTTGAACTTAAAATCTACTGGTTGCAAATAATAGGTTATGCCTTAGGTTTATTTTCTTAAACAAAGAAATAGACTAGAGGACGTGAATTATCAACAGGGACTCGGAAGCTACCAACCTTTTGTTTAATGATTAATGCTGTAACTGAATTAATCTACATGAGATAACATCCTATTGGAAATAGATAAGTTATCTAAGTTCGAGAGAATTAGATAATAAATTGTCTGGTGAGGTCGAGAGATAAGTCAGATAGTATAGTCGTCAGGGATATTCTATTATTCCTACTTACTTCAAGAGTCTTAAGAAGTACCTAGTATCTACCAATTCCCGAAACCCACAGTGAACATAACTCTGGTTTTCCATTTATATTGATTACAAACATTAATACTAAAACCCCATTTTATATTTTTATATCATTTGTTTGAATTTAACTTGTAGTTATAATTTCAAACTAGTTTAATTGCCACTCACCTTGTTCCCTGTGGATTCGACCGTGACTCCAAAGTTGGGTAAATATATTGACGACGACCGCCTTGAACTAAATTAAAGTGTAAGTTGAGCGTTATCACTCAATATCCTCTTCAATCAGAATTCAATCATAGTTTTTTCATAGACGGGGCTTAGTAATACCTTACCACTTTGTGTGGTAATGGCCATGCAGGAGCCATCATTTTGAGGGTTCAGAACTATATCACTTGGCAAAGTTCCACTCTTTCTCTGATTTAATACTTTTGAGAGTTGGATCATTTTCTACTCCAACTGTTTGATAGAAGTAAAGTATGAGTTTACCAGTTGATTCATGAAAGACAAATCACTCTCCATAGTAGTCACCCAAGAGTTGGTAGTCTCAACTTTCTATAATAATTTCTCCATCATGTCCTCCATGGGCATCTTACCAGAGCTAGTTACAGTAATATCTCTGCTTTTAGGAGGTACATATAGTCCACACCTATCATTTTTTATCTTCTAATTCCCTTGATCTCTATCCTTGTAACCATCTTTGTTGTAATAGTTCCGACCTTGATTTACTTGGATATTGCCTCAGAAACCCCCTGATTATTTAGATAGTTCACCTCCACTTCCGAATCAGAGTCAGCTCTTGCCTGGGATGCAATAGCTTTTACCTTCTCTATTTTTCCAGACAGTAGATTCTTAGTCAGCAAATCCAACTGTGTCTTCAAATATGCCATAACCTGGTCACGTTCTTCCTCCATCTTGCGTTGCTCTACAGTCATACTACCAGACACAGTAGGGCTTGCTACCACAAAATCCCTGGTATGCCAAACTCTACTCTATTTTTTATCCAATCAAGAATATTCAAAGCCTCTGGAAAATTAAAGTCAACAAATGACCCTCCTGCATCATTATCCACGACTAGATTCGTAATACAGTTCAAAGACTGATAAAGTGTCTCCATCAGATGAATATATATCATGTTATGGTTCGGGCATTGTATAAGATTTTTTGTAAACCCCTCCCAGGTCTCATGATGAGCTTTAGTGGGAAGCTATCAGAAGTTACTGATTTCATCCCTCAACTGTACCCTTCTAAAGGGTGGAAAGAACCTTTCTAGGAAAGCCTCTTTCAATTGCCTCCAGTTGGTTATTAAGTCAGGAGCCTATTAATTTAAACATCCCCAGACAGATACAATGAAAACAAACACAGGCATATAGCATTCTGACCCACTCTTGGATTATCAAAAGACTTGAAAAGGGTGACAAAATTCACCAAATACATGCTTGGATTATCTCCAGGAAGAGCATCGAACAACCCCTTAAGATAAGGGAGTTAAATCATCGTACTAGTAACATTAAATTTAGCTATGGATGCTATAGGTGGAGGAATAATAGCTCCAATTGCACCTAATCCCATCCATTCCATCTTCATCATCATTTAGATCAAACGGCACTGGATGACGATCTTGCCTTGCCCTAAAGGGGCGATTCCTGTTTACATTTTGATCCATTGGTGCAACCACATTCCCTACACACCTTGGGTTAATAGGATATATCAAGTCATTATCCCCCAAATCATCATCATCAGTATTAGGATAACATGCATGTTGGCCATTATTCTGCAGATTTAGTTGAGCTCTAGCCAAAGCGGCTAGTCTTTTAGCATCTTGGGAGTCTGCCATTCTGCCAATTAACTGTGGTTCCGGATGTATTGGTAATAATGGTGCACCCGATATCCATATACTTGGTATACATAATAACTCCCCTGCATATAACAAAAATTACAAACAAAAGTAAAATTTGGAAAACTTGACAAAAGATCAATTAACAAACACAACTTAATTTACAACTGTATTCCCCGGCAATGGAGCCAAAATTTGATATGCCCAAATTACAACTCTCGTTGGAGAGTGGAAGCAGTCGCTATCAAATATAGAAACCAACTAGGCTAGGTATCGAATCCCACAGGGAATACTGTGTTCACTAAGTATTATAGTTGTTACTAGACTGTTGATCGAAGGTTCCAGAATAAAGGGGGCTTTTGATTTATCAATTATATTCAAAAGTTTTCCATAGAAAGTAATCCAACTGTAGTTTATATTGCTAATAGTAATTCAATAAGAGAAGCCAAACTAGAGTTATGGTTATTAAGATGCTTAAGCAGCTAGTGTTGTGAACTATTTTGGATTCCCAATGAATAATTCTAATTGCAATAGTAGTTGAATTCTATGGTTTAACCATTAGTTTCTTAACCTAAATGAGTAACTATCCGTTAATTCTTTCAAGCTTAAGGAACATATTATTTATTCAACTATATTCTCACATGGGTTGATCCAGTTAAGGCATCTACCCTCTATCCAAAGGTTAAAGCCCTTAGATTTAT
>NC_061119.1:72764245-72796862 GCF_002878395.1 Capsicum annuum | reverse complement strand
AGCCGCTCTGGCTAGAGCTCAACTAAATCATCAGAATAACGGCCAACAAGCATGTTATCGTAATACTGATGATGATGAATTAGGGGATGATGACTTGTTAGATCCCATTAACCCAAGGCATGTAGGTAATATGGCTGGACCAGTAAATCGAAATGTAAACGGGAATCGCCCCTTTAGGGCAAGGCAAGATCATTATCCAGTGCCATTTGATCTAAACGACAATGAAGATGGAATGGATGGGAGTAGGTGCAATTGGAGCTATTATTCCTCGACCTCTAGCACCCATATCTAAATTTAATATTACCAGTATGATGATTCAACTCCTTTATCTTAAGGGGTTGTTCGGTGATCTTCTTGGAGATGATCCAAACATGTATTTGGTGAATTTTGTCACCATTTACAAGTCTTTTGATAATCTAGGAGAGGGTCATAATGCTATCTGCCTGTATTTGTTTTCATTATCTCTGTCTGAGAAGGTGACATTATGGCTAAATGAACTGGTTCCCGACTCAATAACCAACTGGAGGCAGTTGAAAGTGGCTTTCCTAGAAAGGTTCTTTCCATCCTCCAAGATGGTACAATTGAGGGATGAAATCAGTAACTTCTGACAGCTTTCCACTAAAGCTCATCATGAGACATGGGAGAGGTTTAAAAAATGCTTATACAATGCTCGAACTATAACGTCATATATATTTATTTGATGGAGATGCTTTATTAGGATTTGAACTGTATTACGAAGCTAGTCGTAGATAATGCTGTAGAAGGGTTATTTGTTGACCTTACTTTTCCAGAGGCTTTAAAGATGCGTGATTGGATGACCAAATAGAGTAGAGCTTGGCATACCAGGGATTCTATGGTAGAAAGCCCTACTGTGTTTGGTAGTATGACTGTCGAGCAACGGAAAATGGAGGAAAAATGTGACCAGGTTATGGCACATTTGAAGACACAGTTGGATTTGCTCACTAAGCATATACTGTCTTAAAAGATAGAGAAGGTGAAAGCTATTGCATCCCAGGGAAGATTTGACTTTGATTCGGAAGAAGTGTCAAACTATCTAAATAATTAGGGGGTTTCTGAGGCAATATCCAAGGAAATCATGGTCGGAATTATTACGACAAAGCTGGTTACAAGGATAGAGATCAATGGAATTGGAAGAGAAAAAATGAAAGAAGTGGACTATATGTACCTCCTAGAAGCAAAGATATTATGTAAATAGCTCTGGTAAGATGTCCATGGAGGACATAATAGAGAAATTATTAAAGAAAGTTGAGACTACCAACTCTGGGATGACTACTATGAAGAGTGATTTGTCTTCCATGAATTAACAGGTAAACTCACACTTTACTTTTATCAAACAGTTGGAGTAGCAATTGAGCCAACTCTCAGCAGTATTGAATTAGAGGAAGAGCAGAACGTTGCCAAGTGATGTAGCTCTAAACCCTCAAAATGATGGCTCCTACATGGCTATTACCACACTGAGTGGTAAGGTATTACTAAGCCCGTCTATGGAAAAAACTATGATTGAAGATGTGATTGAAGATGATATTGAGCATGAAGAAAGTTATCCAGTAGAGTCTGAGAAACTGGATGAGGTGATTGATAATACACCATCCAACCATAGAGGGTGATGAGTTAGAGAAAAGCAAGGGAAAGGATGCTGAAGTGGTGGTTACTATGCTCCCAAAACCACTTCCCCCATTTCCCCATCGGTTGAAAAAGAAGGCCGACGACACAAAGTTTGGCAAGTTCATGGCCATGCTTAAGCAGTTGACATTAAATTTGCCATTGGTAGAGGCATTGGAGCAAATGACCAGGTATGCAAAGTTCATGAAATACCTTGTTACGAGGAAGCGGACAGTTAGTTCTGAGAGAATAGGCAATCTCCATCATTATGGTGCTATTTCCACAAGGTCATTGGTACAGAAGAAGGCAGACCTAGGAGCATTTACTATCCCGTGCACTATTGGGCCTCTTGATTTCGCAAAAGCTCTATGTGATTTAGGAGCTAGTATAAATTTGATGCCCCTTGTAGTATATAAGAAACTGGGTTTGGGGGCTCCTAATCCTACGAACATGAGATTAGTTATGGCAGATAGGTCTATGAAGCAGCTCGTGGGGATTTTGTATGGCGAATTAGTTAAGGTGGCTATTTTTATTTTTCTAGCTGATTTTGTTATTCTTGATTGCAAGGTGGACTTCGAGGTGACCATAATCTTAGGTAGATGTTTCCTTATAACCGGGAGTGTATTTTTTAATCTAAAGGCAAATGAGCTACTATTCATGCTGAATGATAAAGTAGTTCGATTCGATGTATGCCAATCTATAAAATAGCATAAAGATATGAGCATATTTTTCTATTGTGGATGTTTATTATGAGAAGAAGCACGTAGTACCTATAGAGGAAAAATTTGCTGTGGAGACTTTAGCTGTTGTATTAATGAATTTTGATCAAGATAGTATAGAGGATTATGAGGAGACTGTATGTGCCTTGACAGGCATGGGGTCTTATTCTTATGCACCCAAGAAGCTGGATTTGGACTTGAAAAATCATCCAAGTTCACTAGCCAAGCCATCTATTGAAAATCCACTTACTTTGGAGCTGAAAGAGTTGCCAGGTCATTTGACGTATGTGTTCCTGGGCAGCGGGAATACACTACTTGCTATTTTTGTGGCCGACTTAGGTAAGCAACATATGGAAGCCCTTATCTCTGTTCTTAAGAGATATAAGAGGGCTATTGGTTAGATGATTGCAGACATTATCGGTATTTCTCCTGGTATATAGACACATAAAATCCAGCTAGAAGAGTACTGCATCTTAACTATTGAGCATCAGCATCGTGTAAACCCACCTATGCAAGAGGTGGTGAAGAAAGAAATCATCAAGTGGCTGGATGGAAGGGTGGTATACCCTATCTCAAATAGTAAGTGGGTAAGTCCTGTTCAGTGCATGCCCAAAAAGGGGGCATGGCAGTGGTGGCTAACAAAAAAAATGAGTTGATTTCACTCAGGCCTATTACTGGATGAAGGGTGTGTATGGATTACAGAAAACTCTACTCGTGGGAATTGAAGGACCACTCCCCAATGCCTTCTATGGATTAGATGCTTGATTAGTTGGCGGGAAGAGGCTGGTATTGTTTCTTGGATGGCAATTCTGGTTACAATCAAATTTCTATAGCCCTGGAGGATCAGGAGAAAATGACATTCATCTGCCCATATGGTACTTTTTCATTTAAGCATATGCCATTTGGATTATGTAATGCACCCACTATCTTTCAATGGTGTATGATGTCTATTTTCTCACATATGGTTGAAAACACCTTGGAGGTATTTATGGATGATTTTTCTGTTGTAAGAGATTAGTTTGAGCTATGTTTGTTAAATCTGAGTAGGGCCTTACAACGGTGTGAGGAGTTCAATCTTGTGCTTAATTAGGAGAAATTCCACTTTAGGGTGAAGGAGGGCATTATTCTCGGACACAAAATTTCAGCAAAGGGGACTGAAGTTGATCAAGCTAAATTTGAGGTTAAAGAGAAGCTTTAATCTCCTATTTCATTGAAGGGGGTGCGTAGTTTCCTTGGTCATGATGGCTTCTATCGGAGGTTTATAAAGGACTTCTCAAAGATTGTAAACCCCCTTTGCAAAGTTTTGAAGAAGAAAGTCAAATTCTCCTTTGAAGATAATTTCTTGAAGGCATTTGAATACCTTAAAGGGAAGCTGGTTGATGTTCCTATTATTGATGCAGCGGATTGGTCAAAACTGTTTGAGATCATGTGTGATGCAAGCGGTGTTTCCCTTGGAGCTGTGCTGGGTTAAAAAAAGACAAATTATTTCAACCAATCTATTATGCCAGCAAAATGCTAAATAGAGTTCGAAAGGACTACACCATCACAGAATAGGAACTTCTTACAAAAGTCTATGTTTTTGAGAAGTTTTGGGCTTATTTTCTAGGAACCAAGGTAATGGTCCACACCGACCATACAACCTTGATATATTTGATGTCAAAAAAGGATGCAAAACCAAGGTTGATTAGATGGGTACTGCTACTTCAAGAATTTGACTTTGAAGTCAAGGATAGGAAGGGTTGTGAAAATCAAGTGTTAGATCATCTGTTTAGGCTGGAGGATGAGCAAGAAGCTAGAGATGAATTTGAGATCAATGATGCATTTGCGGATGAGGAAATCTTGGCTACTGTTATGGAGAAAATACCTTGGTATGCTGATTTTTCATATTATGTGGTGAGTGAGGTGATACCAGAGAATATTTTCATTCATAAAAGGAAAAAATTTCTTCATGATGTGACCCATTACTTCTGGGATGAGCCATATCTTTTTCGGCAATGTACGACTAGTATTATTAGATGGTGCATCCCAGAAGTAGTTATGTTGAGTATACTAGAAGCGAGTCATACTTCCCCAGTTGGAGGTCACTATGCAGGTGATCGACCTATAAAGAAAGTGCTTCAGAGTGGCTACTATTCACCCTCTTTGTTCAAAGATGCCTACGAGTTCGTGAAGAGGTGTGACCAATGTCAAATTAAAGGGTCCATCTCAAAGCGCCATGAGATGCCAATGTCTAAAATGCTGGAGGTAGAATTATTTGATATCTGGGGCATTGATTTTGTGGGGCCCTTTGTGAGATTATTTGGGATGAAGTACATATTAGTGGCCATTGACTATGTGTGAAAATAGGTTGAGGTAGTGGCTCTAGCGAATAATAAAGGGAAGAGAGTTGGTGCATTCTTAAGGAAATACATCTTCTCTCGCTTTGGGGTACCACTTACCATCATCAACTATGAAGGATCACACTTTTGCTACAAGATGTTCAAAGCTACATTGCCAAAATATGGAGTTAAGCAGCATAAAAGTGGCTACACCATACCACCTGCAAATAAGTGGGCAGGTAAAAATCTCTAATCGGGGAATCAAAGCTATCCTTTCCAAGAATGTAAATGCTAGCAGGAAGAATTGGTCTAGGATGCTGGACGATGCCTTATGGGCATATCAAATGGGTTTCAAGAAACCAATTAGCATATCACCATACCAATTTGTTTATGGCAAGGCATGCCATTTGCTGATTGTTTTAGAGCATAAAGCTTTGTGGGCACTGAAGTGGCTTAACTTGAATTGGAATGAGGCAATGAATATGAGACTGGCGCAGCTGAATAAGATGGACGAGTTTTGTCTTGGAGCCTATGATCGGGCTGATCTGTACAAGGAAAGAATGAAGAAGTACTACGACCGCAGGATTGAATTAGACCCATTTAAAGTGAGTCAAGTCTACTCATCTGGAGTAGTGGAACTTGAAAATGAATATGGAAGTGTCTTCAAGGTAAATGGATAGCTTGTGAAACTGTATATTGGTCCAATGGACTCGATAAGGAGTATTGATATAATCTATCTCGATGAAGTCTGAGTAATCGAGATAACTAAGTCGTGCCATGATGATAAATCAGGCGCTAGTGGGAGGTAATCCAGAGTGTATCATTGTAAAGCATTAGTTTAATGATTTTGTTGTTCTAGTGCATTTTTAATGTTTTTGTGAAGTATACAGGATTTAAAATGAAGCAAAAAGAAGGAGCAATACAATTAGAAAAAGGGGGAACAATCTGAGCTACTGGAACAAAAGTGACGGTCGAATTGGTAGACCACCAGTCACCTGATGGACCACCATTTCAACCATCACAAAGAAGCTAAAAAATTCATTCGCTGAAAAAATTTGACGGCCAAAGTGGTGGACCGTCACTAAATTGGTGGATCACCACACTGACTGTCGAAATTAAACTAAGGTGACCATGTTCTGGTAAGGTGCGACGGCTCAAGTGGTGGACCATCACCAATTTTGTGGACCATCAATTGAACCATCAAAATGAAACTAAAGTGACCATGTTCTGGTAAGGAGCGACGTGCTGAAATGGTGGTCTATCATAGTTTCAACGGACAATCGTAGTAGCCGTCGCTATTACCCTAGCACTGGGTTGGGTCAGGTTCAAAATTATTCTTTATTTAAGTGACCCATATTTGGACCAATGATTTTAAAGAGGTAAAAGAGTGGTTACATACGTTGTACCCTTTTCAACTTCTTCAACAGACCAAATTCCTTTGGATTCAAAGCATATGAAGGTATTTGCTCTTCCTGGGACTTTCTATCTACTCCCTTTTTCCCTATTTAAGTGACCACCTCTTTTCTTTATCTTTATCTCAAACATTCTTGAAAGAAATTGTATAGTTTTAAGTTAAGTTTGTTTTCAATAGTTACAGGCAAGTAAAAGAGTAACTTCTGCAAAATCAAGGTATGAGCACCTCCATGTTTTTTTTGAACCGATATAACATGAAATGAATAATTGGTTGGTTGATAAAAGTTCATCTTGTTTTCTTATTTTGCTTTAACTTGGTTTGAGCTCGGAATGATAATATACTCTATGTGAGTAACCCGTATGCTCAAAAGTGTGGATTTTTTTACATAAATGTGAAGTTGGTGTCAATTTTTTCTTAAAAAATCTGGATTGCATGCTAAATGTTCGACAAAATGCCAAATTGAATCCTGAAGATGAAGAAGGGGATGCAACGGTTGAAATGGTAAACCAAATGGACCATCACAAAAACACTAAAAATGACACCCACTGGTTAAGATGCGACGGCCAAAGTGGTGGACTGTCAACTTTCTGAGGGACCACCATATGGACCATCACAACTTTCTAAACTTTCAGGTCTTTTCGATAAGACCTGACGGCCCACCTGGTGGACCACCAGTTACCCGACGGAAGACCAGTGTGGCCGTCAAGTCTAAGTTTTCACTGGTTAGGCTTTTTTTGCATTGTTAACTAATTCCTTACTTTTGTTTCAGGAAATATGGCTTATAAACTACCACTAAACAGAGTAGGAAGATCCCAAAGAGGTAGAGGTGAATATGCACCTGCTTACAACACCAGGCAATAGGAAAGGGAACTCTTATACTCTCCCAGACAAAGAGGATATTGACAGTAGTACAAGAAGTTTTATTTCGAGCCCAAACGAGGCACCAATTATTACATCTCAACCTGCACCTGCTGTGGGTGAAACTGAGACTGCTAATGTGGTAGAAGAAATGGGAGCAACTGATGTGGATACTGGACATGAGGATGCCAGTGTTATCAAACGTAAGGATCCTCAAGTTCGAGAGGTGATTAGATAGCAGATAGAGGGAGCATGAGAGAAATTCTATAATGGATTGACACCTACATTAAGAGGGATAAAAAGGCCATTCACAGAGGAACATTAGATTGTGACAACAGAGCTACATGAGTATCCTGAGTTTGAATACCATTTTAACGAGTATGAACTAGCATGGATGAGCAGGCCACCAGGAGCGTATCAACAGTATTGGGTAAGAGAATTCTTCACCAATTATCTTGTACTAGTAGAAAAGGACTGTCCAAAGAGGACATCAGTTGTAAGCTTGCCGAAGAGAGAGTTCGTACCTGTCTGAGGAGTCACTATCGATATTTCAACCCGAATAATTAATAGGATGTAATTTGGGCCAAAGTATGAGGCTCTATTTGCTATACCTAATCTTGAGTATAGGTTGAGGACTGTATCCACTCAGAGGCCTAGGGTGGCTTCATTATTGACTGATGATGGCCACCCCTCTTGGTTGACTAATCCATACGAGTGTATTGAAAAATATTCCATTAGCTTCAAGACTAAGTTCTGGTGGGCTGTTGTTCACTTAAGGCTGATGCCAACAAAAGATGACGGAAACTTGGATAAACACAGAGCCGTATTGGTGGCAAGTTTGGGTTCAGGGCTGAAAGTTGACTTTGGCCAGATTATTATGGATGATATGTTTTTGAGGGCACATAAAATAAGCAATGCATTGCCGTTCCCATGCTTAATCAGTAAGTTATAAAAATAGGCTGGTGTGACCCTAATTCATGGAATTGACAATAAAATCCTGACTACACATAGACAGGACATTGAGAAGTCAAAAGATGACTCCAAGTGTGAGATACGTGTCACCAAGAATCCAACTTACCAGACTTAATTTGCTCCAGCTCTGGATGCTATAGAAATTCCTGCAAGTATGCCATTGCCCATCACCACTTATGTGCCACCAGAGTATTTTCCTCCAGGTACTTTTGTAGGGTCGGGTTCTGCACAATCTCTGGTAGGAGCAGACTTTGCCAAATACAGGTTAATGCAGGAGAATTTTGCAAAATCAGTGAATCTGAAAAAGAGGTTTCAGAGATAGTTAGATAAATGGGCGTCAGAATTAAAGCCTTTTGTTGATGAAATTATAGCAGAGGCAATTCGTCCATTCTAGACTATTCAAGCTAGGATGGATAACACGGAGCACTACATCAACCAAAGGCTAGATGCACTATCCCTCCCTAATCTTGCAAAGCTCATGGCTAAATTTTAGTAGGCAAAGGAAGATATAGCGGAGTTAAGGGAAGGCAACCATAGCAGACTATTTTTGACCTAGCCTTAGTCATAAGTTACGATGATGAAGGTATTATGGACCTAATAGTAAGATTTTTGAAAGACAAAACAAAGCAACACATGGATAAATGAGCTGTAAGGAGAGCTAAAAAGAGAAGAAAGAGAGCTAAAATAACATCGGAGGAATAGGAACAACATAATCTGAAGAAAGCTCAAAAGAAATCGAATAAAGATAAAGAAAAGAGAAAAAGGAAAGAGGAAGATGAAGCAACAAGACTATCTACTAGTGTTGTCCCAACAAAGGGGCAAAGTTCGGTATGAGTTCGAGAGATGTTTTCTCTGATCCAGGAGGGTGACGTTTTGAGTGATCCAACCACCATAGGGGGCCAACATTGCACCAGGTTAGGACTTAGGAGCCTCACCACACTTCATAGACACCTCAGATGAATACGATGAAAAATAAGTATATCCATTCCTTTGTATTTTAATTTAATGCTTTGAGGATAATGCCTATGTTTTTATGTGGGGTAGGTGTACTTGTATCATGGGAGGGTTGTGTTACCAATATTCTGAACCCTACCATGTGCTATCTAGGAGAATCAATATGTCTAGGATCATGATAAGTTTACATTTTTATTTTGTAGGTTTAACTTTTGATTTGCATTGATTTACATTTGTCTTGTTTTTAAGTCTTGTTATGTTGTCAATGTTGGTCGATGGAATAAAAGTGCTGTTTGTGTTAGTAGATTATTGTAAATATGGATGATAAATGATGTTGGCACAAAGATAGGACTATTTCTATATGACTATTTATTTGTCTCCTAGGATATGTGCTCGACTGTTAGTTAGTCTATAGTTTGCATTAACCTATAAATATATATGACATGTGATGCAAATCTTAAGAATATTAGAATGAGTGTGACTCAGTTTCCACTATGTGTGCAAGTATTTGTATTAGTTCTTACATAGTATAGTTCCTAGAACTTGCCTGGTTCAATTAATGTTGTTCTGTAGTTGATGGGATAAAAAGTGATGGTTGGACACCTTGTGCTTTTAGTCCACTTAGCCCATGTAATTAACCACACCAAATTTTTTTTCCATGGTTGAACCCTTCTTTGAGCCTTTGTTAATTTCTCATCATCACCAAGCATTCTAGTTAACTCTCTTTTAGCCGTTGACTCCTAGCTCTGGCTCTGGCCTAGATATGGCCAATATGTACCTAAACTTACGTAAAACACCTAAGTTGAGGGTGGCTATTGTACGACTGTTAACTGCTTAATGGAAACTTGGTCTAGAATTTGAATTAGAGTATTTGGCCCTAGTCTAGTTAAGATAATGTGCACCTTGACTTATGGAATCAACCTTAATTGAGGGTGGCTGATGCCTTTATGAATGAATGAGAAAAGAGTAAGTGAACTAGCAAAGCTATGGCCTTGGTAAGAAGAATTTGAAGGAAAGAGAGATAAAATCTAGTTCTTAATCAATTTTGCCACAAATTTCCTTCTTGATCTAGCCTCATACTTTATTACTATCCTAGAAAAGACCTGCTTGATCTTGGACTTTAGCTATAAGGGGGGATTTGGATGATAAGGGCAAGCTTATGGGTGCATGTGCTATGTTGGTTACTTCTTTGATGAGTGAGAGGGTTTTGATTTGTATCCACAAAATAATTGAGTGATGGATCTCCTTGTCTGTGAGGGCAACCTGAGTCATACTTAATTTGGTTGATATCTGTAGATTCTGGTATCCATTTTATGTAGAACAATTAAATTTGAAACAATGTTGGTTATAGACTCTGATATGTTAAACCATATTATTTGGATTACAAGTGAATGGTTGTGTGAGAATTAGTTTAGTAGTGAATACCCGTTATTGTATTGTTTATATTTGCAATTTGGTGTTGGGTACTTGAGGACAAAAAATTATCTTTAGTTTAGGGTGTTGATGTTCCGGTTTTTGACGAAACATTTTGTCTTTTTCTTGGAAAAAATGCATGTTTTTAAGCAACCAAGGTTGCATTTTATGCTGGTTTTTAGTGTTTTAAGGTAAGGAGCTATCTGAAGGAACAAACTCAGAAAATTAGAAGAAAAACACTTCTGATGGTTAAAATGGTAGATCATCAGTCTTGCAACGGATCACATACTCAATCGTCAGGTTCAAACAGAGTCCATGACTTTAGAAGACCCAACAACGACCCATGTGGTGGATCATTAGTATTGCAATGGGCCACTATTTGGCCTTCAGCGCTAAACAGAACCAAGCTTCCTAAAATGCACAGCAACAACCAACATGGTGGACCGTCGGTCTGGCGATGGACCACAACTTCAGCCATTAGGACTATTCAGAATATGACTCTCAAGGATCATCAGTGACGGTCAAAATGGTGGACCGTCAGTTTTGTGATGGACCACTACTTTGGTGTTAGTCTTATCTAGAACATGACTTTCCAGGATCAGAAATGAAGGCCCAAATGGCGGATCGTTAACCTTGCGACAGATCACCACTTTGGCCGTCACTCTGGACGCGGGTTTTATAATTTCAAATTTTAAATCTTTTTAGACTAGGAACATATAAATACCCAGTTTAAGGGTTTATATGGAGGATCTCTTATCTTTCATAAGATTTTCCATACTGAAGATACATTGTTACATAGTTTTTCTCTAAGATTCATTGGAAATTTATGGAACAAGATTCTCTTATCATATTTTTTATTGAAGATTGAAGAACAAAAATTGTGACTTTTGTAAGTAAACTTTGAATTGATTTATGAATAACACAATGGTTTCTTCTCTTTATTGGGTGAAAATGTGTGGCTAGGCTCCCATGTGGGAGACTTGATGTGAAAAGGTGATTTTGGGTTGTGAATCTAGTAGATTCCCATGGTTAATTGACATTGCATAAACCCGTCTTCATTTTAATTAATTTTCTTGGTTGCAAACTTGAAAAGTGAGCCCAAAAATAACACTTGTTCAAATAGAAAAGTGTTTGTTAGGAAAAGAAAGGGTTTACATAAATCTAAGGGCTTTAACCTTTGGATAATGGGTAGATGCCTTAACCGGATCAATCCATGTGAGAATATAGTTGAATAAATAATATGTACCTTAAGTTTGAAAGAATTAAGGGATAAGTTACTCATTTAGGTTGAGAAACTAATGGTTAAACCATAGAATTCAACTACTCTTGCAATTAGAATTGTTCATTAGGAATCCAAAATAGTTCACAACCCTACTTGCTTAAGCATCTTGGTAACCATAACTCTAGTTTGACTTCTCTTATTAAATTACTAGCAGCAATATAACGTACAGTTGGATTACTTTCTATGACAAACATTTGAATATAATTGATAAATCAAAAGCCTCTTCTATTCTGGAACCTTTGATGAACAGTCTAGTAATAACCATAATACTTAGTGAACATAGTATTCCCTATGGTATTCGACACCCAACCTAGTTGGGTTCTATATTTGATAGCGGCCGCTTGTACTCTCTAACGAGAGTTGTAATTTGGGCGTATTAGTACCTCAGTTTAGACAGTTTCATTCAGGGATGATCTTAAGGGGGAGATATTCTAATATCCCGTAAAATCCTACACAAGTTTTTAGCTATCCAAAACATGTTTAGAGGTCCCAAATCTATTAATTTACACTAAGTGCAAGTGACATGGCCATTTTGACACCCCAAGACTTCAAACATTTTAATTTTGGCCTTTTTTGTTTGAAACATTGATTCATGAGTTGAAATATGTTTATGGATATTAAAAGGGTCATCCGAGAGAGTTTTAAAATTCATGGGAGAGGTTTGGGGTATTTTTGGTCCATGGAGGAAATATGCCTATACGATTTCAGCATGTCATAGAGTATAGATTCGTGATACGTAGGGTGTCACATAAGTTAGCCTCCACGATACATAGAGTGTCATAAAGGCTAGCCTCCCCCATAGCGTCCGTGCCATAGAGGATATGTAAATTCTCTGGTTTCACTAAAGGGGCAAGGGAGTATTTTGGTCTTTTTCCATTTTCCCTAGATTCCCAGTTTACAACTTAAAAACCCTAGAGGGGCATTATTTGCCCCATTCATCATTAGTTAAAAATGTATAATCATCTCCTATTTTCAAGAACACAAAATTGAAAGCTTCTTCCAAGAAATCAACCATTCAAGGACCTATTCCAACTTTTCTTTAAGAATTCAAGCAACTCAGGTATGTGGGATATTCATTTATTGTTTCCTTCCACCCATTGAGTTCAAAGAATCCCTTGTTTCTTTCAATTGTAAACCCTTTTCCCTCTTTTTCAAAACATTCATTGTCGAGTATGAATTTACCCAATTCTCTCTTAATAGTTTTGAATACAAACCATGCCAATATGTTTCCCCAAGTAAACTACGTCCTTACATTCTTTATAATTCTAGTCGCCTATATCATGTTTAGTTGACACCATGCTCATTTATCAATTTATGAATTTAACCATGTGAGCAAGTTGTCCTTATAGTTGAGCATCTTCCCATACTTAAAATTGTGGTTTTTATCAGTTATTGGTATACTTTATGTTTTGGGTCTTTCAATCATGAATTTCCTGATAGTGTTTCTAAATGATGCTATTTTATTTGAAGTATTATTCAGTGCTGGAGGGTTATGAACACTTGATACCTAGATAGCGATGCATATTTTAGATTTTGAAGTTACCAGTCATTTGAACCATATTTGTATCAATATATTCAAATTATCATATTCATGTTGAGCACTTATCAGTACCACATCATGATAAATGAATAATAATAACAATGCCATTCAGTTTGGAGTAGCACTTGGCACCGAGTGAACGCAGGAATGGTGGCTCCCCATCAGTCAGGCATGAGTCATTAGTAGCAGTCCATAAGTTCCAGACCTATGGCACCACCGTAGATTATGAGGGCCCTTCATTAGTAGAGGAGTGACACCCTCATACTTTGGGACATCAGCCTTGTGGATTCACATCGTTAGCCATGTATTGGTGCCCATGGCAAGGTACCTGTACCCTTTCAACTGGGGTTATGGTTGGACCCCGATCAATGATTGGGTATGTCGGTTACTTGATAGCTCCCATATTTTCAGTTTATTATTTAAATTATATAAGTTAAGGTTTTCATGACCAAGTGTTCAGTTACCAGCTATTCAGTCAGTCAGTTTTAAAGATTATTTTAGTACATGTTTTACTTGGTCTTGCATTCGTTTTACATGTTCATGCATTCATGCTCAGTATCTATATAAACTTTAGTTATTCCTTATCTCATGTACCATTACATTTAAAGTACTGATCGCATACTCTCTTTTATGCTATGTTGTCTTAAAACATAAGTCGGGACGCTCAGTTCCTCGATCGCCCTTAGTATATTCAGTACTAATCAACAACAGTTTTGGTGATTCCTTATCCATTAAGGACAAGTTATTTATAGTTACTTCAAGTGTTTTCCTTATTTCAGATAGTCGGTGTTTATTGGGGGTTTTCTCTATCAACTCCTCATGTTTTAGAGTCTTTTAGATGGTCAGACTTGTATTTAGTTTTTACCAGTAGTTCAAACATATTGATATCATTTAAGTATTATATCTTTATAGTAATTCTATTAGTTTAACTTCCACATATGATGCTTTATTATTATTTTATTCAATGCTTATAACAGATACCAGATCATGGGTTATTTTGGGGTCACTTGTGGCCTTAATTACTGTATTACGCCTATGGGGTAGTCTTGGGTCTTGACACGTAGTCGGGGCAGTGTACCTAGGCACCCCCACTATTGACCCTATGAGTCATACCTTACGAATCATAGTCCATTCTTATGATTCGTACGGTCTAATCATAGTCACAATAGAAACAAAGAGCCACTACACTGGTAAGACTGAGTCCCATATTTTGACTTGTAATGTCTTACCACAACTCATTATATCTTAATAGTACTCAGGTCAGAAATGTTAGGTAACACACTAGTCACCCTATGATTTGGGTCCTATGACCCGTAATGAAATCTTATGACTCGCATGGTGTGTCGTAATCTGGAAGTAAGCTCAAAGTCAAGAGATTTTTTTGAGGCAAAATCTAGGGTGTTACATTCTCCCCCTAGGATTATAAGTCCCCAAATGATGAGCCAAGACACCCATTAGTATGATTATAAGACAGAATGCAACCATAATTTTCTTTAACAAAGTCAGAAAACACATATGATAAGGAAAACACATTCCTTAAGCATGATTGTCTAATTCGAGGAACAAGAATGGATACTTGGACTTCATGCCTTCTTCGGCTTCCCATGTGGCTTCTTCTATATTATAGTTCCTCCAAAGGACCTTTATTAAAGCTATATCTTTAGTCCTTAAGAGATGGATTTGTCTATCCAAAATCTCTATTGAGATTTTATCATAAGACAAGGAATTAAAAATACTAATGTCCTTAATCGACACCAACAAAGAAGCATCACCCACGCACTTCTTCAATATCAAAACATGGAAAACCCAGTGAACGGAACCCAAAATCGAAGGCAAATTTAACTAAATAAGCAACCTTCCCTACTCTTTTAAGATCAAGTATGAGCCCATATAATTGGGATTGAGTTTCCCCTTCTTTCTAAATCTCATCACTCCCTTCATGGGAGATACCCTAAAAAACACCTAATAACCATCCTCAAACTTTAAATCCCTTTGCCTCACATATGCATAGGAATTTTGGTGACTCTAAGAAGTCTTAAGTCTATCCCAAATCACCTTTAGCTTCTCCATGGTTTGGTGAACCAAGTCTAGACCGAACAACCTAATCTCACTAACTTCGAACCACCCAATGGGAGACCTACATCTCTTATCATACAAAGCCTTGATCTAAGACATATGAATACTTGAGTGATAGTTGTTATTTTATGCATACTCTATCATAGGAAAATAGTCAACCCAACTACCACCAAAGTCAATCACACAGTCCCTTAACATATCTTCCAAAGTTTGAATGGTCCTTTATGCCTGTTCATCCACTTAAGGGGGTGGAAAACGGTGCTAAGGTTTACCCATGTGACCAAGACTATGTAATACTAAGAGGTTTCATGTCTTAAACCACCTAAAAGATAGGTCTCCAAGTTAACTTTCCAGTGCATCAATCCTTGTATTAATCCGATATCGTGGAAAAAAGTTGTGAGAAGTTTCCCTTAAGGATCTGATACACTGCCATGATTACGATTAAGAAAATGAGTTGGAAACACTCATTATGAGTCATCATGAGTGAGTCACTATCATTCTAGTGAAGATCCCACATTTGGACCAAGTACCTATGACTCCTTCCTAAAACTCATAATCAGTGGCTACGAGTCGTATGGAATGACTCGTAGTCACAACAGTATGATACACAAAATCCCCCTTCAGTGGTTATGCGTAAAATATGCGTCATAATGATATATTACAAGTTATATAGTGGAATCAAAGCCTAACTAGTAAGCATTCCATTAGTTAACTTCAGACTATGACTTGTAGTTAGTCCCAACAAGTAATAGGGTGAGCCTTAATGGCGCTTTACTTGCATATTTTCCAGGGACTTATGTTATTTCCCACTCCCTTAAAAGACAAAACTCATGTTGTTTTGGATTCCCAAGGGGTGGTATAAAAGGACACAAAAGCCCAAATTCATCAATTAACTGTATTCCCCCCAAAAGAGACCAAAGAGACTATTTTCCTATCTTTCTCAAGCAGACTAGGGTTTTTCAAGAACAAGATCAACTCCAAAGAATTTCTCAAGGCTCTCACTACCAGGAATCTTGGATATTCATTAATGGGGCTCTTCCTCCCATTCAGTCCCAAGAACTTCCTATTTTCACAAGTATAGACCATTTTTCACAAATTGGTGAAATTTCATGAAGAGTTTGATTTTATAAATTTTTCCTCAATTTCTTTGATTCTAAACTACGAAAATACATTCCCACATAATAATGGTGTTTCCATATGTTAGATAATGCAAATGTATACTTCACATTTTAGGCATGAGTCGTTAGTAGTAGTTCTTAAGTTCTATACCTATCGCACCACCGTAGATTATGAGGGGTCCCTTGTCATTAGAGGCATGACACCCTCATTTTTTAGGACATCAAAATTAGTCGATCCATGCTAGATAGTGTTGGTACCCTTGGTAATGTACCAACACCCTTCCAACTGGGGTTATAGGTTGGACCCTAATTTACTCAAATTGGGGAATGTCAATATTAGTTAGCTCCCAAAGTCTTAGTTTAATATTCAGGCTATACCATTTTAGGTTTGCACGACCAAGTGACAGTTTATCAGTTATTCAGTTACTCAACTTTTACAAATTATTTCAATCCATGTTTATGCTTGGTCTTGCATTCGATTTACATGTTCATGTATTTATGCTCAGTACTTATATGTATTTTAATTATCCCTATCTCACATTCTAAAGTACTGATCGCATACTCTCTTTTGCGCTATGTTATTTTATAACATAGGTTCGGAAGCTCAGTTTCAGGATTGTAATTAGATAGATCATGTTCCATCCTGCTACAACTTTTAGTGATTCCTCATTAGTCGAGGACTCATTATACTATTTATCTTGATTTCCAGTGTTTTATCTCATGTTTATTCAGTAGTCAGAGTTAGTGGGGGATTTGTCCCATCAACTCATTATGTTTATAGGCTTTTGGACAGTTCGATAGTTAACTATGTTTTCAGTACAAAGTTTCATACTACTTTGTTATTGATTTGATATTTAGTTTTTTAAGTAAATAATTTCACACTTTATTTTATTATTTACTTTCAATACCTTACAGCTTATGATAGTTCATGGGTTACCTTGGGGTCACTTTTGGCCTTAAGCACCGTGTTATGACTAGGGGGTTGTTTTGGGTTATGAAAAAATTGGTATAAGAGCCTAAGGTTTTTAAGTATCCTAGGGTGTCTAAAAGCCACGTTAAGTAGAGTCATGTTAAAGGTTGTGAAGCGTGGCACACTTATGTGTGAGAGGCTACAAGATGTTTTAGGAAAGTTTTCCTTCTTTCTGTATTCATGTAGTGCGATGGAGTGTGACATTTGTTAAACATCACCTTCTAACTTATCCTCTACCATTTACAAAAAAATGTCTTCCAAGAGAAATAACAAAAGAAGAAATGGGGAGACCATCCCGGACCATCACCTATCTCTAAAAACCCTTTGAATGATCATGTTACCCATGCCAAACTCAGGACCACTTTTACTATTTTGGACCAGTCCATGGTCATTCAGAATAATTAGCAGGTTGTTGCCCAAGTCAATCCAGTATTGAATATAACAACTACTAGGTCCGCGACTTTACTCATATGAATAATCCAGTGTTCTCTGGATCAATGTCTGAAAAGGATCCACAAAAGTTTTTAGATTATGTGTAAAAGGTAGAAAACATCATGTGTGTTACTTTGAGAATGTGTGATGACTTAACTAATTTCCAGTTGTAAGTAATAGCTCATACTTAGGTTAAGCAGTGGAAGAAGGATAGGGGTACCGATGCAGGGCTTGTAGAATGGGATAAATTTGCTATCGCCTTCTTAGATAAGTTTTTACTACTTGTGTTGAGGGAGGATAAGGTTCAAGAATTCATCAATTTAAAGTAGAGTAGCATGAATGTGATGGAGTATTCAATCAAGTTTACCCAACTAGAAAGGTATACTTTGCCTATGTTGGATGATTCTAGGGCTAGAATAAGCAAGTTTGTGTCTGGTGTGTCAAATAATTTAGTTAAGGAGTCTAGAATAGTGATGTTGATTAAGAAGATGGACCTTTTTAGGTTAATGGTACATGCTTAGTTAATTGAGGAGGAGAGGCTCAAGGAAAAGTATAGTGAGAATAAGAGGGCCAACATCGGTAGCTTTAACTTCTCACAAAAAAGGTTAGATGGCGGGAATCGCTCTCAGTTCTGCCAGAATCTTTAGTCCCAACCATCATCAGCCAATTCTCTATTGCCTAAGTTAAAGCAGGACAATTGAGGTAGAGCACCAGGATTTAAGTCCCTGGGTAGCGTAAATAGTGGTCGAATAAATCCAGTTTGCAGGAGGTGTAGTAAGAATCATAAGGGTGAGTACATGGCAGGCAGTGATGCATGCTTCAGGTATGGAAAGTTAGTCCAAAGGATAAGGGATTTCCTATTGGGTATGTGGAAAGAAATAAATAATCATCAACAGGGTCAGGCTAATTCTTCAGCAACACTAGTAGGTCACCCTACTCAGAAGGGTGCCCTCTTTAGTGCCACCGGTGGGTAGCATCAAAATCGAATCTATGCATTCAAGACTCGATAGTATTAGGAAATTTATATTGATATGGTTATAGATATGTTACAAGTCTTCCATCTTCTTGTTTACGGATTTTTAGAACCTAGAGCTTCACTTTTTTTTGTATCTCTCTAAATAGTGCTAGACTTTTGCGTCAACCCTGACATATTAGCAGAACCCTTCTCAATGTATACTCCAATAGGTAGTTCCATCATAGCTAGATGGGTATACAAAAATTTCCAAGTCACTGTGTTCCAAAAAGCTTCATTTGTAGATCTTGTTGAATTCGAGATAACTGATTTTGATGTCATTTATCGGCATCGATTGGCTCCACTCTTGCTATTCTTTAGTTAACTCTAGAAACAAAATTATTCAGTGCTGATTTCCTAATAAGCCAGTCATAGAATGGAGTGGAAGTACCTCAATGCTTAAGGGTCGATTTATTTCTTACCTTAAGACAAAAAGGTTGATTTCCAAGGGTTGTCTATGTCTTCTTGTCTGATTCAAGGGCTCAAGTTCCAGAATTCAAAATATTGAGTAAGTTTTATCAGTAGATGACTTTTTAAAAGTATTTCCTAATGATCTGCCTGGAGTGTCTCTTAAGAGAGAAATAGACTTCAGGATAGATCTCTTTCTAGATACCTAACAAATTTCAATCCCACTATAAAAAATGGCCCCAACATAGCTTAAGGAAATGAAAGAACGGTTAAAGACCTCCTATACAAGGGTTTTATCAGGCCTAGTGTTTCTCTATGGGATGCTCCTATCTTTTTATGCACAAGATAGATTGCTTTCTCTCAATATGCATCGACTACCACCAATTGACCAAAGTCATAATCAAGAATAAGCATCCTCTCCCCAGTATTGATGAATTACTTGATCAACTTCAGGATGCCAGTTATTTTTCTAAGATAGACCTTCGATCTGGCTACCATCAACTTAGAGTGAGAGAATGTGACATTTCAAATACCACCTTCAGAACTCAGTATGGTCACTTCAAATTTGTAGTTATGTCTTTTGGACTAATAAATGCTCCTATAACTTTTATAGATTTTATGAATAGGGTGTTCAAGTAGTACTTAGACATGTTCGGCATTGTCTTCATAGATGACATCCTTGTCCATTCTCGTAGTGAAAATGACCATAAAGACCATCTAAGAATTTTTTTGCAGACCCTTAAGGATTGACAGTTATTCACTAAGTTCAGCAAGAGTGAATTATGGTTGATATTAGTAGTTTTCCTTGGTCACATTATTTTTTATGATAGTGTAAGTGTTGATCCTCAAAAGATTGAAGCAGTGAGAAACTGGCCTAGGCCCATCTCTCCTTCAGACATCAAGAGTTTATTGGGTTTAGCTGATTACTATAGACAATTAAGGGATTTTCTTCTATTAATTCTCCTATGTCTAGACTAACTCAGAAGAAATTCAAGTTTTAGTGGTCATATTCCTGCAAGAAGAGTTTTTAGGAGTTGAAGACTCGATTCATTTCTGCTCTAGCATTGACCCTACTAGAGGGTTAAAATGGGTTCGTAGTTTATTTTGATACTTCTAGAGTTGGTATTCTTTGTATGTTGATGCAATGAGGAAATGTCATAGCATATGCCTCCAGATAGCTAACACCCCATGAGAACTATCAGACTCATGATATTGAGTTAGCTGTAGTTGTGTTTGCCTTAAAGATTTGGAGACATTATCTGTATGGGGTTCACGTTGATGTGTTTATGGAACATAAAAGTTTACAATATGTTTTCACGCAGAAAGACCTAAATCTTCATCTGAGAAACAAGCTAAAATTATTGATAAACTATAATATGAGTGTGTTGTATCACTCCAGTAAGCCCAATATAGTTGCCGATGCCCTTAGTAGATTGTCTATGGAAAGTGTTGCCCTTATTGAGGAGAATAAGAAAGAGTTAGTCTGTGAGGTTCATCAACTTGATAGATTAGGTATTCGTTTAGTTGATTCAGCCAAAGTTAGTATATGCGTTTAGAGTGGTTTTGAATTTTCTTTGGTCTTTGAGGTAAAGGAAAATCAAGATAGGGATCTTGTTTTGGCTAAATTGAAGAAGACAGTTCGGGATTAGTAGGTGGAGGTTTTCTCCTAAGGGGGAGATGGTGTGCTTTTCTGCCAAGGTAGATTATGTGTACCAGATATAGATAGATTAAGGCATTGAATATTAGCAGATGCACATGTTTATAATCATTCTGTCCGCCCAGAAGCCACTAGACGTAACATGATTTGCGGGAAGTCTGTTGGCGGAATGGTATGTAGAAGGATATTATGGATTTCATGGCTAAGTGCTCTAATTGTCAGTAGGTTAAGGTTAAGGAATAGATACCTAGTTGTTCAATTCAAGAGTTCAACATCCCTAATTAAAAGTGGGAGGTGGTGAATATGGACTTTGTCACAGGGTTGCCCCGTACGCGGCTTCAACATGATTCTGTTGTGGACATTGTTGATAGAATGACTGCCCATTTCTTACTAGTCCATACTTATTATTAATCCAAAGACTATGCTAGACTTTATCTCAGAGAGTTAGTAAAGTCGCACATAATTTTGTTGACCATCATTTCAGATAGTGGTACTCAGTTTACCTCATATTTTTGAAAGGCTTTCCAGAAAGGTCTTGGTACCCAAGTTCATCTTAGTATGACTTTTTATCCCCAAACATATGGTCATGCAGAAAGGACTATTCAGACCTTAGAGAATATGTTTAGGGATTTTGTTATTGATTTCAAAGGTAGTTGGGATGATCACTTTTCTTTGATTGAATTTGCCTACAACAATAGCTATCGCTCTAGTATTCAGTTGGCTTTGTTTGAGGCTCTCTATGGTGGGAGGTGTAGATCTTCTATTGGTTAGTTTAAAGTAGGTAAGGCTATTTTGATAGGGACATATTTAGTGTATGAGGCGATGGAAAAGGTTTATTTGATTCGAGAGAGGCTGAAGATCCAAAGTCGTCTAAAATCCTATGCAGATGTGAGGAGAAGGGAACTTGAAGTTGATTTTGGTGATTTTATGTATCTAAAAATTTCGCCCACAAAAGGGGTAAATATGTTTGGTAAGAAATGGAAGCTCAGTCCCTGCTATGTTGGCCCGTATATGATTTTGAGTTATTTTAGGAAGGTAGCTTATAAGCTAGATTTGCCTGCAGATTTAGCATCCCGTGTATAAAGTCTCACTACTTAAGAAATGCATTGGTGACTCAAATTCAGTCGTGCCCTTAGAGAATATAGGTGTAGAAGATAGCCTCTCCTATGAGGAAGTCCAGTTGAAATCCTTGATCGTAAGATCCATAGGTTGGGGAGTAAGGATGTTTCCTTGGTTAGAGTTCTATGGAGAAATTAGTCCGTTGAGGGAGCAAAATTGGAGGCATAAACTGATATGCGAGCTAAGTAACCCTATCTCCACTCTATGAATTTAGATTTAGCTTGAGATATTGATTTTCTTCAAGTAATTCTCTCGTTCTCTATCTCATCTATTCAGCCATCCTCATCTCATAACATGCATTCATGAGTTTAGTCCATTTCATGCATCACGATTTAGATTTTAGCTATGTAATAATGATTCAACTCATAAGTATTCAGTGTATGATCTCAGTCATACTATTACTCCAGCTCAGATAGTTTCATTCAAGGATGAATGATCACAAGTGAGAGATATTGTAATACCCCAAGTTTTCATGCCTTAAACATCCCAAAAGATAGGCCGCCAAATTATCTTTTCAGCGCATCAAGCCTTGTCTTAATCTGATGTTATGGAAAAAAAGTTGTGATAAGTTTACCTTAAGGATCTAATACACTGCCATGACTATGACTTTGGAAATGAGTCGTAACCACTCATAATGAGTCATCATGAGTGAGTCATAGTCATTATAGTGAAGACCCCACCTTTGGTCTCAGTGCCTATGACTCCTTCCTAAGACTCGTAATCAGTGGGTATGAGTCATATGGAATGACTCGTAGTCACAATAGTATGATACCAAGATCCCCTTCAGAGGTTATGAGTCCAGCATGCAACGCATAATGAGCATTACGAGTCCTATAGTGGACTTGTAACCTAACTAGTATGGATTCCATGAGTCAATCTTCAGACTACGACTCGTAGTCAGTCCCAATAAGTCATAATTACTGGGAACATGTTTCCCTGCATGCTTTTTCAAGGAATTTTATGTATTTTTCACTCCCTTAAAAGCCAAACTCATTTAATTTTGGCTTCCCAAGGGGCGGTATAAAAGGACCACGAAAGCCCAAATTCATCAATTAACCGTATTCCACCAAAAAGAGATAAAAGAAGCGATTTTCCCATCCTTCTTAAGTAGACTAGGGTTTCTCAAGAATAAGATCTGTTCCAAAGAATTTCTCAAGGCTCTCACTACCAGGTATGTGGGATATTCATCAATAGGCCCCTTCCGCCCATTGAGTCCCAACAACTTCCTATTTCCGCAAGTATAAACCTTTTTTCCAAATTGGAGAAATTTTATAAAGACTATGATTTTATAAATTTCCCTCAATTGCTTTGATTTAAACCATAAAAATACATTCCCACATAATAAGGGTGTTTCCATATGTTAGATAACGTAAATGTCTACTCCTTGTTTTATTATTGAATTAATGAGTGTTAAATATGATTTTCTCCACCATGAATTGTTAAACTCTGCATTAGATAGTGCTGGTGGGTTATGAATACCCGATACCTAAGGAAATTATGCATGTTACAGTTTTCATATTAAAAGTCCTTCAGCTTTATGCTTGCATCATTACTTTCAGAGTATCTTTAATAATGAGCACTATAAGTACCAAATCATGTTAAGAAGATAATAATACCAATGTTATTCAGTTGGGAGAAACACTTAGCATCAAGTGAGTGTATGGATGATGGCTCTCTCGTCAGTTAGGAATGACATTAGTAGCAGTCCCTAAGTTCTAGACCTACAACACAACCATAGATTATGAGGGGTTCTACTCCAGTAGAGGTATGACACCTTAATCCTTTGGGAAATCATATTAGTGGATCCACTTCAGCCAGTGTTGGTACCCCTGGCAAGGTACTAACATCTTTCCAACCGCGGTTAAGGTTGGACCAAAATTTACTCAAATTGGGGCATGTTGGTTGTAGTTAGTTCCCACAGTCTTAGTTCAATATTTAGGTTATACCAATTAAGGTTTGCACGTCCATATGACAATTTATCAGTTATTCAGTTACTCAGCTTTTACAAATTATTTCAGTACTTGTTTATGCTTGGCCCTGCATTCGCTTTACATGTTTATGTATTTATGCTCAGTACTTATATCTATTTCAGTTGTCCCTATAACACGTACTTGTATATTCAAAGTACTGATTGTATACTATTTTTTGTGCTATGTTGTCTTATAACATAGGTTCGACCCCCAGTTTCTGATTGTACCCGCTTATACCGTGTGCAATCCTACTGTAGCTTTTGGTGAGTCCTCATTAGTCGAGGACTAGTTATACTACTTATCTTGCTTTCCAATATTTAAGTTCATGTTTATTTAGTAGTCAGAGTTAGTTGGGATCTATCCCATCGACTCGTTAAGTTTAGTGGCTTTCAGAAAGTTCGACAGTTAGCTATGATTTTAGTACAAAGTTTTAGACTCCTTTGTTATTGATTTTATATTCAGTTGTTTAAGCAAATGATTCCGCACAACATTTTGTTATTTACTGTCAGTACCTTACATCTTATGCCAGTTCATGGGTTAGCTTGGGGTCACATGTGGCCTTAAGTACCATATTAGGACTAGGGGTAGTCTCGGGTCGTGACAACTTTGCTAAAATGAATAGCAAGAGAGAGAATAAAACTTTGTACCTTGATCCGAAATAATATAAACTGGAGCACCATGCAGCATAACTATCATCTAAATAAACAACTTCGCATAATCATCACAATTGTAAGTAGACCTCACAGGTAAGAAGTGAGCAGACTTAATCATCCTATCTAAGATAACCCTAATCGAATCAAACTGATGGCGAGACCGAGGAAGACCAATAATAAAGTCCATATTAATGAATTCCCACTTCTACATGGGAAACTCAATCTCTTAAAACGATCCATTAAGACTAAAGTGTTCAACCTTTACTTCCTGAGAAATTGTGCACTTAGCCACAAATTAGGCCACATCTCTCTTTATATTGTTCCACTAATAAATCTCCTTCAAATCATGATACATCTTTGTCGAACCAAGATGAACTATATTCCTCGATTCATGAGACTCAACCGAGATCCTTTCTCGTAGACCATCAACATCAGGAACACACAACCTACCTCGGTACCTCAAGATACCATCTCCACTAATTTCAAATGCTATGACCTTCTGCTAACCCACATTAGCCTTAATCTACATCAAGATAGGATTCAAAACCTATTTCTCCTTCTCCCCAGTTCCAAGAGAAGACTTCGTTACCTCTTGAATTATCGCACCACTATATTCGGAGTCCAAAAGTTGAACTCCAAGATTAGCCAAATGGTGAATATCCTTCACCGAACCTCGCTTCTTATCATCCATATGAGATAAGATCCCCATAGACAACCTGCTAAGAGCATCAAAAACCACATTAGCTTTACTTAGATGATAATAGAGACTCAAATCATAATCCTTGAGCAACTCAAGCCATCTTCTCTGCTTGAGATTCAACTCCTTATGGGTGAACACATAATGCAAGATCTTGTGATTTGAGAAAATATCCACATGAACCACATATTAATAATGACGCCAAATCATTAAAGCAAAAACTACAGCTAATAATTCAAAACAAGAGTTGCATAATTCCTTTCATACACCGTAAGTTGCCTTGAAGTACAGGATACTACCTTACCATACTGCATTAACACAAGCCAATCCCATACGAGACACATCATAAAATAGAAAAAACCATCTATACCCTCGGGTAGGGACAAAACTGGCATAAAAGTCAACTTATCCTTCAACTTCTTAAAACTACCCTCATAAGCATCATACGACAAAAACTTTTCCTTTTTTTGAGTCAACTTAGTCAATGGAGCAGCGATCGATGAGAAACTCTCCACAAACCTCCTATAATACCTAGCTAAATCCAAAAACTCCAAATGTTGGTTGGAGTCATGGGTCTAGGCCACTTCTTAACTGCCTTATATTTCTGTGGATCTACCATTATCCCTTAACTGTACACAACATGACCCAGAAATGTCACAACATACAACCAAAATTCATATTTCCAAAACATGGCATACAATCGCTGATCTTTAAGAGTTTGTAACACTACTTGGAAGTGACTGGCATGATCCTCCCCACTCTTAAAATATAGCAAGATGTCATCAATAAACACAATGATGGAAAGATCCAAAAACTTCCTAAACACCCATTTCATAAGATCCATGAATGCTACGGGTGCATTAGTCAACCCAAAAGACATGACTAAGAAATCGTAGTGATCATACCGGGTTTGAAAAATAGTACTAGGAATATCCACCTCCCAATATTCAACTGATGATAACCCAAATAGAGATCAATCTTAGAAAAGCACTTAGCACTCTGAACCTGGTCAACAAGATCATCTATCCTGGGAAAAAAATCCTTATTCTTCATAGTCACCTAATTCAATTGTCGATAGTCCAAGCATATTTGAAGTGATCCATCCTTATTATGCTTGAAAAGCATTGGAGCACCCCACAGATAAACACTAGGGAGAATAAAGCCCTTATTAAGAATATCTTTTAACCGCTGCTTAAGTTGTTCCAACTTAGTTGGAGCCATTTTGTAAGGAGCAATAGATATAGGATGGGTATCCGGTAGAAGACCAATCCCAATATCTGTTTCCCTATTGGGAGGAACACCAAAAAGATTATTAGGAAAAACTTCAGGAAATTCATTAACAATAAGGATAGATTGAAAAGATGGAACCTTAGAACTAGATTCTTTAACCCGAACTAGATGATATAGACTCCTATCGAAAATCAACTTTCGAGCTCTAAGATAAGAAATAAACCATCCCTTAGGTACTAGGGAACTCCCTTCCCACTCAATTTCTGGTGTATTTGAGAATTGGAAATCGACCATACCAGTCCAAAAATATAGAGAAGCATAACATAAGTGAAGCCAATCCATCCCTAATATCACATCAAAATCTAACATATCCAATTCTACCAGATCTACCAATGTCTCCCTACCACAGATAGATACCACACAAACCCCATAGAGCCTTCTAGGCACAACAGAATCACCAACCGGGGCAGACATAAAAAAGAGATCAGAAATGCACTCGGGGCCAAAACCAAAATGAACACCCATATATAGGATCACATAAGAAAGGGTAGAACTCGAATCAAATAAACAATTCATATTATAAGAGAAAAGCTGTAACGTACCAGTGACAACATTAGGAGATGCCTCAGATTCTTGACGGGTGGCAAGAACATAAAGATGGTTTCGACCAGTGTCGTTACTAGAAGTATCATTATTTTATGCAGACGCCGATATGTAGAAACTAGAACCTTATTAGCTACAGTAGTAATATTAGTTGATGGACAATTCCACTAGCTATGACCATGCTGGACACACTTGAAACACCAATTCCTCCCCTCATTGCAATAACCATGATATAATCGGCCATAAGATCTGCAAGGTGGATTATACGGGCTGAATAAGCTCCATTAGACTGAGACTGGGCGGGCACCTTGTGCCTTAAACCCTTTGTCAGTCTAAAAATGGTGATCACCGGACAACTTAGGATACAGAGCACTAGCTGTAGAGTAAGAACCAAAATTTTCCCACTTCTTCTTAGACCACTGCCTGCCATCTCTACCAGTATTTTACTGGCTTCCACGCTGTTTTGAATATCTCAATTTCTTACTCTGCCTTTCCCCTATTTCTGTTTGTTTCTTCTTTTACTTCAAAAATTGCTGCATCTACAACACAATCCTAGCAATGTTCATGTCATTATTTAACATTGTCATCTTGCACACTAGTGTCAAGTCTCGAGACAAACCTGAAGCAAACTTCCTCATCCTAGGCCTCATGCTAGACACAAACTATAGAGCATAACAAGACAACTGATGGAACTTCAAAGCATACTCTTTTAAAGTCATCTTTCCCTGGTTCGAGTTCACAAACTCCTCAACTTTAGCCTCACCCAACTCCTGAAAAAAGAAATGATCAAGGAAAGCACCAAAAAATTCATCCTACATAGCCTAATCAATATTATCACCCCTTGAATGCTCCCACTCCTCATACCACTGATATGCCACATCCTTTAACTGATATGCAAAATAATCCATACACTTCACATCAGTAACATGCAAAAGTCTGAATATCTTTTTCATCTCATCAATAAACCCTTAAGAATACTTCTCAACCTTAGAGCCTGTGAAGGTCAGAGGATTCAACCTCATGAACTGGTCAACTCTAGTGACCTCAGAAGATTGAGAAATAGAACTAACACGATCAAGATAGAGAGATTGATAAATCACTAACCGAGTCAGCTGATGAATAAATTAACGGAATTCAGCATTAGACATGTCTCCTTAGGATGGTGAGGCATGAAAATCATTAGCTCGAGAGGCTCGATGAGGACTAGTGGGGACCGGTGAAACTGACACGACCCGAACTAGGGCCTTGTCATAATGGGCAATCCTAAGCCTAACTAGGATTGATAAACACCCTTATTTTTGAACCGAACCACCAAACGTATGCATTGAGTTGGCTGAAGTATGAACATACAACAAGATAGCGTATCCAACCATGTGGTGACTTTGGGATAAGTCAATATCTAAGACCAGCCCAACAAAATCCAACCACCCAATGACCAACCAAACTAATGGCAAAACCCATAAACCAAAACCAATTATAATTATTCGATACATGTATATATATATATATATATATATATATATATATATATAACATAAATAGTCCATACCATACCCAAGTCTACAGTTGTCCATACAAAGCCTCTAGACCAACCAAAAAGTACCTAGTCAGGACATGCCCTCGACCATAGCCAAAACAAAAGTCTATGATAGAAGACAAGAAATGTGTAAAGTAACCCATGACATGAAATAAATGCCTTACGAACTATGAAAGCTCACCACTTCAATCCAACATCGACTATACCTGAATATGATCACTAAGTAGGAAAAGCAGAATGATCGATTTCTGCATAGCGTGTCTACAGCCGACCGAAGATGGGTTAGTGGGTGAACACTAGCATAAACTTAGGATAAGGATAAGATAATGCTATTTACAAAGCCAAGTAAAACCATCCATAATGCATACAACCCCATATATATATACATACATAACCATGATAGGAAAGAGAACCGGGTTCAGTATGTCTTTAAAACCTTTACCTGGGATGTGTAGCTTTGCCGTCCTAAACCACGTAGGGCTATATGGGCTTAACTCCCCTTGCTGCAAGGGCCCTAGTGCGTGTAGCTACATGACCAGGGAAGAAAACCTGGGATGAATAGTACACCCCTCAAGATATAGTGTGACATCATGCACACGGTCACTAAAACCAACCTCACATTGGCAAATATGAGTTTTTAGTTTTGGTCCCCCGGGAGCTCCACCTTCCACTACTTTGCTACATATCCCGCCATTATTGCCCTATTAAAACCATTACCAAGCAGCTAATCTATCCATTACTATTTATTAACTAAGGCCATTTTGTGGTGGTATCGTCATACCGACTGTACTTGCAAGTACTATCCCTAGCCAACGATATATAGGTTTAAAGGGACTTCCAGGTGCCTTTCCATTTACTATATTTATTAACTTAGGGGATTCCATATACCCCATAAGCATAACCATTTTTATAGCCAACAAGTCTTTACTATTTAATCTTTCCAAGCCACGTACACGATTTATACCATTTAAAACCATTTTAGACCATGCCAAACATTTAAAGAATTTATATCATTTAAACCATTTAAACCATGCAAAACCATACATATCTAGTTATAGTTCCATTACCAAACCAAACCAGGCAAGAGTTCCAATGAAAGTTCAATAATAGAGTAAAAACATTCTTTGAGGCATTTTATCAAAAATGTTGAGGGCATACCTTTACCAAGACTAAAACCAATACATAAACCACCATAATTAGGGTTGCTCAAGACCCATTTGTTAAACCATAACCAACCAATAACCACATGTGTAAACTATTACCAAAAATATGTAAAAACATAGTTTAAACTAATACCAAACCATATGCATCAAGACCCTCAATATATATATTGAAAACCACTATTCATGATCCATAAATCAATGTTTAAAACATAATACATATGCCTTTAGTTGGAACTAAAAATGAGGGAAGGAGTACATACCTTATAGAAGAAGATTCTGAAGAGAACATAACTCTTGAGCCCCTTTGAAAAACACTTGAGAAACCCTAGCCTCCAATCTTCAAGAATGAGTTTGTTAGCATATTTAGAGTGTTTCCATCCTGTAATAAGTGTTATGAGAGGTCACCAAGGGTTATATAGCATGAGAACATAATGAATTTAAAGTAGGAAATGTCCGGACTACCCTTGAATTATAATTAAAAACCACGCCCAGGGGTACAATTCCCTTTACCATCCGTATCCTAGGGTATGAGTGGTACCATAACTCCTACCCAAGAGCATTCTAAGACCCTACACATTGGTTCCTATATTACTCACACCTTCCTAACTCGTACCTAAGGTTACGAGTGGTACACTCAATCGCACCCACCAATTGTACCATGGGGATACTCCACAAGACAACTCAATAAAGTACCATAAGACTTGCCTTTCACCACTCGAATCTTTGGATACGACTCGTACCTTGATGAGTCATATACTAGGCAGTAACTAAGCCAAGCACATTGCCTAACATACGATTGAACCCTCAAGCTATCCCACGAGTTGTTTTCAAGGGTATGATTGGTACCCTTTAGTCGTACCAAGTCCAGTAAGCTCAAAACCAAGGAAATTTTGCAAGGGTGCTATTCTTAGGGTATTTCAGTCTCCCCCACTAGGGTCATTCATCCTAGAATAATGGGTAAGGGTAAGGGACAAACATGAGATAACATATTAATACCCAACAAACGTTTCCTCAACCAAAATAGAAAGCAAGGACACACAATCAAGTTAAGAAATCACTACATAACTCAAACACGATTTACGCCCCCACACCCCCATTTTGATGTCTAACTAAGTTAGAAAACAAAGATGCAAGCAAAACCATTTCTCACCTTTAACCAAGTTAGAAAACAAGATATGATAAAGAACATATACCCTATGCATGAGTTTTCATAACTAAGAACCAACGTGGAAACTTGTACTCCATGTCCCCTTTCACATTCCAAATGACTCTCTCAGTCTTTTAGTTCCACCATGGAAACTTTACCGAAGCCACACCTTTTCCTTGAATTGAGATACCAATACCATCTAAAGGAACCAATCAACCAAGGACCATCCACACCATACCTTACCAGGCCTCTCAGGTACCCAACACAACTTTCTGGTATATCAACCAACCACAACATATAAGCCTACCACTTATAAACCTTCAGTATGATCTATCCATCAAATGATCTAGCACCATCTATCAATTCCACAAGGATTTTTTTCACCACCTATTCCATTCCTAACCATTTCCTAAGAAAACAACTTCACCTCACTTTCCAAAACTGTAACTATTAGTAGTCACCCTAGACTCTCCCCCACTTATGGCCTTCTATATTCCCCATTTCAACACATCACCACACTTCCAAACCACTACCATCCTAATATTAGAAGAGTCACTTAAGAAACCGAATTATAAGAGTCATCCATGCCCCCAAGGAAAGATCCCAGAGATAAGACACGACATTATGGGCATAAATTACATCACAACAACCACCTAGACCATAATGAAGAAACATCTCGACCAAACTATACCATAAGAGGAGTCCTTAAGACTTAGCACCAAAAGAAACAAAACCACACATACCAGGAGTAACTTAACACAAGGTTAAGGCTAATATCCAGGGAGCAAGGCGAATACAAAATTTGAACCTTAGTCATAAGTGCTATAAGAATACATGTAATACTAGCAGAGAAATCTCTTAACGAGCGAGAAAAGTATCAATAGAATATGATACCCGACCTTTCCTTGAAGTCAACCGCTAAAAGAAAATTCTAGATTAACCACCAACCTTCATCCCAAGGTTACCTAGGGTCCAACATATATATGCAAAAACCATGAGACTAAATTTACTCCAAGGTTTCCAATTAAACCAAAACCATTCAAAATCAAAACATGACAATCGAGGCCTTTTCAAAATCATTTGGATCCAACCAAAATAGATTTATGTTCCTTTAACCTTTTATGCAATGCAAGATTTAAGAATAGTCAAACCATATGAAAATTTATATTCAACGACAAATTTTACAAATAGTTTGAGGGCATATAATTTCAAAGACCAAAACCAAGTAATTGGAGAATCCATAGTACCCCAATATCCATTTAATATTCCCATGCATCCCAGATTATTTATAAACATAAATAAAGCAAGAATAATACACCATAATCCATGGAAAATCAATTAAATGAGTAATTATGTCAAATTCCTCAGTTGTGCCAAAACCCATATTTAAAATCATAAATTTAATAATCAATTGCATGCCAGCAATCAAGTATAAGTATAGGACAAAGATAGGTGTAAGCTCCACGATCTAACCTATTGAATGACTAGATCCTCTATCCCCCCAGTTCAACCTGAACTCCTGGCCTATATGGCACAACGCTCCCACTTTTGTATTTCTTAAATCATCATCCTTATCCAACCTTCTAGTTTACCTCCACAACTCTCGCATTTCTATTCCCAAGCTTATCATACTCCCTTTAATCAAAATCAAGCATCTAGGTTCAAGCCTAGGATCTACCAACCACCATTCAATACTATCAAAATACCCCATATAGAATAGAATATACATATA